>NC_028457.1:16697450-16921656 GCF_000263155.2 Setaria italica | reverse complement strand
GTGTAGCCTCCACTTATGTAATCCGTTTTGTAAATAGTCTACATTTAATACTCCTAATTAGTATCTAAATATTCGATGTGACGGGTGCTTAAATTTAAGTCAGTGAACCAGGCCTTACGCGAAAATAATATTTTAAACCCCAACATACTCATGGAGAGATATCGGAGTGAAAACATGAGGGTGAAATTAATTTTCCTATTCGTTACGTCTTGTGGGAGGACTATTCTCATATGATGAAATCTTTTTTCTTAATGCGCTAGGGTTGTCATAGGCTCTCCCTTTTCTCTTACACAGTACTCTCTCCGTTTTTCTTTAGGCTGAGCACATTGCTACACACATCAACGGTCTCATAGGTCAATGCCACGTAGTATTTTTGCTGATGTGAAGAAGAGAGGGTGAGGAGAGAGAAAGCGGTCGTTGTTTCGTGAAACAACCACCTCATAGGTTAGGTTTTAGGACTATGAGATGACTAATCCACCATTGTACAAGATTTGGTTTCCATGCAACTCATATATTTGTTTTTTTATATGCACAAATTAAGGAAATAGAACTAGACAACTTAAAAAGATAAGTCATTGTATATGTTGTCTGTTAAGTTGTCAATGCGACCGCTTATTAAATAGCACCAATGTACTTGCCCTTAGATGCCATATTTTCCTTTGATACACAAACAAAGAAAATGATTAAGAACATTGTAATCTTCTCTCCCACAAATTAATTCTTCTTGTTACCAGCTTACCGCTCCTTCCAATTAAATACTCCCTCCATTTTTATTTATAAGGCGTGCGCATATCAAGATTCAAACTTTGCAATCTTTGATCAATAATTTGATTATTAATCTTTTATTTTTATAATATAATCTTTATATGGTAGGATTTGTAATCAAATACACTCTACAATGATTATAGTTTATAACCATAAACAATATAATATAAGATAAATGAATGGTAAAAGTGTTATCTATGCCAAGTCTGCCTTATAACACATAGATGGAGGGAGTATGCATCAATTCCACCTCGCATGCAACTCTGTCACGCCCTACAGCCGATTTGATGAGCCCATGGCTCCTCAAATCGTGATAGATTATGACCATGTCAAGAGGTGCTTTCTTTCTTTCCAATAATTCAGATGGTAATGCAACGAATATTAATCCTCCTATGTTTGGTGGTTTCCTTTTAAGGAGAAATAAGGAGAAATACAAAAGTAATGCAGGGAAATTTACTGCTTGCGACGTTAAGGATAATTTTTAGAGGTGCAATATTGTGCATGAAAGAGGAGAAAAAGAAGCCATGAAATTATATACATATTGGTTCCATGCATGTGGAAATTGGTTCATGTTGGACCAAGGATATCTGGAGCCATGCATGTCATGTTTTGGCTGTCCGAGTCCTATCATGTTGGTATTCCTAATGGAGTCATTAGCAATGTGGCCGGACTATTTTATATTATTTCCATACGATGAGATTGCTAGCTAGTATGAGTCGGTCTTTTGGTTTAATTTGAGTTAGGCTCAGGTGCGCCTTTTATTTTGCATGGTCGAGGCCCCACCTGCAGGTTTCTAGCCGACCTGTGATCCATAAGGCCTAGGCATTGCCCATCAGGCTCGGCTCAAGGGGAGGGCAGGCAGTGCGACCGTCAGGGTTCCAAAACCGTATAGGTAATTAGTACATATAATTTGGTTGGTGAACTTTGCTTCGACCTTTCTGAATGGCCTGCATAACAAGGTTCTTTGGGCCTGCCTCCCGTCCCTGCCAAATCAACTGCGGCCTGCCTCCTGTCCTTGCCAAATGAGGCCCGCCTCCCGTCCCTGACTCCCTGCCAAATTGCCAACACGGGTGCAGGAGGCCATCGCTCAAGATCAGAGTGCCACCGACGATCAGCAAGGCCATCACGCGAGTGCAGGAGGCGAGCGTGTCAGGGGCGCTCATGACGGGCGAGCTGATCCATGAGGGTGAGCTGATCCATGAGTTCACGGCCTTGAAGGAGCAATGCCCCCGAGAGTACACGATAGATTTTGTTTAGCAACCGCTCTGCCGTGCCACCGCCGATCCGATCCCAACGCCCCCCATCCCCCAACAGCGGTGCGGTTACACGCACGTCATCCGTCGGCGACGACGCCACGGACCGCGGCTGCGGAAACTGTGACATCCCTAGTGATTAAGAGGCTAAATAAAAGAAATATCAAAGAGATTAAGAGACAATTCAAATTTTGCCAGTGTCAAATTCAAAAACAGTTCAAATCTAGCCAAGTGTTAAAAACACCCCCTAAATGGTGCTCAATTGGGTAGGAAATGAAAATAGATTTTTATGTAAGAACTCAAATTTTGGCCAATGTAAAAGTGGTAGATCTTTTTAAATTGAACAACTTTCATAATTAGCACTTTTTCTGATTTTGAGTGGAAGGTATTCAAAAACTTAGTCAATGTTGGGTCAAATTCAAAATCAGCTTTGCCCGGCGTTCTACCCAAGTTCACATGGTTTTATGTCCAAATCCAGCATGTTTTTCACCTATCAGCCTTTATAGAATTTGGAGTTCATAGTTTGAACTCAAACTTTTATATTTGAAGTTTTCCTCATTTAGTTCAAAATTTGGGAGAAAAATCAGAACAAAACATCTATCCTCACGTGACACCTGGGAACGCATGTGCACCCAGAGCACGGTCACCGCGCATGGCGAACTTGCCAGCACCACGCGGTGCCGCCCATATGGCTCCGCCATCTCGCCCAACCCCCGACCATCAAGCAATAGCACGAGCTCGGCAGCTGCCCACTTCGCGCGCGTGTGATCTCCCCCCTAGCACGCCACATCTTGGGCAGCCAACCGTAGCACCCGACGCACGCCGCACGCTAGCGCACCGCATGGCCACTAGCCAACCTCATGCGTCCACCCCCTGCCACCACTGCCAGTGCACCGCTTCCCTGGCCAATGCGCCCAGGACCTTCGCCTCAGCACAGCAGGCCCGACCTGTGGCAGAACCGCCCAAATTAACATGGCTAAAGCACACTTAAGTCGCTTAACACGCGATCATGTACTTTGAACAAGTCAACTTGGTCATCCGTCGGATTTCATCCAATAAACCACTTAACTCAGGATCGAGAAAGCAAAGACTCGCACGAAGGCGAGTGGTTACAGAGATTACAACAGTCCATCATAATTAAACAAGTGTATTAAATTATTACAACCTCAAGTTCGAAATTCAAGAAAAGTTTGCAGAGTTCTCAATTAATAGAAATGACTAAGCGGAAGCTAAACGTCATTGCAGGACATCATGACGAAGCCGATCATGACATCAATGATCCTGATCCTCGCCGTCCGAGGAGGGATCCCACTCAACCGTCCAACCAGGAGGAAGCTGGGGAGGCCAAGTGCCACTTGCAGCAAGCTCAGAGGCATCAACATCACTTGAAAGAGATATGCCAGAACAAGGCTGAGCGGCTACGCTCAACAAGACTTAACCGACTGGTGGTACTATTCCACAACACCTAGACATGCAAGCTTTTTGGCTAGAGGGGTTGGTTTTTGCCAAAAGCGAGTAGTGTAGGTCCTTACTTTCAATATTTTAGCCACAAATTCTACGTTCATTTACCAATCTAGTTAGCAACTATACTAAACAAACATAGTTTCCAAACAATTAATTACAGGTAACAAAATTTGATCATCATCATCTTTCATTCTTACTCAGTGTAGCATAGCGATCAAACAGTCCCAAACTGTGAAAGGTAGACGAATTGATTCAAATTTCTTAACCATGCATGGCGAACCTAATCCCATGACATCCGCGCACTGCGAAGGCTCACTTCATTTGTCAGCCGTCCCCATCACTTCCCAGACCCGTGTCGGGCCTACTTCCCTTGGTACAAGGCTCCATAGACCCGGCCTTTGTCGTTCTATGACCGCACTTGTCATCACATGCGACCGCAAGGGAACTCCGTTCCAGAGACAATGGAACGATCCACTCGCGTTCCGGTTCAATCAGGTACTAGGCTTCCCCATCCCATACTAGGTATGAGATTAGTACTTTCAACACTTGATCACGAACACTATCACATCTCGACCTTAGTTCTATTTCATGTAGGCAGACGGGGCAATCCACCGACCACCAAAATAGTTCATAGAGCCCTACCCCGTCCATCGTCCTTATAGTTGTAACAAAGAGGAGAGCAAATAACTCCTATAACTCACGAGTGACAGGCGATCACTCGACTTTTACTGAGTCCTATTAAGCATTGCAACTACTCGACTTCAAATACTAGTGTTCAGATCAGAAGGATGCCTATCTCATGCATCTATGGTTTCAAACAATTCCTGCAACGTAAATGCACAAACAAGACAAGAAATTGTATTGCAAGTAATGAAAACATAGGAATTTATGCTCTGGGGCTTGCCTTCACACAGGGAGGTAGCAAACTGGTCTTCGGCTTGCTCAAGCTCGGCTTCGACGAGCTATAGATCAGCTACGGCTCCTTCTTCTGGCGCCGGGTGAAGCTCGTAAGCCCCGTCAGCAAGGTTTAGCTCTACACGAAATGCAATGCACCAAGTTAAATTTTCCAAGCTTTCTCATAGGATGTAACACACGAATTAGTACAGAAGAAGTTATATTAGGGCCACATTCACCTAAACAAGGTCCTACACCTTCTTTATTTGCATAAGGAAGGTGGGTTGTGGTAAAAAGCATGGGGTGGATTTGATGGCGATTGTGTACATATATGCACCTCAACTTTATTAAACTTTAGATCGGAAAGTTATCCTATTTTTGAATGTTCTTTTGTACCTCTTCCAATATTACCTTTAACACCTTAAGGTAGCATATACTTAAACATTTTTAAAACAGAAACCTTAATGAAACTGGTCATGAAATTTTAACAGTGAGTTATAGGGGTGATATAGAGCCTTTGATGAATTTTTCACAATTTTTAGTGAAGGGCATCTTTTTCCATACATTTACCCTATATATTCTTCCCTAAAAAGTAGAGTGGTTTTTCTAATGCTTCTGATCAGTTTCTATGTTTTTCTAAAAACTATACTACACTACTGACCTATTCCAATTTGTTTCATATTTTTATCATCTCTGGTTTAATTATAATGCAAACGACAAAAACAACCTTAGATTCCCATGGTAAAACTAAAACAGAGACTTAAACATCTGAGATAGGCTCCAAATCATTTTTCCAAGCTTCTACTCTCTGAAACAAACACTTGAGAGTTGGATTTACCATATTAGCATTTTTCTGCAATTTACTATGATTTAAATGGCTTAAACAAGGATTAAAACATATAACATCAATTCTAGCAGAGATATGTGCCAAAAGTATTTTTTATTAGACACTACACTTTACTTTGAGTCTAGCAAAATTGGTTTGACATTTTTTTGAATTTTCTACGAGTTTTGGTGAATTTTCAAAGTTAAATATATATTCTGCCGATATAAAAAGATAAACTGCGGCAAACTTACGGTCTAGCCCCTAGGTCTATGGTTTAATCATGCAAAGGCCCCTTGTTTTTGCACTAAAACCCCTAATTCAACTTTCTCAATTGCAATTGGGTCCTGGGGCACGCGGCGGCGGCGGCCGGCCGAAATTCCGACGACTCGCTGGCGGCCTTGGGATAGTAAGGGGCCGGGAAGGCTTGCGAGCTCACCATGGGTCGGTTTGAAGTAGTTGGGGGCGACCGGGAGGCTCAACCATTGTAGAACGCAGCGGCGGGCTAAGGGTGGCGGTGTTCCGGCGGCGGCGGTACTCTTCGTGGGCAACCCACGGGCTCTAGAGCTGCGCGACGGAGAGGCGAAGCAGCGGGTGGTGTCGGTGTGGTGCGGGGTCGAGCGGAGGTGGGGGCTCCACGGAGGACTGAGCGGTAGAGCGGAGAGTGAAAACAGGGGAGCTTCAGCGAGGCAAGGGCGAGCGGGGAAGGGGGCACCGGCGGCGCTGGGCTTCCATTTATAGGGCCAGGACGGAGCGGCGCACGAGGCGGGGCCGTGGCGCTGGCGGGCGGGACCGGAGGGGAGTTGGGGCGTTGCTGTGGCCATTAATGGCGGCGGCGCCATTAGCGGACAGAGGAGTGATGGTGGCGCGGCAGGCGAGGTGTGCAGGCGTGGGCGAAACGAGCAAGCGTGCGCGGCAACATCGGCTTTGCCGCAACACGCCACTGGCGAGGTGGGGAGGAGTTGTCACGGTTGGGGTGGCGGTTGGTGGAGGCGACGACGCCGGGCAGGTGTCCATGGGGGCGTGCGCTCTCGGGGCGGGGCGTGCCCTCGGGCAGAGCGGGGTGGCGCATGCGCGGTAGGCGACCGCGCTCTCAGTGGCGGCGGGGCGCGTGAGGCGACATCTGGCCGGGGCTGGTGATCGAGTGGAGGTGCTGCGCCGGTGAGGCCGCGCCATGCGGCAGTGCGCTCTGGAGCACGCGGCGTGCATGCCCTGGCACACTCTGGGCTGAGGGATTTGCGGGATCGCTCGCTGGGCCGATTTCCAAGCACAAGATCTCCTGATTCTTGAACTGTACAACATTAACTCCCTTAACAAAAGTGGTAGTCCTCAGACAAAAGTTCAACTTTTATAATTGAACCGAGTTCAAATTCATGGTAGATTCAGAGATACAAAGCACCAAAATTTGGAGGAACGCCGGTTTTTCGGACTTAGAGAAAATCAGCTGTTTGGCTGTTTTCAAGGTGTTTGGCTGACTTGAGCTTTAGTTTTGAAAAGCTAAGGTGAATTGGACTCTAGTCCAATTGACAAATTTGATGCATAATTTAGTTCTCAAACTCTTATAAAGGATTTTTCCAGATGTTCGGTTCAACTTTTGAGAGATAAGTTCATGCCAAGATGCATGGTTGAACTGATTTCTAGACAGTCTAGATTGCAAGCCTTGGGCTGAGTTAACCAAACTAGATGATTTTAACCAGATTTTGAAGGCTTTCGGGGCAGATTTAGATCTTACTCCTTTAGTCAAAGTTGTTAAGGTCTTGAAGCTCTAAAACTTTGGTATAGAGCTCATCTTGAGTTTATATTAGACATTTCGAAATAAAGAGCCCCAAAGTTGGGACTTTATCTGTTTTTCTTAAATTGACACAGTTTTGTACTTCAAGTTTTTGAAGGTCTTCTGCTAAGATTCAAGAAAAACACCAAAAATAAAAGTTGTTAGGAAAGTTTATTTCTACAATACTTAGTTGGACAGATTTTTAAGTTCTTAAGCAAAACTTCGAGTTATGATTTAAACAACGGTTTAGCTTGTGAGAGGCACAAGCGTCTTTTTACTGGGTTTCACAGCTGCCACTCATTCTCTTATGTTCGAATAACTTTACTTAAGATTAAACATGGTTTAATTAGGGTAGCTGTTACAGCTCGACCCTCCCCTTTGCCGCTATAAAAGGCGCTTGCCCATGCTCGCTGGTGCCACCCTTCCATTTGCGCTCGGAGCTCCGTCATCGCCATTAGCACCGCCCCATGGAGCTCCCCCTTCCGAGCACCCGTGACACCACCCGAGCCTTCCAATGCGCCACCAGACCCTTGCAGCACCTCCTTCACCCCACAGCCGGCCTTCACCACCACCGCCCTCGTCGGAGTTCGAGCTGGAGCACCGTGCCCGAAGTCTTGCCGTCGAGCCCCCTCGCCGGCCCTCCTCCGCCCTCAACCCCTACAGCGAAAAGGTTACCAGTGAGCTCCTCGACACCTTCGTGCCCTAGCCCACACTCCCACAGCCAGACTTCGCCTGATTTTGCCACCCTCGCCGCCGGCCGGCCCCCAAGGGCCACATTGCAAGGCCGAGATTAGTCCCAGGGTCATTAGTGTAATATGCAAGGTTATCGTTATGAAGGTTTGAAAATTCTAGGGGCCGTTCTATAAAAGTGAAACTCAGATTTGATTAAAAATACATTTAAACGGCTGAAACTTGGAAAAAGCGTAGAAAATTGTAGAAAAATGATAAAAATGTGAAACTTATTTTGTTGAGTTCCTGATGATGTCTAGTTTAATTTAAAAATGTTTATGTGCATGTTACTATCCTGTATCTAGTGCTATGATTTATTTTGTCTACATGACATTAAATGCTTGATAAATCATGGGATGTTGTAAAAATTGTGAAACCAATTTTGATAGCTTCCTTTTAACATACATGTCCTAGATCTGCAACTTGTGTTAATAGAATCTATGGTGTTCATACTATTTTAAATCTAAATGCATAATTACTGTCTTAATATTGTTATTTACATGATAATTAGTGGAAAATAGATAGAAATGCAAGAAAAATTTTGTTAGATTCCTGATGCTCATGACTGACTAGTAAAAATGCTTATTCCTATGAAATATATGTTTTCCATTGCTTAATGAAATACATGTTGTTTAATCTCCTTATTATGGGATAAATAGTTCACAGTAGCATATGTTAGTATTGAAAACCCTTCTGTAAAATTTGTGGAACTAAACTGATGATGAAACTCTAATTAAAAATCATTCTTCATGTTCTGCAATTTAACACTATTTGATTTTTAGTAAATTCAATAGATGCCAAATTCATCTCAAATTTCTACAGTAAATATCTTGTGTAGGGGGAAAGCTCTTGTAAGTAAATTTGATGTTCATATCTTAACATATGCTTCCTAAAACATTTATTCATGTTGAAAGTTAGTTTAATCATCATTAATAATTACTATTAGGACTTGTAGGCTCATGAGTAATTATTGTGCTTTCTTCAGTAACATGATCACTCTTAAGAAGGTTGCTAAACAGGACCAACATGACACCACCCTTTGTCTTTTGAATAATAAGCTTCTAAGAATCTTATATGTGTACACAATCGCCATCAAAATAAAAGCTAGGTTTTCTTCCCAACCAACCTTGTTTTGCGAAGAAAGAAATGTTTATAAACTTGTCTAGGTGAATGTGGTTGAAAATGCACCCTATGCTTTTGGAATGATTAACGAAAAGCTTATAAATGAAATCTTATGCATATACATCTCGTGTAGAAGCTAACCTCGTTGACGGCACATACGAGTTGGTCCCGGAAGCTGAAGAGGAACACTCTCCTGCTGCATTGAACCTGATTGAGAAGACTCAAGACCCGAACCCAGAGTCGGAAGAGCCCAAGGCTAGCATAGGACAAGAAGGCAAGCCCCGGAGCATAACCCTAGTTTCCAAATTATGTATTACTTATGTTACTTATGTTTGTGCATTAAGTTCATAGGAGTTGTATTGAAACCTAAGTTGCATGCTCCATAGTACCCTGTTTTGAATACTAGCGTGATAAGTCATTTAGTTGCTATGCTAAATAGACACATGGTAAAAGTCGAGTGATTTCCTGTCACTCGTGAGTTATAGGAGTTGCCTGTTTAGTTATATTGGAATCATAAGGTTGATGGGTGGGGCTTGGTAACATGTTCTGAATTGGTGGATGCCCCGTCTATTTAGAGGAAAGAGGAAAGCTGCTAAGGTCAAAATGTGTTAGAGTTGTGGTCAAGTGTTTGAATGTACTAAACACATGCTGAGAGTATGGGGAATCAGCAAGCCTAGTACCTGATTGAACCGGGGCGTGGACATACTCCCCGCTCTCTCTAGAACTGGGTTCCCCTAATGCATCATATGGGTACAAGTGTAGCCATGGTACGGCGTCATTCCGGGACCATTGGGGCATTGTATCCAAGGGAAGTGGGCCCTGGACACATGCCAGGGATTGATGGAAACGATTGATATATGCGAACCCATCGCAGTACGCATATGTCGTGTGTTTAGGTCCACCTTGCAAGGTTAAGAAATTCGATTCCAATCATCTCCTTCTCACAGTTTGGGACTGCTTGATTGCCTTTCTGCACTGAGTAAGAAGATGAACAATGATGATATTTAATATTGATGCTTGATTAAATTGCCTGTTCTACCATGCTTGCTTAGAATAGGTGCTTATCTAGAATGGTTAATCAACTAGAACTTGACGCTAAAACTTGAAAGCAAGGATCCACATTAGAAGCTTTTGGCAAAAACAAACCCTTTAGCCAAAAAGTCTTGCATGTCTAGGAGTCGGTGGATTAGATACCACCTGACGGGTAAGTCTTGCGGAGTATTAGTGTACTCAGTGTGACTTGGCTGTACCAGATCCCTTTGGGATGGACGGTTGAGTGGGACCCATCCTTAGTGGGCGAGGATTGTGGTGAGTGATATCATGGAACGACTTCACCATGGTATCGTGTATCAATGTTAGACTTATTGTTATTTTTTTCGCTATTTTGAACTCTGAACACTTTTTATGGTTTGAACTTTGAACTACTTATGCATTTGGAACTTGGGTTGTGTTGACGTAAGATTTTGACACGTATGGAATCGGTGTCAAGAAAGGAAGAAATCAGGAGATGTGGCAAGACACAGAGGTCACGATTGGGAATCGGCCGATTGGTGCTACAGTTGAGGATCGGCCGATTGGTGCTATAGTGTTTCCACGAATGGAGTTGGTAGAAATCGGCCGGTTGGGAGGCTGGAGCAATTGGGCCGGTATGGGCTTAAAGTGAATTATGAAGATAAAGAGGGAGTCAGCCCATGAGAGCATGATGATCAACTCCAGTACAAATCGTACGTGTAAATATTCGTTTTCGTTTAAAATTAGAGATAGAGTTCTAGTCGGTTAAGAAATCGTTTGTAACAGGCTATAAATAGTCACCTTCATAGATCTGTAATCATCACAAAAATCAATACAACAAACTACTATTTCCTCGTACTTACTTTTGAGCAGGCGACTTCGCCAATACTTTTCTTCTTTTCACTAGTTCGTACGGGTTGGCGGGGCTGCATCAGCTTGACCTCCAGCCGATCCTGTAAGTTCCGTCTATCGAATAATATCTAAGCTTTAACTTCAGGCGCATCGCTGTCGTTTCGTTTAGATTTGTTCACTAGTTATCGATATTTACTAGAATTCTAGGTTCTACCTGTTGTTCTAGTTTTATCACCGGTTATCCAGCCAGGAATTGGAACTTTCGGCTTTCTTGTACTTTATTACTTATTTTATTGCTTTCTGCATAGCCGATTCAGATCTATTCCTAGTATTGTTACTGTAGCATTGTTTAGATTATTCTAGTAGTTTTCTTTACTAACGCTGCTCAACAGTCGGCTGCATTATAGCCGATTTCTTTATTACAGCAAATCGGCCGATTCGCTGATAAGCTTTCTCGAGATCGGAACCTTAGCCGATCGCAACCTCTGGGATCTGATACGTTTCTTTCCTTGACAATCAACAGGTCAGATTGGCTGGCACGCCGTGCGAACCGCACTAGGGTGATCACCCGAACAGGAGTTAAGCAGATTCTCCCGAGTCGTTTGTCTGACGCTGGAGATTCAATCGGCCGATTCCTAGCGCCAACACACTTTTGGCACGCCCGGTGGGACCAATACAACCGCCACTATGTCGAAAGCTGCCGAAGTCTCGGAAGACAATGTCATCGAGGTGACGGAAGCAAACCTCAAGGACGACCAGAAGGAAGAATTGGAAAAGCAGATGGCGTACTACCGGAAGACGTGTCTGCAATCCTTCAGTCGTACCAGGAGTAGGGAAACTGTCAAAAAGGCTCCGTTTCCAACTCCCCGCCAGATCACAATCGCCGAGGACTCGGGCAAGATGTCCGAGATGGTTCAACAATCTGTCTATCAAGCTTTCATCGATCAATCCCCGGTAGTTTCTAATACGGTATACAATGCCGTCATCAGCTCCTTGGCCAACGGCGTGTCCTAAGGGTACCAGGGGCCGGCGTATGCCCCACCTATTACGGCCCCGACCAGGATTTATTCAAATATACCCTACTCGGCTCCTCAGTCGATCCAGGCTCCAATTGTAGGTCCCGGCGCCTCCTCATCATCAATCCCTCTGGGGCCTAACGGCGCGCCATATCTCCGGCCGCAATCCATTCAGTTATCCTCCGCGCAGTTCTCTCCTTTGAATTCAGTGCCTTGGGGGGCACCATCAGTAACGGCCGCCCAGTATCAATCAGCCAACCATGGAGGTTCTCCAATCCAAGCACCTCTCCAATCGGCCGCGCGGCCGACGATGCCACAATATCAGCCAGTCGCGCCGGAGATGAGCAGGGGGCAGAAGCAACGGAAGTACTTCGGGGCGCTGCGCCGATCATACTATATGACGAAGCGGCCGATTCACTCAGACAGCCGATCCCGACTACACAGCTGGCCATGTCACATCAAGCGCCGCACGCTTTCGCCCACCTCCCGGTCATCCCGCTGCTAGTCTACCAACACGTGCCAGTTCCCCAACCGATAGTCCACCAACAACAACCAGACTGGACGTCATGCATAGCAGAGGTGATTCAAGAACAATTCGGTTTAAAACCGAAGATGCAAACCTACATATACAAGACACCATACCCACCTACTTGTGACTTACTGCCGTTTCCCCATCGGTACAAAGTTCCTGATTTCACCAAGTTTTCGGGGCTGGATGATACCTCAACTGTAGAGCACGTGAACAGATTCATCATCCAATGCGGGGAGGCAGCGGTGCAAGATGCTCTACGGGTGTGCCTTTTCTCGTCATCCCTATCCGGGTCGGCCTTCCAATGGTTCACTACACTGCCACCCAACTCAATAATTACATGGGCTGACTTGGAAAGGCAGTTTCACAAATACTTCTACGCGGGGGTACATGAGATGAAGCTTTCAGATTTAACCAGCCTTAGACAGAGAAGTGATGAACTGGTATCCTCGTACGTGCAGAGGTTCAGGGAGATCAGGAACAAATGCTACACCCTAGCCCTGACTGACGCACAATTGGCCGACATAGCCTTCCAGGGTCTCCTGCCTCATATCAAAGAGAAATATGCTTCGTAGGAGTTTGAGAGCCTGAGCCAAATCGTGCATCGTTTGTCTGGTCAGGAAGTACGCCCCTTTGATCCGTGAAGGAATTTCCAGAAGAAGGTGGCGTACTTAGAGGAGGCTGAATCCGAAGAAGAAACAGAAATTGGCCTGGCGGAGTGGGTCAAAGGAAAAAAGCTGATATCATGTCCGTTCGGGAAAAAGGAGCCGGAAGCATTCGGTTTCGACACATCAAAGGCCAATAAAATTTTCGATCTTCTCCTCCAGGAAGGACAGATCAAGCTCTCGCCATACCATACGATCCCGTCAGCCAAGCAACTGAAGAAAATGAAATATTGCAAGTGGCATAACACCACCTCCCACGATACAAATGAATGCAAAATCTTCTGACAGGAGATACAATCAGCCATCGAACAAGGCAGACTCAAATTTGAAGTCCCAACAAAGCCGGCCAAGCCAATGAAGATTGACCAGCACCCCTTCCCCACCAACATGGTTGACACGGGAAAGAATTCGCTCTAGACCAAGGTGCTGACATCTGAATTGACTAAGAAAAGCGGTGCCGTGAACCCCAGAAATCAAGCGGCGCCCAAAGACATTAAGGGGAAACGACGGATGGAGGATGAAGGCGATGGATCGGGAGAACCACGCAGGCCCATCACCTCCCAATTTCTGCTCAACAAATATCAACGGCAACAAGAAAGCTCAAGATTCCGGGAAGAAGCGATGCGGCGACATGAAGATCACTGGCGATGCCCATTCTTCATCCACTGCTGGGAGAGCAACCTTAGGTTGCTGTTGGCCGATAATTGCCCTGAGTGCAACGGCCCGTATCATAACACTCGGCCATTCACGAGGTCTCGTTCCAGAGATGGAAGGCCGAAGCCGATCAGTAGGAACTGGCGCGAACAAGAAGACCGGCGCCCTTAAGTGCGTGATCGGCTGGGGGGCAGAAGTGACCGATATGACCGGTCGGAAGACAGGCGTGAGCGAAGCGATAGGCCGGGGGGCAGATTCGATCGGCGCAGCCAACCAGAAAACAAGGTCAGCACTCGTGATCGGCTGGAAGAAATGGCCGATGCTCGGATATCAGATGAAAACCCTTTAGGACGCGAACCAGAATGGGAACGCGCCAGGCCACTAACTAAACCTGTGAACCCCAGGTGGTGCCCTGACGGATAGACTAAGTCTCAAAAATGAAGAATCCAATATCTCCACCAATGGGAACAACAAGAAGAAGAGAAACAACATATGATGGACGAGAAAAATGGCAGGCCTCAGGTTTGGCGCCCCAAAAGAAATGACAGGGAAGACGATGACAACCAGGAATCAGCAGCCAACGTCAGCATGGTTTTCATTCTGCCAATGGAATTCATGATTCCTGCCGACCGACAGAACATGTTGACAATAGAAGAATAGATGGCACAATTGGCTTTAGAGCCAATGACAGCCATGTTCGAGAAACCCGAGGATGACAAACAACAACACCTAAAAGCATTGTTCCTCAAGGGGCATGTCAACAGCCGACCCATGACCAGGTTACTAGTAGACGGAGGAGCTGCTGTTAACATCATGCCATACGCCATGGAAGCTAGGAAAGAGTGATGACGACCTGACTAGGACAGACATGATGCTCAAGGACTTCGAAGGCAACGTGTCTCCCGCCCACGGTGCACTCTGCGTCGACCTCACCATCGGCAGTAAGACCCTTCCCACTACTTTCTTTATTATTAATGGCAAAGGGTCCTACAACATGTTACTCGGCCGAGACTGGATACATGCAAATTGCTGCATCCCGTCTACAATGCACCAATGCCTCGTACAGTGGGTCGGCGACAACATCGAAGTGGTAACCGCCGATTCAGCATGCAACGTCGCGGTAGCCGATACACAGCAATGGAGCTGCGAGAATGTCAATTGCATATCTGGGAGGACATGGGACACTGATTTCCTGAAGGTATCCAATTTTGGTCTACAGCCGATCTGAGCAGTCGGCTCCGAAGATTCAGATTAAATGGATCAGTTCGTCCGGAAGATGGAAAGCTGGGGCACGGGTTCACGTCGGCCGATTCATTAGACATGATAGATTTGGGCGATGGCACCAAGCCAAGGCCGACGTACATTAGTGCGAATTTGGATCCGGAATACAAATGTAAATTGACAAATTTATTAAGAGAGTTTAAGGATTGCTTTGCTTGGGAATACCATGAGATGCCCGGATTAGACCGATCTATTGTCGAACACCGGTTACCCATAAAGCCGGGATATCGGCCATATCAGCAACCCGCACGGCGGTGTAATCCTAAAATCCTACCCGATATAATGGCCGAAATAACAAGGCTAATCGAAGCAAAATTTATTCGGCAATGCCGTTATGCCGAATAGATCTCCAACATTGTACCCGTATACAAAAAGAACGGAAAGCTCCGCGTGTGCATCGATTTCAGGAATCTCAATCAGGCCACGTCGATGGACGGATACCCAATGCCGACGGTCGACGTGCTAATAGATGCCGCCGCGGGACACAAAGTTATTAGTTTCATGGATGGAAACGCTGGATATAATCAGATACTAATGGACGAAGAAGACATATCCAAAATGGCCTTCAGGTGCCCGGGTCACCTTGGTTTATTCGAGTGGGTGGTAATGACTTTCGGTTTGAAGAACGCCGGCGCTACGTATCAGCGAGCCATGAATTACATATTTCACAAACTTATCGGCATTCTGGTGGAAATTTACATCGACGACGTCGTAGTCAAATCAAAGGGACACCAGGAACATCTGACCGATTTGCGGCAGGTACTGGAATGCATGAGGAAACACGGGCTGAAGATGAACCCAAACAAGTGTGCTTTCGGCGTATCCGCCGGACAATTCTTGGGATTCATGGTTCATGAACGCGGGATAGAAATCAACCGGAAGACCATAGCGGCCATCAATAAAGTCGTGGCCCCGCAGAACAAGACCGAGTTGCAGTCCCTAATCGGCAAGGTCAATTTCATCAGAAGATTCATATCTAACCTATCCGGACGTATCCAGGCCTTCACTCCATTGTTGAAGTTAAAACCCGACCAGGAGTTCGTATGGGGAGAAGAGCAACGTAAGGCACTAGAAGACATCAAGAAGTACTTGGTCTCGCCACTAGTATTGGTTCCACCTCAAACTGGTGAGCCGTTTAAGCTGTATTTATCAGCCGATGAACGAGCTTTCGGGTCAGCCTTTGTTCAGGAGTTTGAAGGAAAGGAACGGGTAATATACTATGTTAGCAGAAGACTTCTGGACGCCAAAACAAGATATCCCCCAGTAGAACGGCTATGCCTATGCCTTTACTTCTCGTGCACCAAGCTCAGGCATTATTTGTTATCGGCAGAATGTGTGGTTGTATGCAAAGACGACGTAGTAAAATACATGCTGTCATTGCTGATTTTGAAAGGACGAATCGGAAAATGGATCTTGGCTTTATCTGAGTTCGATTTACGATTTGAATCGGCAAAAGCTATCAAAGGTCAGGTTATGGCCGATTTCGTTGCCCAACACTGCGGACCAGAAATCGTCGTCATGGAACTAGTGCCATGGACCTTATATTTTGACGGTTCATCATGCAGGGCCGGATCTGGAATCGGCGTTGTTCTCATATCGCCTCGGGGGGCAAGCTATGATTTCTCTCTGCTGATAGAAGCATCCGCCACTAATAATCAAGCAGAGTACCGAGCCATGTTAAAAGGATTACAATTGTTGAGGGAGATCAAGGCCGACGCCGTCGAGATTTTTGGGGATTCCATGCTTATCGTGGACCAATTGACAGGAAGGTCCGAATGCAAGGATGACGTACTAAGAATTTATTACGAGGATTGCCTCCAACTCCTGAAAGAATTCAAGTCCGCGGTTATTGAGCACATCCCTAGGAATCATAACGAGGATGCCAACAGGCTTGCCCAGCACGCGTCCGGATATCGGCTGATTCAGGGCGCTATGGCTCTAGAGCTCGCGGCCGACGACTGGCGAAAGGAGATCGCCAATTATTTGAAAGATCCGTCCAAGGAAGTGGATCGGCGGATACAATTTCAGGCTACAAAAGATGTGTTACTAGAAGATGACTTTTTCTACCGGACAATTGATGGTGTTCTACTCAAATGCCTAGGAACAGAGGAGGCGAAGACTCTGATGGGAGAAATCCACGAAGGAGTGTGTGGAGCCCACCAATCGGCACATAAGATGAAGTGGATGATTAGGAATAATGGATACTACTGGCTGACAATCCTCGAAGACTGCTTCAAATATTATAAAGGATGCTAAGATTGTCAGAAATATGGGAATGTGCAACGCGCGCCCGCATCGGTTATGAATCCAATTATCAAGCCGTGGCCGTTCAGAGGATGGGGGATAGACCTCATCGGACAAATTTATCCTCCATCGAGTAAAGGGCATAAATTCATTCTAGTAGCCACAGACTATTTCACCAAATGGGTGGAGGCGATTCCGTTGAAAGCCGTGACATGGGCCGCCATGATTGATTTCATAAGGGACCATATCGTCTATCGCTTCGGCATCCCCCAGACTATCACAACCGATCAAGGAACGATGTTTACATCAGGAGAATTCGAAGAGTTCACAGCCGATATGGGAATCAAACTCCTAAACTTCTCTCCGTACTATGCCCAAGCTAATGGTCAGGCCGAATCTTCCAATAAAGGGATAATTAAGTTAATCAAGAGGAAGATAGAAGAACAGCCCAAAAAATGGCATTTATGTCTGACCGAAGCTCTATGGGCATACAGGATGGCTTGCCACGGGGCCACCAAAGTGTCTCCTTATCAGTTAGTGTACGGTCACGAGGCAGTACTGCCGTGGGAATTGAGGATAGGATCGAGACGCATGTCGCTCCAAGATCAGCTGACGGCCAATGATTACTCCTCACTCATGAAAAGGGGGCTTGATGACTTGGTAGATCAACGATTAAGAGCTTTGATCAGTATCGAGGAAAACAAGAAGAAAGTGGCCAAATGGTATGACAAGAAGGTCAAAGTCAAGCAATTCTCTCCGGGGGACCTAGTATGGAAGTTAGTACTACCGATTGGGTTAAAGGATCCTAAATTCGGTAAGTGGTCTCCCACTTGGGAAGGGCCGTATAAAATCGGCCGATGTGCCCCGGGAAATGCTTACATTTTGGAAACGATCGAAGGAGAAGAGTTTACTAGGACTTTGAACGGGAGATACTTGAAAAGGTATTACCCTAGTATATGGGTCGGAGCATAAGAATCGATCGCAGGATATGATAAACAAACATGCAGCCGATACGAAAGAAAATCGCCTAAAGAGAAAATATAATCGTCCAAATCGGCCGATTTATCATTCGGTACGGACGATAGATTATATGGCCGACACAGTACAAGTCACCCTTAGAACAAAAAATAATCAACCACGCTTCTTCTTGATTTCTCTCTCAATCCGGCCTAGTTCTATCAGAAGACAGATACTTCGTTCTTCTATGTATTTCATCGCGGCCTCCGCTTCAACTTGACGAGGAAGAGGATGACTCCAGTCCATCGCCGGGCGCGATGTCCCCGCCGCGGCATCCCCAAGGGCAACCGGACGAGGGAGCGGGTGGCTCCTGTCAACTTGAGGTCGCCTGTAGTCGTTACCGTCGATGAAGTCCCAGATCCGTTGGACGTCGGCGGGGACGTGATCCTTGAGTTCTTCACGGTGAGCCCTAATTAGGTCCTTGTCTTCTTGCGATAATGGTTCGTCAGAATACACGAGCCCGATGGCTCGTTCGAGTTCAGGACTAAGGCGCCGTGGCTGGGAAAAGAGACAACATATAACCGCCTAAGATGAGGTGTTTTAGAGGAATCGAACTAAAAGAAGGCGGAGGCGGATCTCTTACCTGGTCAACAGAGGAGAAAGAAGAAGATGAAGACGACATGACCGCAGAACGCTCCGATGGAAACAAGTCAGGGAAAAAGAGAATCAAGTAGAACAAGCGCTTTCAAGAGCAAGACCAAGGCTGACATTTATAAGTAGAGAAAGCATGGATGTTTGGTAGGACGCGTCCCATCGGAAGTAAAAAGGGCAATAAATAAGAGGGTGCCGCAAAGGACGGTCAAAAGGGCATTAATGTTCTTACAAAACGACCAGTACTTTTACAGATCGTCCAGAAGGGCGTTGATGGCCGCAATCGCTCGTCGACGAATCTGATCGGCTGAATCCAAAACCCGTTGGTCATCCTCTGCCGATCCCGGGACTTCTGACATGTGGTGATGGAGTCTGAGGGCTTCATGGGCCAGATGTTGTCTCTCCCGCTTTAAATCGGCGATGACGGAGGGGAGCTCCTGAAGCCTCTTCTCTTCAATGGCTATTTCCTTGGTCACTTGCTCCATCTCCTTGGCGAGTTCTGCTCTTTGGCGTTTGAGGCAGTCTATCGTGCCGACGAGGCCAGGACGGGAGTCCTCGAGAAAGTGAATTCGTTGATGTACCTCCTGAGCCTGACGCTTGTACGAATCTTCTTCTTCACGATTCTTGGTCAGTTTGGCGCGATCGGCCATGTGACGCAGAGCCCTGAAGACCGGGATCCGCATTGACTCAATATAAGCGGCCGGCGCCAAGGCTTCTTCTGCTTCCTCTGGGACTCACCCGCTCACGTCACCGAAGAGCTACCGAATCGGCGAAGCATCCTCTACCAATCGGCCGATGTCCTCTTGAAGAAGGGATCGTATGCTTTCGAGCTTGCCGCAGACGTCATCAGGGACAGAGCTCAAAGTAACCTGACAGGAAGCGACTTCCTCGTCGTCAGAAAGCGCGACCGCAAACGAGAAGAGGCTGTTATTAGGGGTGTCCTGTTCCTGTAAAATGGTAGATGAAAAGAAAACAAGTCAGCCGATGGTGGTAGCAAATCGACCAATAAAGGTTGGGAGATTTCTTACTTCTTTAAAGCAGATTTCTTCCGTCGGCATCTGCGAGACCGCCACCCTCGACTCTGGGACTGGCACCATTGGCTCGTCGGAAGAAGAGGACTCAACGACAATCAGCGCTCTGCTCGGGCCGGCTTCCTGAAGGGTGACCAATGGTTGATCGGGTAGCGTGCTTAGCGTACCAGTAACCTGCGTCAAAGTTAGTAAGAGCACCATCCAAATATTAGAAGATTGGGTCGAAGGGTCGTATACCTCAACAGGAGGGGGCGCTGGCATTTCAACAGCTGCTTGGGACGCCACCGATTGCTGAGGATTTACAAGGGCAGTCTGTGCAGCCTAATATAGGAGGAGTTAGTATGGAAATAGCAATTGGGAAGATCAGACAGTGAGTTTACCTGTATAGCCTCCACCAATAATGACGCGGCGGCTGCTCCAGCTTCTATGGCGACTCGAACATCGATCTCTTCAGCAATTGGAAGGGTTGACACGGCCGTAGTTTCCGCCGATACGAGTATTGGTGGATCAGCCGATTCTGTACGAGCACGTACTCGGCGACTGGTCTTCTTGATGACTTTCTTCTGCGCCTGTTTCGCTCAGCCGGTGATGTCATCTACAGAAGGGGCATGATAGCCGATGAGGGGGAATGCTGTGTACAGATAGCAGTCCTCCATCGGCCGGCCACTCTGGCTGCGTTTTGGGGGAGCGCGGCTTTCAGACTGAAGCAACAGCAAGAGTCAGTATATATGTGTAAAAAAATGAAGAGGATGAAAATCGGCTAGAGAAAAGAGAGGTACCTCGGTGTTCGGGTCTCCGTTGGTTGGATCCAGGAGATTGCAGTATACCGCCGCAGAAGCGCAGAACAGGTACTATTTCCATTCAGCCCACCATAGCTTGAACTGCTGAACGGCGAAAGGAGCTACTATCCAACCGTTCAGATCTATGGTACTGGAGTCTGGGATCCGATCACGCAGCCGGCTATAGTCAAGACCCTTGGTAAGTTCATCTCTGAACTTTGCTCGGCCGGCGAAGTATGCGTAAATCGGCAATTGACCCAGGCCGAATTCCCGTGCTGCGACAGAGGGGTTGTAGAACTCATAAGTAGGGGCATCCTTCCCCGAGAAGAAGTTTGCCGGTAAGATCCCCGGTTTGATTAATTCATCTGTGAGGTCTTCATCGAATCGGCCAGTGGTTGAGTCGAAACAAGAAGGGAGTTCGAAGATTGGGTCCTCCCTCTGATAAGGGAACCAGCTGGTTGCATCTTCACTGAAGCCATTATAAAAGCACCTGAAGTATTCAGCCACCTTGGTAGCAGAATATGAGCAACCAGAAAAGGCTGATGCCACTTCGCCGAAGGACGTACATCGACGTCGGACAGTGGGATTTTCTGCCGATTTGATGTTGGAGAATGTCATGTGCTCCACTCGTTGCTGGGAGATCTTGCTCATGTATAGATTAAGCCACAAGTTGATGAACCACCAGGGTCCACCAGGGTTTCCAATCGGCTCCCCTTGGGATAGTTTGACGCTGATTTGGTGCAGCATATGATAGGCTGCTCCCAATAAGTGCTTTCCAAGGGGAACATAGGCCCCTATCGATAGTGCCTCGGCCAGAGCCTGCGTATTGGTGGATGGACCGGCTGGTCTCCCACAGAAAAAATGTTTCTCTAGCCACATCATCAGGAAGGCCGCGTGCTCTCTGTTCTCGACTGTTTCGGCCCTTCTGTTGCATCTGATGAATCCCTTCCATCTGCCGATTCCCTTTGTATCCAGCCGATGGGACATCTTGGCCAGAAGGCGAAAAGGAGTATCTCGAGAGGAGATGTCAAGGCCGGTCAACATGACCACATCGGCCAAGGTGGGAGTCATAGGTCTGTGTCCGAAGAGGAATGCGTTGAGAGCATCGGACCAGAAATAGGAAGCTGCTATCACTAAGGGCTCGTTCCTTTCCATTTGGGATAAAGATAGATCAATGCATTGGCCGATTTTGTGCTCGTCCCATTGGACTCTCTTGGAGGCGGCTATCCGTTGGTACCATTCTCTCCAGCCGGGGGTTTCATTCGACCATGACCTGAAGGTACCTGACCAGTGATCTAGGTCCATGGTTGATTGCTTAAAAGGTATCCTATGGGTTTCCAAATTGATTAGGTCAGTTGGATCCGGGTTTCCCATGGGACCGAGACAGATAAGGCCGGGAGTTTCTGTGAGGCGAATGGTAATCTGATGCCTAACCATCTAAAAAAGGAAAAAGGGGGTGCGGAAGTAAGAACAGATCTAAAGTAAATGCATTATTGTTAAGGAAAGTTTCGGTAATGACCTCCGGGATGAAGCTCATCGTAGTTGGTGGGATCGCCGGTAGAGCTGCAGATGCTGAAGCCACTGATGGGACTTCGGTTGAAGCCTCAACTCCCGCCGATGGAGCTCCTTCTCCCGTCGATGGAGCCACCACCGTTGCCACTGGAACTTTTGCTGGTGGAGCCATCTCCGGAGCTTCGAGCGTTGGTGAGGTGCCTGAAGGTGCCGCCATTGGAAAAGTAGGGAGGAATGTAGATGGAAGGAGATGCCGGGGAAGAAACTGGAAGCTAAGGAAGGCGTCGGAGGAAGAAGAAGGTTAGTGCGCTAAAGAAGGAAGACGTGAGCTCATAAGGAGGACTACGGGACGCGCTGATATTTAAAGGTGGTATGAGAACGGGTAAAAGCGGAATTTTTACCGCGTCGGCGTTTCGATTTTTTTGGGAGGAGTGGTTGTCGTGGGCGCCCGTTTCGAAAAGATTGCAATCATCAGGCTGGAGACCGCGAAACGGAAGGATATTTTCAATGCGTTTGTTTCGGAAGGGAAGTTGAAAAGAATGTCGAAGTAAAGACTATGTTTTACTTCGAAACTGGGGGGCATGTGTTGACGCCATATTTTGACACGTATGGAATCGACATCAAGAAAGGAAGAAATCAGGAGATGTGGCAAGACACAGAGGTCACGATTGGGAATCGGCCGATTGGTGCTACAGTTGAGGATCGGCCAATTGGTGCTATAGTGTTTCCACAAATGGAGTTGGTAGAAATCGGCCGGTTGGGAGGCTGGAGCAATTGGACCGGTATGGGCTTAAAGTGAACTATGAAGATAAAGAGGGAGTCAGCCCATGAGAGCATGATGATCAACTCCAGTACGAATCGTACTTGTAAATATTTGTTTTCGTTTAAAATTAGAGATAGAGTTCTAGTCGGTTAAGAAATCGTTTGTAACAGGCTATAAATAGTCACCTTCATAGATCTGTAATCATCACAAAAATCAATACAACAAACTACTATTTCCTCGTACTTACTTTTGAGCAGGCGACTTCGTCAATACTTTTCTTCTTTCACGAGTTCGTACGGGTTGGCGGGGCTGCATCAGCTTGACCTCCAGCCGATCCTGTAAGTTTCGTCTATCGAATAATATCTAAGCTTTAACTTCGGGCGCATCGCTGTCGTTTCGTTTAGATTTGTTCACTAGTTATCGATATTTACTAGAATTCTAGGTTCTACCTGTTATTCTAGTTTTATCACCGGTTATCCAACCAGGGATTGGAACTTTCGGCTTTCTTGTACTTTATTACTTATTCTATTGCTTTCTGCATAGCCGATTCAGATCTATTCCTAGTATTGTTACTGTAGCGTTGTTTAGATTATTCTAGTAGTTTTCTTTACTAACGCTGCTCAGCAGTCGGCTGCATTATAGCCGATTTCTTTATTACAGCAAATCGGCCGATTCGCTGATTAGCTTTCTCGAGATCGGAACCTTAGCCGATCGCAACCTCTGGGACCTGACACGTTTCTTTCCTTGCCAATCAACAGGTCAGATTGGCTGGCACGCCGCGCGAACCGCACCAAGGCGATCACCCGAACAGGAGTTAAGCAGATTCTCCCAGGTCGTGTGTCCGACGCTGGAGATTCAATCGGCCGATTCCTAGCGCCAACAGTTTGTAATAACTCAATTTGGGACCTCTGTAATATTCATTTGGATTGTTGTAATCTCTGGGCTCGTCTTCGTACGAGTATTGTATGCTTGTTTCGATCGGAAATATGTGGTTGTATCGGGTGAAACCCGACAAACTACCATTTTAATTTGATTAAAGTGTCTATTCATATTAGAGGCGATGTTGAGCACACTTTAGCCGAGTTAAATTGTGTAGTTCTGCCACAGCTGGTATTAGAGCGAAAAGCATACACCAGAGAAAGCAACGAGCCTTAAAAACTTATTTCGATAAAACTTGCCCAGAAAAAAAAATCGCGTTCGAAAAAATTGCGTTGGTTCGTTATGGGTTGATTAGGTGGCTAGTTAACTATTGGTTATATTATATTGACTTCCAGCACATTACTTTTAGTCAAAACTTACTTTCTTGCAGAATAGTCGACACAGGGGTACAACAATTGCTATAACGTACCCACGGCTCATATGCAAATATGGTGGTGGTACATAAAAATGTGGTTGGCACAGGGGTACGACGATTGCTGTAACGTACCCATGGCATCATATGCAAATATGATGGAAGCACATAAAAAGTGAATACGCTATTCGGCGTATGAACGTGGCCCATACAACGGAAATCATGCGGGTGCTGTTTTTGTAGTGAACGGTAATGAATGGGGACACTTTCGTGAGTGCTGGCACGAAAGGTTCAAATTGTATAAATGATCTTCTACAAGTACACTAACCGTGCTTACGTTAAGTTAACGAACGGTTAGAAATTCGACTTACTATTATAGGGAGAGCCGTAATGTATGCCTTGCCACCGGCACTGACCCGTAAGTCTAAGTATTTGGCAATTCTTTGAATTTTTGAGGATGTATAGGTCATGCATACATCATTTTAAAAACCCACAAATTGGAAATTGGAACAAATTTTGTATGGATGACATGTCAACCTAATGTCGCTCTCACAAAAACTCATGCTTTTTCTAGTTGTCACGAACTGCAGCTACCTACTGTCAGAATTTTCGAGCTCCCAATGATATTGTTTCCAGAAATATCCTATGAGAAATTCATTCCAAATTTAGAATGGGTTATGATGTAAAAATCTCATAAAATTGGCAAAGTAGAACTCGGGTTATGCTCAAATTGGTAAACAACTGTTGCTGAAAATCTCTGAGTGCACTAATGACAAAAGTTGAATTTTTAGGCCACCTTAGGATCAGTTTCTGTCCAGTGTCATAAAAGCAAAGTTGTATAAAACATAGTATAAAACCTTCTGAAAAAATTTCAGAATTTTTGGGTGAATGGTTTGAGAATTCTGGTCAGATTTGTGATGCATGGTTGCAGAAAGTTTCAGACTAGACCATAGTAGGCAAATCTGAATTTATGACCCTCTTAGATGCTGTTTAAGTAAAAGTTGTGCATAACAAAGTGGTAGCCAAATATCTAAGAAACATTCTGGTAAAATTTGGGAATTTTTGGATGGGTACTTCTCGAGTTACAGCCATTTTACCATGTATCCAGATTCTGTCATTTTTGGGACTGCTCTCACACATTCCCTCGATTTTTGTTTCTTCCAGATGGCTGACCCTGTGTACGTTGTGATGGATATGGATGGTTGGTGAATTCACTCAAACTGCCTACACTAGGAGGGCTTTCCTTCCATCTTGTGGGGCGTCTTGAGCTCGGCAGGGTACACCACTCCTCCCCGTTACATGGGCTAGGAGTACGAGGAGCACGACGTGCCCCGTTGCCGCGTGCACCTCACCCTTCTTCCCCACCAGGCGCACCCTGATTGGCTGACCTTGGAGGTTGAGGCTCTTGGGTATCGCCTTGACGACACTTGGGAGACAGCTGCTCTTCAGGGACTCACTACCTTTTGTAGTCAGCACCCCGAGGAGGTTGCTATGGCTCCTGTGGGGATGGCTGACCTTGGAGGTTGAGGCTCTTAGGTATCGCCTTGATGACACTTGGGAGATAGCTGCTCTTGAGGGACTTACTACCTTTTGTAGTCAGCACCCCGAGGAGGTTGCTATGGCTCCCGTGGGGCTATTTCTCACCTCAGTCAGATGACCCCATGTGGATTGACTGGATGGACAACATGGAGCTTTTAGGGTTCATTTGCCCTCATGAGACTATCTTTACCTCAATACGGTGCATGAATGCACTGTACCATTTGCAGACTCTCCAGGGCGAGGCAATGGCCAAGTTGACCGATCTGGCACAGGCAAATCAGATCATGTTCAATGAAAGGAACAGCCAGATGGTCGACCACTCGCTTGAGTTGGTTGACAAAGACATACGGATTGCCCAGTTGGAGGCCCAGGTGGGAGAGCTTCAGCACGATTTGGATGACAGAGTGACCGATATTGAAATCTTGGAGGATCAGATCCATGATCTCAACATGGAGTTGGAGGATTCTAATGACCAAATTGAGATGCACCATGAGAAGGAGGTAGCTATGCAGGCCCCTCCGGCGGTCATGGTGGAGGATGAGGATCCCGAGGAGATGGACGGTGTCTCTAGCATGGATATGGAGAGTGGAGCACCACAGCTACCACCTTGGGGAGCTCACTCTTCCATGCTCATTGTATCCTCAGTCAACAATTTGGACGATTTCTAGATGTTTGCGATAGTTTGTGTATACTCCTTGGTGTACCCTAATTTTGGACATGGATGTAATAGGCTAACTTAGAGTCCAGTATTCTTTTGTGTAGCGGATGCTAGGGTTGTGACATTGATTATGGCGGTTGTTCCCGAAACCTTGACATCGATGTAACGTGGCATGTGAATGATCGATTTCTGTGGCAGAAGCATGTTTGAATTTTTAACTTGGTTTCCTTTCACCTCTGAGATGTTTGATGAATACCAAAGTAATTTCATAGTATGAATGCTCACAAAATTTCAGCATCATTGGACTTTTCTAACTTGAGTTATGAGCAAAATATCACAGCTCGGCCTATTGAAAAACAGCCAGGACAGAGATGTAAAGATGGAATTTTTCGGCCAAGATAACGCTTGAATTGGTCCCTGAGTTGAATATCAAAGTTGTATTACACCAAATTTCCTACTCATTGACCAAAGATGAGAATCTATGGATGCTTGAGTCAGGAGATATGAATTTTCTCCTAAGTAACAGTTTTCTACCCGCAATATTTTGACTGCATTTTGAACTTTAACATTCCGCACATGATTACCTTGTTTCATCTTCTTGTGAGCAAGTTTGAAAATTATGTGACTAGTGAAAAAGTTCAACCTTGCATATGGTGAAGGGAACGTGCCAGAACCCTGGTGGATTTGCGCCTAGCGACAGCAGGCAACAAACACCACCACCACCCCCGCCTTCTATGGAGGCGATACTGGCTGCCCAAACGGAATTGATGCAGCATCATGTTCAGCAGCAGCAACAGCCTCAGGGTGGGCGGTGTAACATCCCTAGTCTTAAGCCAAGTAAATCAAGGGTGATCAAAGTCAAGAAGTAAACAAATCACCTTTTAACTCTGGTCTTTTGTTAAATTTCAAATGCACTTGAACTTTTGAAAACAACCCCAAAAGGCAAAAATAAAGTCAAAAAGGGAAAAACAAGAATCCAAGGGTGAAAAAAGGCAATGCAGGAGGCAAAAATAGAAAACACTCCAAAGTTCAAAATGTCCAACTCTAAAGACCCTTCAAATTCACTAAGTGTTGGAAATGTCCAAAAAGAACTAAATTAGGGGTAGAAGTTAAAAACCAAATTTTATATGAAAACTTAACTTTTGGCCAATATGAAAGTTGTAGAACTTTTAAAAACAAGCAACTTTCATTATTTGCACTTCTTCTGATTTGGAGTTGAAGGCACTCAAAATCTTGATCAAAGTTTGGTCAAATTCAAACTTAATTCAAATTCAAGTTTTACTTAAGCTGGTGTTCCACCAAATTTCCAACCTATCTATCTCACTTTCTGTTGAGAATTTGAACCATAGGATTTTGTCAAAGTTGTATAGTATGGTTTGGGAAACAACTTTTATATTTTAAATTTTCGAAGTTTTAATTCAAATTTTGAAGCAAAATCAGCCCAAAGTTGCTGCCACGACACACCCCTGCGACGCACGTGCGCCCGGTGCACGGTCACCACGCGCCCCGCGCACGATGTCACCACAGCGCCGCCCGCTTGGTGCAGCGCCACCGGCCTATCGCCGCTGGTGATGGGATGGCACATCCCCGGCATCGCCCAACCGCGTGGAGCGCAATCTCGTCCTTCCCACGCCGCATCTCCCCTGGCCAGTGGCCATCGCGTGCCCACATGCCCCGGCTGAAGCCCGCTGCCACGTCGCCGCCCGCCACCGGCCGTCGCCACCCAGCTCATGCCGTCCCTGATGCGATCGGATGAGCGCACCGTCTTGCCCACTCCCCGCGCGAGGCAAACCAGATCCTCCGCGCGAAGATCCTAGCCAGCTTGTCCCCGCTGTTCACCCACGCGTGCGCGCTGCCTCAGCCAACCACCATGCCGCGCGTCTACTCCGCCACTCTCCGGCCAACTTCGTGCTCGCCAATAGCACGCCGGCTTTATCACTGGCTCGCTTGCTCACCCACGCTGCGGTGCAGCTATAAAAGTAGCCCCCGAGCTCGCTGGCGCTGCCCTCCGCCCCTCCCCTCTATGCCGGAGCGCCACCTCCTAGCCCTCACTGTGGAACCCCTACTCCCAAGCCTCCCCGGAGCTTGCTAAGCGCCACAGTGATCACACGCACACCACCCAAGCCTCTAGAGCCAGTTCCCAGCCTCCTCCAACACCGCCAGCACTGGAGCAGGAGCTCCCTCGCCACCACAGCCACCTCACCATTGCCAGCCGCCTCCGATCACCCTTCGCCTGCAAGATCCTCAGCACATCAACTCGCGGTGAGTCCCTGACCACGCCCGTGCCCTTTCCCCACCCCCTCACCGCCGCCGCTCGCCGGATTTTGGCTGAAGATGCCGCTAGCCGAGTCAAGGACCAAATCGCTTAGCCCTAATTCTTTGTAGGGTTTAACATGTAAAACACTGGGACCTCTTTGTGAATGTTTAAAAGTTTAAGGGACCCCTTTGTGAAACATATTTGACCTTTTCTAAATTAAATTGGTTTAAATGGTTGAAACTTTGGAAATGTGTAGGAATTTGTAGAAAAATGCTAAAAATGTGAAATCAATTTTGTTAGACTCCTGATGCACATGAATAACTAGGAAAAATATTTGGTTCTCTAATATATATGTTTTACCTTGCTTAAATAACTACAAGTGGTTTAGTGTACTTTTTAGCTGATAAATAGTTTTCATGCTCAATAAATCCTGGAAAATTTACAGTAGCCCCTGTTAGTGTTGGTAACGATTCTGTAAATTTTGTGAAACCATTCTGATGATGAAGATCCAGTTGAAAATCATTCTTCGTGTTCTGCTTTTTAAAACTATTTGGTTTTTATTAAATTTTGTAAAAGTCAAATGCATCCCAAATTTTTACAGTAGATCACTGGTGTGATGATGAAACTTCTGTAAACATTTTAAAAACATATCTTATCAGTTTCTTCTAGAAATAGTTATTGAAGTTTAATAGCTAGATAAATGGTTAATAACAAATGTTAATTAGCAAGGGTAAAATGGTAAAAGCTCATTAGAGTTTGTTTAAAATTCAGAAACAGGATAACTTTCCAAATGCATGTTGAGCAACCCAAAAATGACCCCACCTTTCTTTTGTGAAGTTTAAGGGTTAGAACTTTATTTGTGTACACAATCACCATCAAATCAAGCCCAGGTTTTAAATCGCAGCGCATGTTATTTTACGAAGAAACCAATTTGAAATTCTTCTCTAGGTGAATGTGGTCAAAATGCAATTTACACTTTTGCAATAATTCATGGAATGCATCCTATATGTGAAAGCATGGAAAATTGAACTATTGCATATTCATCTTGTGTAGAAGCGAATCTCACCGACGGAAGCTACGAACTACTCCCGGCAGCTGAGGAGGAGCCGTCTACAGAGGTGAACCAGATCAAGGTTGAGCAGGACCCCAGTCAAGCTTTGAACGACCTTCAGACTAACCCAGTATAGGAAGGCAAGCCTCGAAGCATAACCCTGATTTTAAAGTTTATGCAATACTTCTATTACTTATGTTTGTGGAGTAAGTTTATAGGCGTTGCTTGAAACCTTATTTGCATGATCCTAGGTACCTATGTTCTGAATACTAGTATGTTAAGTTGAGTAGTTGCAATGCTAAATAGGGACACGGTACAAGTTGAGTGATTTCCTGTCACTCGCGAGTTATAGGAGTTGCCTTTTTACTTATGCTAAAATCATAAGGTTGACGGGCAGGGCTGGGCAATTGGTTCTTAATTGGTGGATTGCCCCAACTGTATAGAAGATGACTGTGCTAAGGTCGAACTGTGTTGGTGATTGTGGTCAAGTGTTTGAAAGTACTAAATTCATACTGAGTATGGGATCGGGAACCCTAGTACCTAATTGAACCGGGGCGCGGACATACTCTGCGCTCTCTCTGGAACTTGGTTCCCCTGATGCATCATGTGGGTACAAGTGCAGTCACAGTACGACGACATTCCAGGAACGTGGGGCTTTGTATCCATGGGAAGTGGGCCCTGTCCACATGCCTGGGGATTGATGGGGATGGCTGACATATGTTGACCCTGTGTGGTACGCATCTGTCATGGGTTTTTGTTCACCTTGCAATGTTACGAAACTTGATTCGAATCGTTTGCCTCTCACAGTTTGGGACTGCTTGATCACTATGCTGCACTGAGTAAGAAGTGGAACAAGTATGAGGATAAATATTGATGCTTGATTTAAATTGCTTGTTTCACCATGCTTGATTAGAATAAGTGATTACTTAGAATGGATAATCAACTAGAACTTGATGCTAAAAATTGAAAGTAAGGATCTACTTTAGATGTTTTTGGCAAAACTAACCCCTCAGCCAAAAAGCCTTGCATGTCTTGGAGTCGGTGGAGTAGTTACCACCTGACGGGTAAGTCTTATTGAGTATTAGTATACTCAGCCTTGCTTGTGGCTATGTTTTCAGGAAGTGTTGATTTTGAGGAAATGGTAGCAAGTTTGACTTGGCTGACCCAACTCCCTCTTGGTTGGACGGTCAAGTGGGACACGGTCGGCAAGGAACATGGTGATTGATATCAAGGCAGGCTTCACCATGGTATCTTGTATCGACATTAGCCTACAGTTTTATTTCTGCTGTTTGAACTTTGAAACTCTACTTTTATGCATTTGAACTCTTGGTTGGTTGTAATAACTTAATTTGGGACCTGTAATAAAATATCTGGATTTTGTTAATCTCTGGACTCGCTTTCGTGTGAGTAAGCTTCGTTTCGATTCGAGACAAGTGGTTTATCGGGTGAAACCCAACAGACTACCATTTTAACATGATTAAAGTGTTTGCTCGCATACGAGGCGAAGTTGAGTACACTTTAGCTGGGTTAATTTCGGTGGTTCTACCATAGGCAGAACGTCCACTAGCCTTGGATCACGAGCTATGAGGATTTTTTGGGCACCCAGCCCCTTTGTTCCACAAGATAGAGGAGCCTCTAAATGCCGATGCTTGGATTCGCACTATCGAATCCAAATTATTGCTACTCATGGCACCTTGTCCTGATGAGAACAAGGCAAAGTTCGCGGCACGACAGCTTCGTGGTTCAGCATGGCTATGGTGGGACCATTATCATGCCATGCTCCCAGCCGATCACGTGGTTTCTTGGGATGAGTTCAAGGTTGCCTTCAGAGGCCATCACATCCTAGAGGGTTTAATGGAGAGAAAGTTGAACGAGTTCTTGACACTCCCTCAGGGCACACGCAATGTGCTCCAGTATGCTCAGGCCTTCAATGATTTGTGTCAGTACTCGGGTTATCATGCTGACACCGATGAGAAGAAGAGAGACCACTTCCGTAGAGGTCTCAATACAAATCACAGAGAACAACTGAATCCCATCAAGGTGAATAGTTATAATGAGCTAGTGAACTTGGAGCTCCCTCAGGAGGACTGTATCTTGGCTCATTAGGCAGATAAAAAGACGAAGGCTCCAATAGTGCCTTGACTCCGAAGTTCCAGCTGGTTCTGAATGCTCCACCCCAAGTTCCTCAGAGGACTCCTCAGCCTGGACGATGGGTCATTAGGCCACCTCAGGAGCAAGGAACTCCGTGTTTCCCTAACTTCCAGCAGCAGGGCCCAAGGCCAAATGCTCCACAGCCAGCTCGCACTGGCAATGGGAACCGATGCTTCATCTGTAGGAGCCCAAATCATTTTGCTAAAGAGTGTCCACAGAATAAGCCCCAGAACCAAGGACAGGGTTCAAACCAGAACAAGGGCAAGAGGTAGAAAGTCCAAGTCAAGCAAGGGAGGCTTAATTTCACCACTCTCGCCGATCTTCTAGAGGGTGCACCGGTCATGACGGGTATTTTCTCTATCCATAACTAGCTTGCGGTTATATTATTTGATTCTGGTGCATCACATAGTTTCATTGGAACAAAATTCAGTGGTAAATGTGGATTGGAATTCTGTAATACTAAAGGTTCGTATATGATTTCAACACCTGGTGGTAAAATTGCTTCCAACCAAATAGCAAGTCATGTGCCACTCAAGTTGGGTAGTAAAATTTACAAAACTATCCTTATTATCTTGGGTTTGGAAGGTATAGATATAATTTTGGGGACAAATTGGATGACTCGGCATAAGGTCATGATGGACATTGCAGCACGGGCCGTCCAAATAAATTCACCTACACTGGATCTTCCACACTTTACTTGCCAGCCCGAGAGTGCATAAATTCATGCGCTTATCCGGCAATAGGGTCCTAACTGGCAGAAATTTCCTTGGTATGCGAGTATGCCAATGTTTTTCTAGATGACTTGCCAAGAATGCCACTGGATAGGGACATTGAATTTGCCATTGAGCTACAGCCAGGCATTGCACCTATCTCAAAGAGACCTTATCGAATGCCACCTGTGGAGTTGGTAGAATTGAAAACCCAACTTCAAGAGTTACTAGGTAAGGGCTTTATTCACCCAAGCACATCACCTTGGGGCTGCCCAACTCTCTTTGTAAAGAAGAAGGATGATAGTCTGAGGATGTGCGTAGACTACCGACCTCTCAATGCGGTGACTATCAAGAATAAGTATCCATTACCCCATATTGATGTCCTCTTTGATCAACTCGCCGAAGCTAGAGTATTCTCCAAGATTGATCTCTGCTCTGGCTATCATCAAATTAAGATCTGGCCGAGTGACATTCCTAAGACCGCCTTCTCTACTTGGTATGGATTATATGAGTACTTAGTCATGTCCTTCGGGCTCACAAATGCTCCTGCCTACTTCATGTATCTCATGAATTCGGTGTTCATGCCCGAGCTTGACAAGTTTGTCGTGGTCTTCATTGATGACATCCTCATATATTCCAAAAATGAAGAAGAGCATGTTCAACACCTCCGCATTGTTCTTCAACGCCTTAGAGATCATCAGCTTTATGCTAAGTTCTCTAAGTGTGAATTTTGGTTGGATAGTGTGAAATTCTTGGGACACACCATCTCTAGTGAGGGCATAGCCGTTGATCCAAGCAAGGTACAAGAGGTGATGGACTGGAAGCCACCAACTTTCGTTCCTCAAATCAGAAGTTTTCTTGGTCTAGCAGGCTATTATCATCGTTTCATTCCGGATTTCTCAAAGATAGCCAAATGGATGACCGAGTTGTTAAAGAAAGCGGTTAAGTTTGTATGGAGCAAAAAGTGTGAAGAAGCTTTCCACACTCTGCAAAAACACTTGACTTTCGCACCAGTCTTAGCTCAACTTGATAATACCAAGCCCTTTGACATTTACTGTGACGCCTCTGGTCTCAGTTGTGTTTTTATGCAAGACAATCGTGTTATTGCTTATGCCTCACGTGCACTTCGGCTTCACGAGCAGAATTACCCAACACATGACCTTGAGCTAGCAGCAGTGATTCATGCTCTGGAGATCTGGAGACATTATTTGCTGGGTGCTCATTGCAATATCTACACAGATCATAAAAGTCTCAAGTACATCCTTACCCAAGCCGATCTGAATATGCATCAAAGGAGATAGTTGGAGTTAATTAAGGATTACAATCTCGAGGTGCACTATCACCCCAGGAAGGCCAATGTGGTTGCGGATGCATTAAGCCACAAGATTCATCGCAATTGCCTTTTTGCAGAAAACTTTACAGAAACATTGTGTTTTGAGATGAGGAAGCTAAATTTGGAAATTATTCCTCAAGGCACACTGAATCACATCTCTATCGAACCTACCCTACACGATCAAATCATTATGGCACAACTAGAGGATGAAGGGATAAAAATTATAACGCAAGGGCTCTCTCAAGGGGACAAGAGATATAAGTATTTTTGCCTAGACTGGAAAGGAGTTGTATGGTTTCAGGACTGCTTGGTTGCTCTAGAGAATCACAAGCTCCGAAAGCAAATCCTGGATGAGGCATACCTCTCCAAGTTCTCTATTCACCCAGGTAGCACCAAGGTGTACCAAGACCTCAAACAAAATTTTTGGTGGACTGGGATGAAACCGGAGATTTCTAAATATGTGTCGAAATGCGACACTTGTCAAAGAGTAAAGGCAAGCCACTTAAGAGTAGCCGGTACTCTTCAACCATTACCTATACCATCATGGAAATGGGAGGATATAAGTATGGATTTCATTGTTGGTTTATCCAACACCTCTCAGATACATGATTGCATATGGGTCATAGTGGATAGACTCACTAAAACGGCACATTTTATTCCCATCCGAACAACCTACTCAACCAAGAGATATGCAGAGCTATATCTTGATCACATTGTTTGCCTACACGGAGTGCCCAAAATGATCATCTCAGATCGAGGTCCTCAATTTGTGACATGCTTCTGGGAACAGTTGCAAGGCTCTCTTGGCACTAAACTAATTCACAGCTGGACTTATCAACCTCAGACAGATGGACAAACGGAAAGGGGGAACCAAATCCTTGAAAACATGTTTCGAGCTTGCGTCATTCATTATGATAAAAACTGGGATAGATGCTTACCTCTAGCAGAGTTTTCTTATAACAACATCTACCAAGCTAGTCTAAAAATGGCACCATTTGAGGCCTTGTATGGTCGTAGGTGTCGAACTCGGTTGAGTTGGTCCCAAGTCGGAGAGTGGAAAGTATATGGGCCAGATTTGGTAATTGAGGCGGAAGAGAAAGTGAGGGTAATACAAGAACACCTTAAAGCCGCCCAATCTAGGCAAAAGAGCTATTTCGATAAGAGGAGGAAACCATTGCAATTTGAAGTTGGTGACCATGTATACCTTTGGGTTTCAGCAACCAAAGGTGTGCAAAGGTTTGGAGTAAAGGGAAAACTAGCTCCTCGGTACGTTGGTCCCTATGAAATCATGGAAATTTGAGGACCCGTGGCCTATCGAGTGAAACTTCCACCTAGACTCTCAGCTATGCACGATATCTTCCATGTATCTCAACTTAAGAAATGTGTTTGAGTTCCAACCGAGATTATCGAACAAGAGGAAGTATGGGTAGCATCAGATATTTCCTATGTTCAGTATCCCATCAAAATTCTGGATCGTAAGGAAAGAAGAACTTGGAGATAAGTGGTAAGAATGTTTAAGATTCAATGGAGCCATCATACCAAAGATGAGGCAACATGAGAAACTAAAGAATATCTCAACAAAAATTTCCGCGGTTTCCTATTGGAGCAGAAAGGTACACGCACATCTACACTAGTTTTGATCACCCGAATCTCGGGATGAGATTCTTTTTAAGGAGGTTAGGCTGTGACATCCCTAGTGATTAAGAGACTAAATCAAAGAAATATCAAATATATTAAGAGACAATTCAATTTTTGCCAACTGTAAAATTCAAAAAGACCTCAAAATCTAGCTAAGTGTTAAAAACACTCCCTAAATGGTGCTAACGTGGGTAGGAAATAAAAACAGATTTTTATGTGAGAACTCAAATTTTGGCCAGTGTAAAAGTGGTAGATCTTTTCAAATTGAACAACTTTAATAATTAGCACTTTTTCTGATTTTGAGTGGAAGGTGTTCAAAAACTAGGTCAAAGTTGGGTCAAATTCAAATTCAGCTTTGCCTAGCTTTGTACCCAAGTTCACACGGTTTTATCTCCAAATCGAACATGTTTTTCACCCATCAGCATTTGTAGAAGTTTAAGTCCATAGTTTGAACTCAAACTTTTATATTTGAAGTTTTCCTCATTTAGTTCAAAATTTGGGAGAGAAACCGACACAAAGCATCTATCCTCGCGCGACACCTGGGAACGCATGTGTGCCCAGAGCACGGTCACTGTGCACAATGAACTCACCGGTGCCACGCGGTGCCGCCCGTCTGGCTCCGCCATCTCGCCCAACCCCCGGCCGTCGAGTGACAGCACGAGCCTAGCAGCTGCCCACTCCACGAGCGTGTAATCTCCCCCTGGCACGCTACATCTTGGCTGGCCAACTGCACGTCGGCGCACCGCATGGCCGCTGGCCAACCTTGTTCATCCGCCCCCTTCCACCACTGCTAGTGCACCGCTTGCCTGGCCAATGTGCCCAGGGCCTTCATCTCAGCACAGCAACTCCAACCCTCCCCTTCGCCACTATAAAAGGCGCTTGCCCATGCTCACCGGCGCCACCCTTCCATTCGCGCATGGAGCTCCGCCGTCACCATTAGCACTGCCCCATCAAGCTCCCCCTTCTGAGCACCCCCGACGCCACCCGAGCCCTCCAGTGCGCCACCAGACCCTCGCAGCACCTCCCCCGCCCCACAGCCGGCCTTTACCGCCGCTGCCCTTATCGGAGTTCGAGCCGGAGCGCCACACCCTAAGCCTCTCCGTTGAGCCCTCCCAACCGGCCCTCCTCCGCCGTCAACCCCTACAGAGAAAAGGTCACCATTGATCTCCTCAACACCTTCTGTCCCTAGCCCACACTCCCGTGGCCGGACTTCGCCGGATTTCACCACCCTCGCCGCTGGCCAGCCCCCAAGGGCCACATTGCAAGGCCGAGATTAGTCCCAAGGTTGTTAGTGTAAAATGCAAGGGTATCATTATGAAGGTTTTAAAACTCTAGGGGCCGTTCTATAAAAGTGAAACTTAGATTTGATTAAAAATGTATTTAAATAGCTGAAACTTGGAAAAAGCGTAGGAAATTGTAAAAAAAAGATAAAAATGTGAAACTTGTTTTGTTGAGTTCATGATGATGTCTTGTTTAATTTAAAAATATTTATGTGCATGTTACTGTCCTGTATCTAGTACTATGATTTATTTTGTCTACAAGACATTAATTGCTTGATAAATCATGGGATGCTCAAAAAATTGTGAAACCAATTTTGATAGCTTCCTTTTAAAATGCATGTCCAAGATCTGCAACTTGTGAGGACCATTGGTGGTCACCCTTGGATGATGAGTGATTGACAACACTTTGTTGGAATGATGTTGCTCTTGGCTTGTGATGTGCAGGTGTAGGATGCGGTGTGACGGTTGATGGCCTGCGGTGAAGTTCAAAACAAAGGTTCATGCCGATGGACCAAGGGCGGTGAAGGATGAATGCGAGTAGGCTTGGACCGATGGACCCGAGGAGTCCAGGCAGAGTCATGGGCGGTCCACACGGTGCACAGAAAAGCAAGAGAACATGGTGGGATGGAGATGGTGTCAGTCGAGTCAAGCTGGAGGCTTGGCGGAGGGTTGACACACGTCGACATCAGGAAGGTCGCATGGCAGCCAAGCGAAGATTGACTATTTGGGTGGTTTAGGCCTCAAAACCACCGCGCAGGCAGGTTTTCCGGTTTGGGCCTCAAAACCAGGGGCGAGCCCGGTGCGGCTAAAGCTTCGAGTAGGAGGGCACGTGGCATCATCGCAAAGCTTGCGTCGAGGTGAAGCAAAGTTGTGAAGGTGGTGTGTCCATCCGATGAGCGCAGAAAAACATGGACCAAAATGCCCCTGCGTGGGTAGTTATCCTAGTTGTAGTTGTAGGGGTAGTTTAGTCATTTGTCCTGGACTATAAATTGGGATGGGGGGTTGGTTATTTCAGTACCTCTTCCATCTCTTACTTAGGAGTTTATTATCCTTAGATTAGAGTCTAATCTCTTTCTCTCTCTAGTCTCTCTCTCTAGAGGTCTTTAGATGATTTGAGCACCGAATCTGTGTATTGAACTGAAGTTTGTTGTGAGAATGGAGGCCCTAACCTTCTCGTGTCCTCCGGGATTTGGGAGATGATTTCTTTGTGCAATTCCTGTTTCTGTTCTTCACGTTCTTGTTTCTTTCTCTCCATTCCCTCTCATGTTTTTGTTCGATTCATGATTTGTGGGATGCTTTGAGTCAAACCGATTGTTTTGAAATGAACTAGGACATGAGTTGAACCTTTCCACCGAAGGAATTTGATTGAAACCTCACGAGTTCATAGATCGGGGCGATTAAATTTTTGGAGTTGAAAAAGTGGTGTTCTTCACGAGATTTGATTTTACTGTTGATTGAAAAATCTTTGAGCGATGATCTCTTAGGAGTAGCTTCACTACTACTTTGTGATACTTTGGTTGAATTTTTATAGTAGTTGGTGTTGATTTGGTCATGAATCGGGCAAATTTGTGTTTGTAGTACTCGTCCCATTTCTGGGAAGGATTCTGTCCCGCAGAATGCGGACCGCCCAGCCCTAAGTAGCGGACCGTCCGTCTAGTCTGCCTGTATAGTTCGGTATCGGTCCACAGAACAGTCAGAGACTATGCAGTCTTCAAGGTGCTTGTGTTGAGGTTTTGGCTCGATTGTTTTGTTGAGGATCCCACTATGTCTATTGGGCATTACCATAGGCATCCATCCACCTAGTTGGCTCATGGATCTCTCCTCTTTTTCTCGTATGGATTTGGGGTTTGTTTTTGGGACAGTGGCCTAAACTTTCAAAAGAATTTTTAGAGGCTCCCATTCACCCCCCCCTCTGGTTGCCGTTTCAGTCCTTCATATTGTGCTTTCTTCAGTAACATGATCACTCTTAAGAAGGTTGCTAAACAGGAACAACATGACACCACCCTTTGTCTTTTGAATAATAAGCTTCTAAGAATCTTATATGTGTACAGAATCACCATCAACTCGTGTACAAGGTAAACTCGCTGACGACACATACGAGTTGGTCCTAGAAGATGAAGAGGAGCACTCTCCTGCTGCATTGAACCTGATTGAGATGACTCAAGATCGGAACCCAGAGTCGGAAGAGCCCAAGGGCTAGTAGGACAAGAAGGCATGCCTCGGAGCATAACCCTGGTTTCCAAATTATGCATTACTTATGTTTGTGCATTAAGGTCATAGGAGTTGTATTGAAACCTTATTTGCATGCTCCCTAGTACCCTATTTTGAATACTAGCATGATAAGTCATTTAGTTGCTATGCTAAATAGGGACACGGTAAAAGTCAAGTGATTTCTTGTCAATCGCGAGTTATAGGAGTTGCCTGTTTACTTATGTTGGAATCATAAGGTTGATGGGTGGGGCTTGGTAACATGTTCTAAATTGGTGGATGCCTCATCTGTTTAGAGGAAAGCTGCTAAGGTTGAAATGTGCTAGAGTTGTGGTCAAGTGTTTGAACGTACTAAACACATGCTGAGAGTATGGGGAATCAGCAAGCCTAGTACCTGATTGAATATGAGTGTGGACATACTCGCTGCTCTCTCTGGAATCGGGTTCCCTTGATGCATCATGCAGGTACAAGTGCAACCATGGTACAGTGTCATTCTGGGACTGTTAGGGCACTGTATCCAAGGGAAGTGGGCCCTGGACACATGCTGGGGATCAATGGAAATAATTGATACATGCGAACCCGTCGCGGTATGCATAGGTCGTGAGTTTAGGTCCACCTTGCAAGGTTAAGAAATTTGATTCGAATCGTCTGCTTCTCACAGTTTGGGACTGCTTGACCGCCTTTCTACACTGAGTAAGAAGATGAACAATGATGATGTTTAATATTGATGCCTGATGAAATTGCTTGTTTTACCATGCTTGCTTAGAATAGGTGCTTACCTAGAATGGTTAATCAACTAGAACTTTGATACTAAAACTTGAAAGTAAGGATCGACTTTAGAAGCTTTTGGCAAAAACAAACCCCGCAGGCAAAAAGTCTTGCATGTGTAGGAGTTGGTGGATTAGATATCATCTGACGGGTAAGTCTTGCGGAGTATTAGTACGCTCAGCCTTGCTTGTGGCTATGTTTTCAGGTAATGTTGATGATATGATTGCCAGTGCGACTTGGCCGTACCAGATCCCTCTGGGATGGACGGTTGAGTGGGACCTATCCTCAGTGGGCGATGACCGTGGTGAGTGATATCATGGAACGGCTTCACCATGGTATCGTGTATCGACGTTAGACTTATCATTATTTTTTTTTGTTGTTTTGAACTCTGAACACTTTTTATGGTTTGAACTCTGAACTACTCATGCATTTGGAACTTGGTTTGTAATAACTCAATTTGGGACCTCTATAATATTTATTTGCATTGTTGTAAGCTCTGGGCTCATCTTCATACGAGTATTGTATGCTTGTTTTGATCGGAAATACGTGGTGTATTGGGTGAAACCCGACAGGCTATCATTTTAATTCGATTAAAGTGTCTATTCGCATTTGAGGTGATGTTGAGCACACTTTAGCCGGGTTAAATTGGGTGGTTCTGCCACAGAAATGTGCCGGAACGCCCGTCGTACATCATCGTCTCTCAGCCATGCGTGCCGCGCGTCGGCAACTGCGGAACACGCCGTGCCTTTTGCTTCCATGTGCCGTAGCCCGCAGGCGATGTTTCGTTTGATCGTCATAGTAAGCAACACACCGATCTATTAGTATTTCCATTTTTTTTCTTATTTGCTTTTTTATGTTCTATGCTTATACCGATTGTGCTAGGTTTAAAATTTTTAATTCAATGTATTTTTTTGAATATGGTAGATGTTGCCTAAGAAGCATTTGTCGGGTGCTCAAAAAAGAAAAAAAAAGAAAACAAGAAGATCAGTTCATAGAATCACATAGAGGTGCTCTACATTAGTTTTTAATAGTGTCAAATAATGCTAAAGTCAATCAAGATCAGGGGTGGGAACAAGTTGCAGAAGTTGATGCCAATGAAGGTGCTACAGAAGAGCATAATTTAGATGCTGAAGCTGATGCCAATGATCATACCAGGCTCTAGGAGGTGACACTTTACAACCTTCAGATGATACTAAAACTGCAAATATTGACCAACAAGGAGATTCAGTTTTGACTATTTTTGATCCTAGAACATGGGGAAATCTTAACAATAGAAAAAAAGATATCTTATTTGAGAAAGGACCTGCAAGAGAAATGGATCTACAATTCCCTTGTGATCCCAGTGGTAGACGTTTTTCTTATGCTTACTACTCCAGGAAATTATCTAATGGTGAGTTTGTTGACAGGAAGTGGTTGGTTTATTCTAAACATGTGGACAAGGTTTATTGTTTTTACTGCAAGTTGTTCAAATCAAATTAGAAAAAGTCATTGTTAGCATCTGATGGAGTAAGGGATTGAAAGGATCTCAGTGAGAAACTGAAAACACATGAGAACAGTGTGGAGCATTTAACAAACATAAGTACATGGAATGAGCTTCAACTTATATTAAGCAATGCCCATGTACTGGCAGATTGGGTTTTATTCGTCAGTTTTGTTCAAGGGTTTTCCTTCATGAACAAGAGAGAGGTGGCGAGTCCATCCTCTTGATAATCCTGCTGCCGTTCCTCTGGATCGAGAGAAGACGTGATCTGGTCATCAGGCTGGGGTGCGTGCTGGGAATTATTTTAGTTCCCCTTTCTTCTGAATGTGAACCTTGTTGGTCTCAAAGGAACTCGACACCAACATATGTATGAATAGAAAGAGATGGTACTTGTAAGTTCTTAAAAACAATGAATCTCCCTTTACATCGGGGTAGGGCTCCCCTTTTATAGTAACCTGAGCCACTTTACATTCCGAAAATGTCCCTTCTCAACTATTACATTCCTAGGATATGCTGTACATAAAGGTCACTGGGGTAACATGTACAAATTGAATTCCTCTATGCAGTCATGCTTCTCACGCCTTCTTGTAGTCACGCTTCTCACACCTTCATCTTCTTAACCTTGGGACTTCACCTTCATGCCAGATCAAGCTTCAAACCTCATATAATGACCCTCGCACTAGGTGAAACCTCCAACCTCGTGGTGCTTGGTCCGTTGTGGTACTTCAAGAGCTTGTAACCTCACAACGTCTTCACTTAAGTTCCATTCCTGAGTAAAGAGAAGAAAAGGTGATAGTTTGGTGCTCCAGAGTAGTTTCAAGCACTCGAGGTTTGCTCGATCGGAGTTCAGTCATCAGTCAATAGTTGTCAGCTTTGAATCCTCAAAGTAACAAGGAATATGCAAGGGTACGAGTTTTATTACGAGAATAGCCTCAATGAGAAGTCGGTTAACCAAGTTTTATTTCTTGGTCCAGAACTTGCGAGGTTAGAGGGTTTTTGCGACGCTCGAGGTTGCTTAGTTTTTGGGTGATCCCCAACAGTAGCCCCTCATGGGCGAGGGTCGACTCCGACGGGCCGAACCCGGGACAAAGGATTGCTCTATAAAAAATGTCACTCACGAGCATCAGAGGAGAGATGAGCCAATGGTTACTCTTTGCTTCTGTCGTGTCAATTTCTGATTGGTTGACGCTTCGGCTTCAATTCAAGTTTCGAGGCATCCGTTCGTGCCCATTAGTGCACCTATAAAAAGCAGGGGGTGCAAGTTGCTCGGGGTTACCCTCGCGTCTTGTTGTGTGTTTGAGCACTGTTTGCTGGTGCTTTAAGATTCGTGCTTCCTCTGCTGTTTTCTTTGTCCTTCGTAGCTTCGAAGGTACTGATCTTGTCTGTATTTTTCATTCTTGCTTACCTCTCGCTTTATTGTTTTGTTTTGATTTACTATTTATGAGTTGTTTAGCTGGCTTGGATTATGCAAACAGCAAGGTTGATGACTTCTGAAGAACTAGCTGACAAGCGAGTCTGCGTGGTGACGCTACCGAGGCACAAGAGGCTCACGAGGCTGGTGAGGTTGTGGTTTCTTGCAAAAGTGACAGCGGAGAAGATCTTTCTAACGTTGAAGCTGACCCATCAGAGCTAATAGTTGGCAAGGATGATTTCCCTCCAACCTTGCGCTTTGGGAAGTCTTTGGTTTCAACGAACGCGATCGACTTCTACATTAGCAAAGGGTATTTTCTCAAAGGTATTGCTAGGCCTCCAGTGATGATCTTGTGCCAAAACCAGATATTGGTGAAGCTGTGGTGTTTAGGGATTTCTTTACCGTGGGCCTGCGGTTTCCCTGCGAAAAACATTGCCTCTTATCTTGGATAGATACAGTGCTAAGCTTTATTAGCGTACTCCTTGTTGGGATATGAGGTAGGCTACGCTAGCGCAAATCAAAATTTTCTACCACGTAAACCAGGAAAACTGACGTATAAGGATCACAGGATTACCACTCGACGCACTGATGTGGAAGGTGTAGATTCGCGTCGATGCAGCGAAGTCGATCAGCGTAGTCGTACGTAGTCGATCATGTCGACGTCCGGCAGCTCGTCCACGTGCAGCAAGATCGCCCTCGTGCCGCGGCTCGTCGTCGGCTTGTCGTGGCTCATCGGCGGCTCGTCGTAGCTCGTCGGTGGCTCGTCCAAGTGCTGCAGGCGCTACACCTCCAAGGTATCCACACGTGCAGGGAGGAAGCGTCGCAAGCCGGACTGCTAGGTCCGCGAGATGCAACAGGGCGAGGGTGTGGGAGGCGTGGCAGATGAGTTTTGCCAAAAAGGTGTCAACCCTAGGGCGCCCCACCCCTCTATTTATAGAGGTTCTTAACGGGCCTCTGGGTCAGAGGCCCATTAGTACTTCTAAACTTAATCCAACTCGGATCACATCCGAATTGGGCTTCCAACCCCTTAAGTGTGCGCGACCCTATGGGTTCGGATACGTATAGACATGGCCCGAGTACTCCCACTCGGCCCAATAGTCAGTAGTGGCCTCTAGTAAGACGTGCCAACTCCTATACGCACACGAAGATCATATCAGGTGAACCATCACAACATTATATACATGCTATTCCCTTTGCCTCACGATATTTGGTCTAGCTTCAAGCCAATTGCTCTTTCTCGATCCTGTGATTCGGAATCCCTTTGTAGGTTAACTCTTAACCGTACGTAGCATGGCTATGCATTTTCGGATCCGATCACTCGAGGGGCCCAGAGATATCACTCTCAATCAGAGAGGGGCAAATCCCATCTTGATTGACCATGTCTCATAGAATGCTTCTTGACAAACCCGAAAGCTACTTTTATAACTACCTTGTTACGGCGTAGCGTTTGATAGCCCCTAAGTAGGTCGATCCACATCTTGAATACATGCGACAATCTCAGGTCTAAGGACAAAGCGTATATGTTGTTTAAAAAAGAGAACTACTTCTCGTGTTGGGTCAGTCCTAGCACATGTCTCCACATGTGCCCACATTATTAGTTCAACATCTCCATGTCCATGACTTGTGAAACATAGTCATCAACTAATACATGTGCTAGTCTAATATTCATGTGTGTCCTCACATGAACTCCGACTAGGGACAACTTTAGAATAACCATACAAGTAAAGAGTTTCACACACAATTCACATAATTGCAAATCAATTCAAGTAGCCTTTAATGGATATTCAAGGAACACAATATAAATTATGGATACAAATGGAATATCATCATCTCTATGATTGCCTCTAGGGCATACCTCCAACACTCCTAACTCCGTTGTGGCGCTTTCTATGTTCTACTTGATTGAGCACATGTTTAAAGGTGTGATTGACGTTGATGGTTTTGCCAGGCTGTTTGAGCTTCATGTGCAAAAGAAGAGGGTCGAGTTTGATGATGAAGATGGAGTTTTTGAGACACAGTTTTGTTGTTGCACATTCACGACCCGAAGGAAGAACGAGAGCAAGAAAATTTCCAGGGTCAAGCTCTCCATGGCACAAAAGAACAGATGGGATGATGATTGGCTCAAATATTGGTTCCACATTAAGATGGACATGTCCAGGCTTCTGGCTATGGTCAGCCTTTCTATCCGTTTTTTAGCTTGATGTCCCCCTTGAATGTTACAACTGCTCCTCTATTCCAAAGGACAAAGGCTTTTTGGGTTTGCAAGGATGCCTTTGTTCTTCCTTGCTTGTCTATAGCTAGGTGAGATTTGGTTGAGGAATTTTTGGCGGCGGACATCTGGCCCCTTTCTACCGGATGGGTGCTAAAGGAGATTGTGAAGAAGTCGGTATTGTGGTATCCTAGGCCGGTTCCTTTTCCTATATTTGGATTGAGCTTGCTGGAGGGAGCTAATGCCAGTATTTTTGTTGACGAGGTTGAAAGGTGGGTTGTGGATCTTCTTGGGCCTTGCCATAAGAGCTAATTTTTGTCTGCTCGCAAGTTTGTTAGTCACGGTCTCCGAATGAACCGTGTTTTTTTAGAGATGGGCATAGAGGTCAAACCTCATGCCAAACCTCACTAGCCCTCCAAGCGGATGTGTGAGGTTGGCATGACTAGCTCCATTGAGATCGATGGGAATGGAGGTAAATGGAAGAAGAAGAAACCTAAGGATTCAACCTCTTTACCTGTGGTTGAGGTCGGCAAGAAGTCCAAGACCTCCGGCCTTGAAGCCCTTAAGAAGAAAAGCTTGCTTGGTTAGGACTCCTCCGCTGGCTAGCAGCTAAGTATTTTTGGCAAGAAACTCGGGGTTGTAAAGAGCTCTGTGCCTGCAACGTGCGATCCCGAGGCTAGGATGGAAGCCACGAAGCCGGAGCTCGAAGCTGCTGGAGCTCCTGCTGGGCTAAAGTTGAGGAAGGTCAGCAAGAAGATGGGGGCTAGAATTGTTAGTGTCCTGGATGAAGAGGACGATGAAGGATTTTTGGATCATGACTTGTCTTTGGTCTCGTCTCTAGGCCCTAAAGCTAAGGCAAAGTCTCCTCTAAAAGAGGTACACACCAAGGCTACGTTTGCCACCAATATGAAATGAAACATTTGATGCCTGTAATATTTGGTGGTTGTAAACTTTTGGTGTAAATGATGGATGTTCAACCTTAGTTGTTTAAATGTAGTTATTAGCTATTCATGGTTATTATCTTTTTGAGCATTTTGTTCATGCTCTACTTCAAGGTTGGTTCTATATTTGGTTGTTGTGCTAGATGTGTTTCCTGAGGTTTCAAGGCTTGAGTCTCGGTTATGAGATAAAAACTCTTTTCGGATTTGTAACAAAACTCGTAGCAGAAAGGAAAACACCATTTTTCTTTTGCAAAAACGTCACCCCCCTTTCCTTTATATGAGGTTTTTGTTTTGGGTAACTAGAGATTTATGATGCTTGTTCGAATGTTTGTTAGACTTGTGTTATTTTGATTCATTACCTTAGTGTATTTTTCACGAAAAAAGATGAAGGGCCTTTTTGGTAAAAAAATGTGATGAGGACATTGCCATGCTGGATACATACGAGCCTTGGTCTTCCACAAGTTACAAGTCGTCACCAAGTTGGTCGTTGCGCTCGGTTCAGAATCAACCGACTACTCTGGACAGAATTGGCGATATCTCGTTCATATGACATCAAAATGAGGCGTTCTTTGATGCGTTGGAAAGAAGATGATGAACCCTTTCATTTGGTTCTAGTCCTAGCTCCAGAAGTGTCATGGATCATTCTGTGTGACCATAACAAGGTGTTGCGCCATCAGTTTTGGGCCAAGTTGACCTTCTATCGTGTCGGGCCTTAAGCCCAAGTTGTGGGTGCACCCCTTTCCTGGTCGCCCCCAACCCTAGGTCGCTCTTTTTGATATAAACTTAGTAGCCACCGCCTTAGAAACTTAGGTTTTGTTTACTTCTAGTTTTCCATCGAGAAACTAAGATTGATTCATTGTAATTGTGGCGATAAGTCCTTTTACAGTGATCCAGGGCCCCTGTTCTTATTCTCCTCGACTGTGTTGATTAGTCCTTTCAAATTTAGAGCTTGAACCTATATTTATCTTCACTTCAGACATATTTGCAATTTCAGATTGCGTGCTTATACTTTCTTGCTTGTGTTCTTCGATTCGCTTGCAGGGAAAACCTTCTTGGCGAGGTCAATCGAGTTGTTCTTGGTTGATAACCAACAGAGTAGTGGTGTAGCGCTTGCAAGGATTCGAATTGTGTCTGATTAGAAGTCTGGATCGTCAACGTTGAGTTCTCCACCAATCAAATTTCCCATACCTATCGGAAGATCGGGCCAGTCCTACATCAAGTGGTATTAGTATTATAGGTTACCCGTGAGGTATATTATTGTGTTCGTCCTTAGATTCAGTTCGTGTTCTTTACCTATAGTCCACAAAATGCCCCCAAAAAAAACACATTTACGCTTTCCGCTGTCCTATCGCCTTTTTAGCCCTTGCAATCTTCGTTTCAGATCCGGTTTGTTGAGTTCGTGTCCATGGTCGAGTCTTGTTGCTGGTTTAGTGTGTTCGTGGTTGTAGTCCAACCGCCCATCGCTGTTTTGTTTCCGCCGCTATCCCATCCACCTTTACCCATACAACAAGTCGAGCCCTTACATTACTTGACTTGCTCCAATAGCCACCTTGTGTGAATTCTCGCCGCGTAAGCCCTAGATAGGTTGCAAGCCGCAGTGTGCCTTTTGTCTTGCATCGTAGCCCTTCTTGATTCATCTGGCGATACCTTTTGCATCTACCAGGGAAGATTTTGCCCTTGGATTGCTTGCTAAGAAGTGTTGCTCAACCGTGATCGGTGTTGGGAGGATAGGGGAGCTTTGCCCTAGCCGCCGCCGCTGCGTATGCCCTGTTGAGCCTTCAAAAACCCTTATTCGGAGGACCTTGCTTAAAATTGTAGGTCATTTCTTGTGGTTGTCTTTGGTTGTGCTTGGCTTGAGGTCTCCGCGCCTTGCTCCCCAGTCGCGCGCGATGACGACCTGAAGCCCCTCTGCTCCATCCCGTCTCGCCTGCTCGAGGCCTCGCCGGACACGCCAGGCGCGCTGCTCACAGCTCCACCGTCACCCCGGCCAATCCGAACCGAAGACCGGCCGCTGCCGCGCCGGTGCCGCCTCGCCTCCCACGCGCAATCCGCCCACTAGGATCTCCGGCCGTGCCCCAATGTCTTCCGACCCTCCCGTCAAGACCCCCACCGCTGTCAAGCGCGCACCCCTACGCCCGCCTCCCAGTGCACCGCCGCCTCCGCCAACTGCCACCCTAGTAGTGACGCTTCGGGCGTAGCCTCGCCAACCCGCCGCCCCGACAAAGCCGTCACTCTCGCACACGCCCGCTCTGCCCGCGCCTGCCACCTCGCCTGCAGCGCCCTCACCTGCCACGCTCCTTCCCTCTCCCCTGGCTGCCAATGGCGCTATTGCCATTGATGGCCGCAGCAGCGTCCGGCTTCCCTCCGGTCCCGCCCACTAGAGCCACAACCCCGCCTCGTTCACCACTCTGCTCTGGCCCTATAAATAAGAGCCCAACGCCGCCGGTGCCCCCTTCCCTGCTCGCCCGAACCTCGCTGCGCCTCCCCTGTTTCTACTCCCTGCGCCGCCACCTGAGCTCTCCGGGGAGCTCCCCCTTCTGCCCGATCCCGCACCTTGCCAACACCACCAGCCGCTTCGCCAACCTCTCGCGTAGCTCTAGAGCTTGCTTGTTGCCCGTGAAAAGCACCACCACCGTCGGAACACCGCCGGACCCCGTCGCCAACAGAAGCTTTCTGCCTTCCACCGTTCTGGCTCGGCCAAGCCTCCCCGTCACCCCCAACCGCTTCAAACCAGACCAAGGTGAGCCTGTAAGCCCTCCCGGCCACTCACCGTCCCAAGGTCGCCGGCGCATCGCCCAGATTTTACCCGCCGCCGCCGCCTGCGCGCCCGAGGACCCAATTGCTTTTGGGAAAGATGAACCAGGGGCCTTAGTGTTAAAACCCAGGACCTTTACACGATTAAACCCTAGACCTAGGGGCTAGTCCGCAACTTTACCTCGGTTTAAATGATTTAATCGGTAGAAATCGTGTTTAACTTTGGAAATTCACCAAAATTCGTAGAAAACTCAGAAAAATGCCAAATCAATTTTGCTAGGCTCAAAATAAAGAGTAGTTTTTAATAAAAATACTTTTGGCATATGTCACTGTTGGAATTAATGTGGTATGTTTTAATTCTTGATTAAGCCATTTAAATCATAACAAATCATAGAAATATGATAAAAAGACGAAACCAACTCTCATATGTTTGTTTCAAGCAGTAGAAGCTAGGAAAAATGTTTTGGAGCTGGCTCAGGTGTACAACTCCCTATTTTAGTTTTACCATGTGTATATAAGGTTGTTTTCATCTTTTCCCATAACAATTAATCTATAGCTGCAAAAAATATGAAACCTTCTGATTTAGATCAGTGATGTAACTCAATTTGTGGGAAAAATATGGAAACCACCAGAAATAAATAGATGAACCCCTTTCCTGTTTAGGGAAGAGTAAATAGGGTAAATGCATAGAGATTGTTATCTTTCTCAAAAACTGTTAAATCCAAGCTACCTTAAGGAAATAAAGGCTATATTGGAAGAGATACAAAAGAGCATTCAGAAATAGGATAACTTTCCGATCCAAAGCTTAACAAAGTGATGTTACATATATGTACACAATCGCCATCAAACCAACCCCGACCGATACCACACCTGTAACACCCCAAGAAAAATAAACACCACCTTAGGATGCTACTAAGCCACACCGGACAAAAGAGAAAGATTTTGACAGCATCGTTGGGGGGAAATATTAACGATCTCCCCAAGCTCATGGAAACAACAAAACGTAAAGGCTCAGGCCTACCTAAGGTAGCAAGATTGCCGTCGGCCCAATATGGGAGGGAGAGGCCACGTTCCGCCTCACCCGACCCGGCGTCCCGGGGTCGGACATTCCCCACCCCTTGAAGACTAAACTCCGCCTCGCCCGACCCAAGGGACCGGGGTCAGGAGCGCCCGACCCCTGCCGCAAAACTCCGCCTCGCCCGACCCTGGGCACGGGGGTCGGACTCGTTCGGGCCCACAAGACAAATATCCGCCTCGGGCGCAGATTGGAGGATCAGGGTGCTGATCTCATGGGTCCCCCTATCGACCTCACCATAAATGCGCCGTGGCCCTAGCATGCAGAAAGGGGCTGGCGCTCTCAACGCATCCTGTCACGAGTACCCATGCGCGACCACGCGGCGCGAGCGGCAGTGGCTGCGGCTCCCTCTGATTCACCACAGGGTACTTATGGCCCGCGCCGTCCGGCACAGGAGGGCGTTCTGCTCGTTCTCGCGCCCCGTGCTCCCGATGACAGGGACGCGACGTCCGCATCTCACGGGTGATCAGCAAGATAACAGAATCGGCCATCCTCCCCGGTGGGCACAAATGCCAAGACTGAACATCATCATCATGCCTTGTAGCAACAGCCACCGGAGAGATCATCGACAAGATCTGGAGGAAACTGCCCTCTCTCGACGGACGCGCTGACAGGAGCCGAAGGCCGGAGCGAGGGGCAGCGGTCCTGGGACTTGGTCTCTCTCCTTATGTTGTATTTTACTTAGCTTTGTTTTTCTCTCTTACTCCCCCTCACACCCGGTCTCACCTGTAACCCCGTGGCTCCCTTGCGCTATAAAAGGAGAACCGAGGGCCTGAGACAAAGGGGACTCTCTCAAGCGAAGAGAACACCCTCACACCCACTCAGAGCATCATTGCACACCCAAGAGACCTAGGATCAACTCCCTCTCTCGCACTCCTGTAACCCCTACTACAGAACTCCATGTGGGCAACATGAGCAGCTCCCGAGACTGGATGTAGGACATTCCTTTGCCCGAACCAGTCTAAACCCCGTGTCTCTCACGCCACCATCCGAAGCCTTATGCGCATAAAAGAAATTTACTAGTCTAAGTCTTGACCGGCTAATCTTGACAACGACAGTTGGCGCGCTAGGTAGGGGACCTTTGCGCGTACATCTCTAGCTTCAAATGGCCAGCCACGACGCCAGCTTCGCTCCGGGCTCCCTGATTTGCTTCGGGGGTTTGGACTTCCTCGCCACCGGGGAGGGGATCGAGATGATCCCTCTCCTCGTCTTGCCCGCTCGCCCCACCATCCCCGGCTCCGCCGCTGGGACAGCAGCAAGCGGCCAGGCGCGCGCCGGAGGGCCTTCCTCAGGGGGGCGGCTCTTCGGGCTGCGCAATGCCGCGGTGACCTACGGTCGCCTCCTGACGCGGTCCACGACCGTGTCACCGGCGAGCAACGAGTTCGTAGGTGTGGCGAGGATGATTTCCGACATCGGCTCCGACAACGGGAGCCACCACCCCTCGCGCGAGTGCTTCATGGCCGATGTACACTCCGAGGGGTCCAACGACGATGGCACCGAAGGGAGGCAGAGGACTCCCCCACCGTGCGCCATAGCTACGACTGGAGCCCTTGGCAAGGCCCCGGTGCGACCCCAGCAGCCGGAGGCGTGCGCGGCGTCCCGCTAGGAGGTCGAGCGCCCCCTTCAAGAAAGCGCCCGGGGGCTTCACCCACCTGCTTGTCACCGTCAACAAGTTCTCCAAGTGGATCGAAGCACGACCGGTCGCGCAGATCAAGTCCAAGCAGGTGGTACAATTCTTCACCGACATCATTCATCGCTTTGGAATCCCCAACTCCATCATCACGGACAACGGCACACAGTTCACCGGAAAGAAGTTTCTGCAGTTCTGCGACGACCACCACATCAAAGTGGACTAGTCGGCCGTGGCACATCCCCGCACGAATGGGTAGGTCGAACGAGCCAACGACATGATACTCCAGGGTCTCAAGCCATGGATCTTCGGCAGCCTAAAAAAGTTTGGCGGATAGTGGGTGGCGGAGCTCCCCGCAGTCCTTTGGAGTCTGAGGACAACCCCTAGTCGGGCGACTGGCTTCACCCCGTTCTTCATGGTCTACGGGTCCGAGGCCATCCTGCCCACCGACCTGGAGTACGGATCGCCGAGGGTCAAGGCATACGACGAACAAGGGAACTAGGCATCGCACGAAGATGCACAAGATCAGCTCGATGAGGCACGCGATGTGGCCCTGCTGCACTCAGCCAAGTACCAGCAGGCCTTACGACACTACCACAACCGCAAGGTGCAAGGCCGAGCCTTCAATGTTGGCGACCTGGTGCTCCGTCTCATCCAGGATAACAGGGGTCGGCACAAGCTGACCCCTCTGTGGGAAGGTCCCTTCATCGTCATGTAGGTACTGTGGCCAGGCACCTACAAGCTGGCGACCCCCGACGGACAGATCTTCAGCAATGCTTGGAACATAGAACAGCTAAGATGCTTCTACCCCTAGCTTTCATTTCCAAGTTCTGTACATAGACACTTCTGTAAATTAAAAATTTTACGGAAAAAAGAATTTTGAGCTAGTTCCATTCAAGTTTCACGTCAAACTCAGGGATACCCGACCATGGCTCCACTTCAGGGACGTATATCCCTCGGGGGCTATTAGGGGCTCCGACCCAAACCACTTGACACCCTCTCAAAAACGCTTTCTCTTTCCGAGCCGACCCTCTTTCTGAACCTTCGGGCATAAAAAGGAGAGAGTGCATGAACGACGTTCAGGCAAGACTGATCGGATTGTGAAAAACCTATGCCCCAGCGGCTATGGTGCCTTCGCTCATCAACACTTATTGACACGCCTGACAACACGCTCTAAACTTTCCAAGTCTAAAAAACAAGAAAGAGGATCAGAAACTTTTTTACGACAAGTTATAGAAAAGGCCCCTATGGCCATCACAAAAAGAAAGTCTTTCACTAATGTATTTACATCTTGGGCGCCAGCCCGACACAGCTAACTCGTCCGGGGATCTTCGGGCGGGACGGCCTCATCCTCAAGGAGCCTCGCCAAGGCCTCCATCAGGTTGAACACCGACGCGTCGATCTCGTCCAGCTCGGCCTCGGAGTAGCCAGCGGCGTACCCCCCGCTCATCCCGGCGAAGTTGATGCTGGAGTAGTGGGAGCCGAAGACCCCGAAGGCTCACCTCACGCCGGTGTGGAGCGCTTTCACGGTGATCTCACAGGCCTGGCAGTACGTCCCGAGGACACGAGCCGTCAGCGAGCTCGTCCCCTCCCCCTGGACCACGCTGAGGCCGTCGCAGACGACGTGGACTGCATCCCGCTGGTTGCCGTGCTCAGCGTGCTCCGCATCAAGCACCTCCCTCAGCCGGGTGATTTCGTCTGCAAGGACCACCCGGAAGGACCCACCAAATCAGAAACCACTGCAACACCACAGAGACAAAGAAACGAAAAGAAGTCTTACCCTCGGACCAAGCCTTCAGCTCATGCTCCCGGTCGACCCCCTGGGCCACAGCGGTCTGGAGCCCCTGCACTTGCGCTTGGAGCTGGCCGACCTCCGCGCCAAGCTCGGCCGCCACTTTCTCGGCCTCGTCCTTCCGGGCCGCCTCGAAGTCCCGCTCCTGCCAGGCCTTTTGCCGCTCGCGCCGGATGCGCTCAACGGTTTTCTGAAGGGCATCAAGATCTCCCCTTAGCCGCGCAAGCTCCTCGGCATCAAGGCGGGCCCTCTCGACAGCAGTGACCTGGAGCTCCTCGCGGTTGAGGCGAGCCTTATCGACGACGGCTTGGAACTTGGCCTTCGCCCGCCGCGCATCCTCCTACGCCGCTTGCTCGCGCCTGTGCAGATCGTCGATAACCTGCTGGGCGGCGGCAACTTGCATGGTCAGCTCCCTGGTCCGTTCCCTCTCCAAGTTGAAGCGCTCCTAGAGCCCCCACTCCAGCCGAAGGAAATCAGATTTCCCCCGACTACATTCTTGGAGAGCCTGCAAAACAATACGCCATCAGGGGTGGAGCAACGGAAAGGAAACAACCACCAACAGAGAAGGTACCGTACCTGGCCACCGGGGAGGACGACGCCATCCAACTCCCCCAACGCCGAGGATAGAGCCGCGTGGACATTAACGACGCCGCCCTGCATCGCCTGCCACTTGCCCCATTCCGTGGCGTCATCCAACATGAAGAGGGGCCTCTGCGGGTTGTCATGAGATGACCAACGCAGGACGGATCCTCTCCATGCCTTGGGAATAGGAGTGGCCGAGCCAGAGGCGGGAGCCGACCCCGACGCCGCCGTCAAAATGGGCACCACCATCCTGGAAGCCGCCGGGCTCACCGACGGTCCCGGCGCACGCGCCCCTGCCCCCGTCGAGGCTGCCGCGGGCCCGCCCGTCGACGCCACCGCCCTCCATCGCGACCGCCGAGGCAGGCGTCTCTGCCCCTGTCAGGGCCTCCGGAGTAGGCACCTCCACCTCCGCCGTAGGTGCCACCTCCGCCATGGCTCCCCGGGCGGACGTCCCCGTCTCCGTCGCCACCGCCTCCTCCGTCGCAGCCACCGGGGCGGGCGTCCCAGCCTCCCCCGCTGCAGCCGTCCCCATCGTGGCCACGGGGGCAGGCTCTCCTTCCTCCATCGCCGCCGCCATCCCCGTCGCGGCCGCTGGGACATCTGTCCCTGTCTCCACCGCCGCCGTTCCCTCCGCCTTATCGTTGTCGAGGTCGATCACCTTCCCAGCCCGAGGGCCCCAAGGAGCGACACCTTGCACTGCAGGGTCGGCCGAAGAAGCGGAAGGCGGAGCGGGGTCCTCGCCCTCTCCCGCGCTCGGCGGTGGCACCACTCCACCGGTCGCCGCCGCAGGGGCCACTTCCGCGGTGGGACCCGCGACCTCACCAGGAACACCGCGGGGCGGACAACACCCGCAGCGCCTTCTTGGGCGCCAGCTGCGGGACGAGGCCTCGAGGGGCAGCGATGCGAAACAATCAACAAACATCAGCGGAAACAAACACAATGTATGGACAGGAGCGAGGTTCGCAAGGAAATTAAACTCACGTTCCCCCAGCGCAAAGACGGTGTGCGCGTTTCGCCTCCGAGCCGGACGCCGACCCCGGGGCGTCCGGCAATGGCCGCTTGTCACCGCTCCTCTGCTCCTGGGCCGCAGGTGCGGGGATGGGAGCGGGCTCTGTAGACCCCAGGGGAGCGCTCCGTGCTGACCCCTAGGGGGCGCTCCACGCCGACCCCTGGGGCATGCCCCTAGAGCTTTGCGGGACCAAGTCCCGGGCGGACGGTCCGCCCGCTTCATCCCTCATGGCCGCTTGGGAGCGCGTCTCCCGAATAACGAGTGCGCCCGACCGGGGGGATAGGACAAGCTCCTCCTCCTCCTCCTCCTCCTCATCGTCATCGTCGTCTGACACGACCTGTCCTTGTCGCCGCCGCTGGAACTCCTTGGCGGCCCTCTTCTTCTTCCTCGCCGTCTCCTTATCCTTGTGGTGCTTTTGCTTCTCAGTAAGGAGATGGTTCTGCAGCCGCCGCTCGACGTCCTCCGGCACCGGCGGGTGCGAGTCCACGACCCAGGTCATGATGCCCTACAAACGCAAAAAAGCCCCGCGTCGGAGCGGCAAACCAAGAAGCACGAAAAAAGAAGGCTGGCGCACAAAATCCTTACCAAATCGATGAAGTTCTCGTCCGGGCGCACCGGAGGGTACCCGGGCACCGGGTAGTCGGCATCCTTGTCCTCCAGCGCCTCCCGAACCTGCTGCCAGATCTTGGAGGCGGCGAGCGCACCCGTCGCGAGGACGGTGCCCTCGGTCGGCGCACCAGGGGTCATGTTGGCGAGCGAGCGGACCCGGAGCATCAGCGGCGCCACTCATCGGGTGTGGTACGCCCCGATGACTCCGGCTCCAGTCAACCCCCTCCTCTTCAGGTGCTCGATGGCCTGCAGCAGGCCGTTGATCCGCTTCTTCTCCTTATTAACCGGGCTGTACGCCCACACCTCTGGCACCACCTCGATAATGCGGCCGGTGAACTCCAGCAGGGGAGAGTTCGAGTAGTTCTTCACGTAGAACCACAGCTGGTGCCACCCCTTGTGGGACGCCGCGGTCTTCATCGCCATGTACTCCTTGGCGCGGGTATGACGGAGGTGGATTCCGGCGCACCCTATCGGCACCGGGGTCGACCGCTGCTGGCTTCCCCTCTTCTTGGCCTTCTGATACAGGCTGACCGTGAAGAAGTACTTCCATAGTGAGAAGTTGGGCTTAATGCCTATGAACCCCTCGCACAACGCGACGAACGCCGCGATGTGCTAGATCCCGTTGGGGTTGAGGTGCTGCAGCTCAAGCCCGTAGTAGTGCAAGAGCCCGCGGAAGAAGAGGCTCAGCGGAGTCGCGAACCCCCTCTCGTGGTAGTGGGCGAAAGATACGACATGGCCGGCGGGCGGATTCGGCACCTCCTCCATTTCAGGGAACCTCCACTCATCCCTCTCCGTCCTCTCGCAGAGGAGGCCTTCTTCACGAGGCCGTCATCGCGCGAGGAGCTGAAGTTGGAACGCACCCAGGATCCCATCGCCGGAGGGAGAAGAACTCGATGGGGGATGGGGAGAAAGGGTGCGGCGCTGGGCGGAGGAAGACGAAGCGAGCGCAGAGGAGCTGAGGGCGTGCGAGGAGACGAAAAGGCTTGAAGGCAGATGGCAGGCGGAACCAGCGAGGCGAAGTCCTTGTTTTATAGGGAAGGCGCGAGGGAAGCAGAACAGACGCCCTTATCGCAATAAATGCAGTGCCAGGTATGCCCCCGTCACGCCCACTCCCTTTTCGAAAACCGTGCGCACGATCTGCAGCAGAAACATCCCCTCCTCCCTCGATTTGCAGGTCGGTGCCCTCCACCACTTCGTCTCCCGGAAGACACGCACGCGACGTCCTCCACGTTCGGCCCAAGACGCGACATCCACTACGATTCGGCCCAAGGCCCATCAAAAGCTAAAAAGGGATACAGGGCTAAAAACGCCCCTACGGGCCATTATGATCCAGAGGTTCGAAGGCTGGCCCGCCGCGGGTTCGACAGCCGCCTCAGGATAATCCCGAGCGAGGGGTGAGAAGAGACGGGTCCGCTAGCGACCATCACCCGGGCGCGCGACAGCCTAGGGCGTCTCAATCTCACATTCGAGTCCGGACCGGCATCAAAGTTCATGGTTTTCCCCCGAAGAAAGGCAACGAGCCCCAGGATCCGACCGAACGGACTCGGAAACTATATGAACTGGCCGACCAGAGCCTGGGGTACGCCACCAGCCTTGCCCAAGCCGGACCCCCCCGAACAAGGACCGGGATCCCACTCGAATCAACCTGTTAGTAGCTCAACGAGCACCACGGTTCGTCCGACGAGGATAGCGTGGCACGGCTCGCCCCCTCCGTCCTAGCGAACGGACGCTTGAGGGGGAACGAACAAAAGTCAACCCGACCTCCGACTGGTCCCCTGCAACGCACAGGGGCTTGGGGGCTAGCCTCGCAACCTAATGCCACGCGGGTGGTCTCAACTTAAGGCTCGCAGACGGAAGGGAACGACAAGAAGTCCCCTCCCCCCCCCCACGCCGAGTAGCTCACAGGATGAGTCGCCTAATTAATCCCCTCGGTCAAACCATCCGAACAACACCCCCTGTCCCGGATCAACTGCGAGGATCCCACACTGGCGATCACAGCAGCCTCTCGAGGAGCATCCCCGCTCCACCACAGGCTCGGGGGCTACTGTTGGGGGGAAATATTAACGATCTCCCCAAGCCCATGGAAACAACAAAACGTAAAGGCCTAGGCCCACCTAAGGTAGCAAGATTGCCGTCGGCCCAATATGGGAGGGAGAGGCCACGTCCCGCCTCGCTCGACCTGGCGTCCCGGGGTCGGACATTCCCAACCCCTTGAAGACTAAACTCCACCTTGCCCGACCCAGGGGATCGGGGTCGGGAGCGTCCGACCCCCGCTGCACATCTCCGCCTCACCCGACCCTGGGCGTGGGGGTCAGACTCGTTCGGGCCCACAAGACAAATATCCACCTCGGGCGCAGATTGGAGGATCAGGGTGCTGATCTCATGGGTCCTCCTATCGACCTCACCATAAATGTGTCGCGGCCCTAGCATGCAGAAAGGGGCTGGCGCTCCCAACGCAACCTATCACGAGTACCCATGCGCGACCGCACGGCGCGAGCTGCAATGGTCGCAGCTCCCTGTGATTTGCCACAAGGTACTCATGGTCCACACCGTCCGGCACAGGAGGGCGTTCCGCTTGTTCTTGCGCCCCGTGCTCCCGATGACAGGGACGCGACGTCTGCGTCTCACGGGTGATCAGCATGGTAACAGAATCGGCCATCCTCCCCGGTGGGCACAAATGCCAAGACTGAACATCATCATCATGCCTTGCAGCAACGGCCACCGGTGAGATCATCAACAGGATCTGGAGGAAACCGCCCTCTCTCGACGGATGTGCTAACAGGAGCCGGAGGCCGGAGCGAGGGGCAGCGGCCCTGGGACTTGGTCCCTCTCCTTATGTTGTATTTTACTTATCTTTGTTTGTCTCTCTTACTCCCCCTCACACCCGGTCTCACCTGTAACCCCGGTGGCTCCCTTGCGCTATAAAAGGAGAACCGGGGGCCTGAGACAAGGGGGACTCTCTGAAGCGAAGAGAACACACTCACACCCACTCAGAGCATCAGTGCACACCCAAGAGACCTGGGATCAGCTCCCTCTCTCGCACTCCTATAACCCCTACTACAGAACCCCGCGTGGGCAACACGAGCAGCTCCCGATACTGGACGTAGGGTGTTCCTTTGCCCGAACCAGTCTAAACCCCGTGTCTCTCACACCACCATCTGAAGCCTTACGCGCATAAAAGAAATTTACTAGTCTAAGTCTTGACCGGCTAATCTTGACAACGACAAGCATCTTCCCTAAAACAGGAACACCGCGGAAGCAAGAAATAATAAGATATGAAAATAGATAAAGCACACTAGCATAAATAAAAGATCCTAACATGATATTCAAACGATTAAGGCAAGGTTTAACAAAGCTTAACCATCATTAAGCAACAAACAGACTCTCATAAAGAAGGACTTAAATATTACAGCATCACACTAGAGGATTTTGATTAAAGAGAAGTGTGTGACGTGCTGCTACTTCCCAACCCCCAAGCAAAGCATCCATCCATCAAGTACCTGAGAGGATAAAAAAAATAGGGGTGAGATAAAAAATCTCAACAAGTAACTAGCTTTAACAAGCTATTTAAACTACAAGTTCATTAGACCATGATTTAACTATTATCATCAAGCGTATCTCCTCAATGAATAATAATAATAATAATAATAATAATAATAATAACTCCAACACCCTCATACATAAATAAAACCAATTCATCACCAAACCTTGGAGAAAATTCACTTCTCACTACCACTGCCAAATAAATACCATAGAAAACCGATAGCACCCGAAATGCAAATGCAATGCAAATGTCTTCATACTAGAGAGGTAGCAAAGGGAGGTAGGCCCGACACGGGTCTGGGAATTGATGGGGACGGCATACAAGTGAAGTGACCCCGGTTAGCAAAGTCTCGAATGAGATGAAATCGCCGCATTACGTGTTTGTTCTTCTGGTGGTTCCTTGGTTCCTTTGCTTGCGCAATTGCCTCATTGTTATCATAGTAGAGATTCAATGGGTAGGACGCATTCGGGAACACACCAAGCTCAATGAGGAAATTCCTTATCCAAACACCCTCCTTCGCAGCTTCCAAAGCCGTGATGTACTCGGCTTCTGTCATAGAATCGGCCACCGTCTCCTGCTTGGAACTCTTCCAACTAACAGCACCACCATTTAACATGAACACAAATCCTGATTGTGACTTTGAATCATCTCTGTCGGTTTGGAAACTAGCATCGGTGTAAGCTGTTATAACGAGCTCCTCCTCACCTCCATAGACGAGGAACATATCTTTAGTCCTTCTCAAGTACTTAAGAATATTTTTCACCGCTGTCCAGTGACTCTCACCCAGATCAGACTGGTGTCTGCTTGTTATACTTAGCGCATATGAAACATCTGGGCGAGTACTTATCATTGGATACATGATAGATCCAATAGCCGAGGCATATGGCACTCTACTCATGCAATCCCGCTCATTAGCAGTCAAAGGACACTGAGTCTTGCTGAGATGTATGCCATGTGACATAGGCAAGAACCCTTTCTTCGCCTCTTCCATGCTGAACCGCTTCAACACTTTGTCAATGTAAGTATCTTGGCTTAATCCTATAAGCCTTCTTGATCTATCTCTATAGACCTTAATGCCTAGAATATATGCCGCTTCCCCTAAGTCCTTCATCGAAAAACTATTTTTCAGTGAAGTCTTTACGGACTCAAGCATAGGAATGTTATTTCCAATCAGCAATATGTCATCCACATATAAGATTAGAAATACTACAGAGCTCCCACTAACCTTCTTGTAAACACAAGACTCTTCTTCGTTCTTGGTGAAGTCAAACCCTTTGACCACTTCATCTATCTGAGGCTTGCTTCAATCCATAAATGTCCTCAGATAAATGTTCCAACTCCTAGATGCTTGCTTCAATCCATAAATGGATCTCTGAGGCTTGCATACTTTTCCAGCATTTTTCGGATCGACAAAACCCTCGGGCTGTATCATATACATGTCCTCAGATAGGTTTCCATTCAGGAAAGCTGTCTTGACATCTATCTGCCATATCTCATAATTGAAATAGGCAGCTATAGCTAGAATAATCCGAATGGACTTAAGCATCACTACAGGCGAGAAGATCTCGTCGTAGTCAACTCCTTGAACTTGTCGAAAACCTTTTGCGACAAGCCGTGCTTTATAGATGTGAACATTTCCATCCATGTCATTTTTCTTATTATAGATACACTTGCACTCTATGGCTTTAACACCATCAGGCGGGTTAACCAAGTTCCAAACTTGATTGTCTCCCATGGACTCTATTTCGGATTGCATGACACTCTGCCATTTTTTGGAGTCTGGATCCATCATTGCTTCTGCATATGTCGCAGGCTCATCATTGTCCAACAATAATATTTCCCGCATTTCGCGGAGCCTTGCCAATCTTCGTGATTGTGGTGGTGCTTCTCTTGCCATGGGTATCTCAACTTGTTCTGCTACGTTAGCATCAACTTGCCCGATCGGCTCATCTTGAACTTCTTCAAGATGCACTGTCTTTCCACTCTTTTCTCCTTTGAGAAACTCTTTCTCTAGGAAAACCCCATTCCGAGCGACAAACACTTTGCCCTCTGATCGGTTGTAGAAATAATATCCTAAAGTTTCCTTTGGATATCCCACGAAAATGCATTTATCCGAGTTGGGTGTGCTCTTGTCCGACTGAAGTTGCTTGACAAACACTTCACATCCCCAAATCTTTAGAAAAGACAAACTGGGAACTTTTCCGGTCTAAATCTTTAGATGGTACCCTATTAAGTGTGAAAGCTGCTGTTTCCAGAGCGTATCCCCAAAACGATAATGGTAGGTCCGACTGGCTCATCATTGATCGAACCATGTCTAACAAAGTTTGATTACATCGCTCGGATACACCGTTTCTCTGAGGTGTTCCAGGCAGCGTAAGTTGTGGAACAATTCCGCAACTCTTTAGATGATTGCTAAACTCGTGGCTCAAATACTCGCCTCCACGATGAGATCGTAAGGCCTTAATTTTCTTGCCACACTGATTTTCAACATCATTCTAAAATTCCTTGAACTTTTCAAAGGTTTTAGACTTGTGCCTCATCAAGTAGACATAGCCCAATCTACTAAAATCATCAGTGAAAGTTATGATAGTGGAATCCTCCTCTAGCTATCGTGCTCATTGCTCCGCATACATCACTATGTACAAGTTCCAACAAGTCTACTGCTTTCTCAGAAAAACCTCTGAAAGGCGTCTTGGTCATCTTGCCTAGCAAGCAAGCCTCACATGTCTCGTATGATTCAAAATAAAACAAAGTTAGATGTCCATCAGAATGGAGCTTCTTCATGCGCTTTTCACTTATATGACCCAAATGACAATGCCACAAGTAGGTAGGACTCAAATAATTAGGTCGAGGCCTTTTAGCACTTACGTTACAGACAGGTGAACCATCAAGATTTAAAACAAACAATCCATTCACAATGGGTGCAAAAGCCATAAACATATCCGGCGTGTTCGCTTCAGCTTATTCAGTCGGCTTATCAGCCACCAAACAGTGTTTTTCTCTCACAACAAATCAGCCGTTTCAGCTTTTCAGCCGGCTTATAAGCTGAAGCGAATAGACCCATCATTCTTAGAGATCACACAACCATTGTTTTCACTCGCAAATGAATAACCATCCCTCATCAAGCATGAAGGAGACCAAATATTTCGACTTAAACTAGGAACGAAATAACAATTATTCAACTCCATAATAAATCCTCCACCTACCGTCAGGATTTATTTCGTCCTGACGGTCAACGCAGCAACTCTTGCATTATTGCCCACGCGGAAATCAACTTCTCTTTCCACGCTTCTACTTCTTATCATTCCCTGCATCGAATTACAAATATGAGCAACCGATCCGGTATCAAATACACAAGAATTAATAATTGTATCAGCGAGAAATATGTTGTCTATAACATTAATAACAAGCGTACCTGAGGTGGAAGTACTCTTACTTTCGCCATTCTTCAATGAAGCTAGGTACTGCTCGCAATTTCTCTTCCAGTGACCAAGTTCATGACAATAAAAGTACTCTATGTCTGGAGCAGGTCCAGGTCCAGCTTTAACCTTAGGCGCTGGGTTTGGCTTGGACATTCCAGCCTTGCCCTTCTTCTTCCAAGAATTGCCCTTGTTCTTAGAGCTAGGCTTGTTCTGTATAGCCATCACATGGCTACTACTAGCGCTTTTCTTAATGTCAGCCTCTGCTATTTTAAGCATGCCAAACAGTTCATTCAGATCCTTCTCCGTCCCATGCATATGGTAGTTCGAGATGAAGTTCCCATAGCTGGGTGGAAGAGACAAAAGAATGAAATCAGTGGCCAACTCTTGGCCTAGTGGGAAGCCCAGCTTCTCCAACCGTTGAGTGTAACCAACCATCTTGATTACGTGTGGTCCTACTGCTGCGCCTTCTGCTAGCTTGCTCTCCACAAAGGCCTTAGACACATTGAACCTCAGTCCTGGCCTATATTTGGACCATGTCTCTAAGCGCCACGATCATATCGTACGCCTCATGGTTTGTTTCAAACTGCATCTGTAGCTCGGGTTCCATGCAAGCAAGCATAAGGCAGCTTACTTCAAGGTTAGCATCTCATGCTTTCTTGTAAGCATTCTTAACAGCAGCAGGTGCATTATCAGCAGGTTCTTCTAATAATGGGTTGTCTAGAATATCTTCCTTTTTCTCAGCCCTGAGAACAATTCTCAGGTTACGGATCCAATCCGAGTAGCTTGTTCCATTCAACTTGTCCTTCTCAAGAACCAAACGCAAGCAAACGGTGTGGTGCTGCTAGGTGCCATTTAATCTACAACAAAAGTAATGTAAAATACACTAAGACAAACGTATCCATGATAGAGCAAATCACATTAAACTATTTAATAGAATCTCCTCCCACTAAAATCAATATCCCTCTATTGATACTTAGTGATTCAGGATCCACAACTAACAAGTCTACTAGTGAGCTTTAGCATCACCGCTAGCAAACAAGGTAGATCGGTAAGCAACTTCTTGCTAGTCATATCACATATGACTCCTGTTGTTGGGTGACATCTCCATGTCTCGACGCCCAACTTTTATGCCCCAAGGTCTTTAACCGTTAAGTTAACCTTGTTAAGAAAACCAACCCTTATGCGTGTATGTGTCCGACACAAACCCGTCTAATCAAGGAAAACTAGTGGCACCCTATTTCATAGACCCACCACTAATTGTACAAGACATGGGACGGTGCAAGTTTTAGTTGGGAGGGCATACTAACTTAAACTTTGTGAGGGATCGTTCTACTTCTAACAGTAACATCACATCATGCAGGAAGTAAAACATAAAGAATAACATGCATACAGTTGTGACACAGTATGGCCCATTTTTCTTATGGTGATCTCCACCTCCATAGAACCTGTTCACCATGGTGATCTCCATCTCCATGTTCCATGTGCGCCATCCTCCTAGCGATGAGTCCTCCAAGAGCTAGAACATGCTATGATGCCTAATAGCTAGTAATGAAGATTACATAGTTGCTTGGATCACAACAGATTGGTACGCAGACGCATATGGCTCCAGCAATGTTGCCGCACGCGCGACACGCAGGTCACGAATGAGTTACACACATGCATCACATACACAAAGGGCCATACTGATCACAAGATACATACATCTTGCAAAACAGAGTTAGGTGTTCTAACGTTCCAAATTTCAGAGGCCTGAAACTCCATCTTCCAAGCCAAATTTGGGAAATCTAATTTCTCCGAAAATGGTGAAGCGGTTGAATTTCATGTGTAACTTTTTTGTAGATCAATTTTCATATAAAATTCACCCCAATCCGAGATCGTACCAAAAAGTTACGGCTGTTTTACCGAAGCACACGCACACGGCAAAATTCCGACCTGGTAGTAGATCCAATCTACTATTGCGCATCTCATGTGCCTAGCGTATGAACCTGGATTTCGATTCGACCAATCACATTGATCTTAGCTCGCTGCAACTGGCATTACGTGTATCACTTAACTCTGATGGCGGAAATCCAACTGGTAGGAGTATGTCGTTACACAACCATTGCAGTAAGAACACGAAACCAGGACATAGATCAAACTGAAAACCCGCATATCTCCATATGCACACATCTCGAATCCAAAATAAAATAGCTACGGCTCTGATACCACTATTGAGATACGAGGTAGGCTACGCTAGAGAAAATCAAAATTTTTCTACTGCGTAAACCAGGAAAACTGCCGTATATGGATCACGGGATTACCACTCAACGCACTGGTGTGGAAGATGTAGAATCGCGTCGGGGCAGCAAAGTCGATCAACGTAGTCGAACACGTAGTCGATCATGTCGACATCGAGCAGCTCCTCAGCAGCTCGTTCACGTGCAGCAAGGTCATCCTCGTGCCGTGGCTCATCGTCGGCTCGTCGTGGCTCGTCGGCGGCTTGTCCAAGTACTGCAGGCGCAACACCTCCAAGGTATCCACACGTGTAGGGAGAAAGCGTCGCAAGTTGGACTGCTAGGTCCGCGAGTTGCAACAGGCGAGGGCGTGGGAGGCGTGGCAGATGTGTTTCGCCAAAAAGGTGTAAACCCTAGGGTGCCCCCACCCCTCTATTTATAGAGGTTCCTGAAGGCCTCTGGTTCGAGGCCCATTAGTACTTCTAAATCTAATCCAACTCGGATCACATCCGAATTGGGTTCCAGCCCCTTAAGTGTGTGACCCTATGGGTTCAGATACGTATAGACATGGCCCGAGTACTCCTACTCAGCCTAATAGTCGGTAGCGGCCTCTAGGAAGACGTGCCAACTCCTATACGCACACGAAGATCATATCATACGAACCATCACAACATCATGTACATGCTATTCCCTTTGCCTCACAATATTTGGTCTAGCTTTAAGCCGACTGCTCTTTTTCGATCCTGTGATTCGGAATCCCTTTGTAGGTTAACTCTTAACCGTATGTAGCATGACCATGCATTATCGAATCTGATCACTTGAGGGGCCCAGAGATATCACTCTCAATCAGAGAGGAGCAAATCCCATCTTGATTGACCATGTCTCACAGCATGCTTCTTGACAAACCCGAAAGCTACCTTTTTAACTACCCTGTCACGGTGTAGCGTTTGATAGCCCCTAAGTAAGTCGATCCACATCTTGATTACATGCGACAATCTCAGGTCTAAGGACAAAGTGTACATGTTGTGTAAAGAGAGAACTACTGTCGGGCATACACCCCAGGCCCACGAGTAGAGCTTGGACGGCCCACTAAGGGGCGTACTCAGACATGATCAGAACAAGGGATAGGCGTATCCCGCTCGAACTAGTCAAGTATGTTTATGGAAAACTACTCGGGCCTTACCGAGTAGAACTCTGTAATAGTACCCGACTAGGACTCAGACATGTAACCCTGCCCTCCCATGTATATAAGGGCGGGCAGGGACCCCCCTCAACAACAACTCCAGTTCATCAAATACAAACCAACACACAGGACGTAGGGTATTACGCGATCTAGCGGCCCGAACCTGTCTAAATCGTGTTCCTTGCGTCACCATTGATTTCTTGATTCTCGACGATCCTTACCGTACAAAAGACCTCCTAGGGTACCCCCTAGGTGGGTTGCCGGTCTAAAACACCGACAGCTGGCACGCCAGGTAGGGGGACTTGTCAGTTTGTCAGCGCGAACTCAATGGCAAAGGTCATCATCAGGCCTGTTTTCCTCATCGAAGCTGGCACCACCTTCGTTTTTTGATCTTGGCTTTGCGCCGCCGTCGGCTCAGGTTCGTTCCGGCACTAGATCGTCGACGCTCAAGAGAAGAAACCAGAAGATCTGATCGGAAAAAATTAAGATTTCAAAATTGACGAGTTTGAGTTTGACTATGCGTCGGATTCGACTTCGCCTCGGACTAGTCGGTCCCAGCCAGTGTCCAAGTCGGTTTTGACTTCAAAGAGGTTCCCGCACGGATTCCGCAACGCAACCAAAGTACACCAAGGCTTTCTTACTTGAACCCGATTTGAACTAGGGCATGATGAAGGCGTCGACTCCGACTCGTCTTATTCGCTAGAGATACCATTATCTGGTCCAGCCCAAGGATTGGTAATAACTTTAATATCACAAGGCAGATTCGTCCACTGGCTAGGATTGCGACCATCTTTCCTTGACTGCGACTACGACTCGCTCCTCGTCGCCTGTATAGACAACCTCCCATATCAAGAAGGCATTCCACTCACTTCCAACCGAGAGGAAAGCTCCACAGAGATTGCAATGTCAAGCTCCGGAAGCTACTACCCGAACAGGGAGATACTTGTTATTACTCAGAATAACAATCCGGGTACTAGCCAGAACAGAACCCCCAACCAATTAGCACAACTCGACAACATCTCTGAAGACGAGTCTACAGCTGACGCCCCTCACAATGAAACCTCCGAGCAAAGAAACCAAAGGAGGATGCGCAACGCTACTCGAGCCGAGCGACGGCAGTCGATGGCTACAAATATTCCCATTACAAATCTTGAAAGAGCTTTCAACGCAGTTCAGGCTCAGGAGCACAATACTCCACTCGCGGCTATTGCCTCAATCAACCTTTTCACAACGTTGATGCCTCAGGATAGGGATAATGAAGCCATAGCTCAACTCGTGCAGCGTGGCAACGGACTGATCGCACAACTCGCAGAGTAGGCCTACAAGTTACTCGACAAAGAAACACCAATTCCATCTGTTCCTCGCATCACAGCTCACCAAGAAGGTAGCAGAGGAGCTGCAGACAACAACAATGCCCAAAAAAATGGCAATGAAGTTAACCAACCTCGGCAGCACAACCAAGGTCCAAGCAAGCACAAATCCCCAGCTCGCCATAAGGATGTTGGCGAGGTCAGCTGCACCAACTCGGTTAGAAGCATCCGCCCTACTCGGAAGAACACGAAGTGTCCAACTTCAGTGATCTGCGAGAAATTCTCAACAGTCGGCGCGAGCGAGAAGTCGACAACTACAACCACTTTCCCACTTTCACAAACCGGGTAATGAAAACAAAATTACCCGAGAAGTTCAAGCCAACCGGAATCACCAAGTATGATGGAAAACAAGACCCAATTCAATGGCTACGATGCTACTCGCTAGCCGTCCAAGCAGCCGGGGGGCAATAACGATACCAAAGTTATTCACTTTCCCATATGCATGGAACCCGCACCACTGACCTAGCTTGAGTCACTCAAACCCAAGCCCATTGACTCCTGGGCAGACCTGACAAAGGCTTTCACCAACAACTTCGCCGGATCCATGTCTAGATCAGGCAACAAGATTGACTTAAGTCAAATTAAGAAAAAAGAAGGCAAGACCCTACGCGACTACCTGCAATGGTTCTTCAAGAAGAAGGCTACCATAGTTGACATCTCCAAAACAGACGTCATCGAGTGCTTCCATAATGGGCTCTACGATCGATGAACATACCAAGACTTCGGTCGCCGATGACCAGCTAATGTCAAAGAACTCAAAGTCATGGTGCAACAGTGGGCGGATGAAGAAGACAATGAGCGAGAACGGTTCGGCTCCCACCGTAACCGTGGACGCGACAACAACCACAACAATGACCAACATAGACCTCGGCATAATGATACTCGAAACAACTATTCGAGTAATCACAATCGCAAAAGGAAGCCCGACAACACTGTTGCTGCCATGACCAACTCTGGGAAAAAGGGACCCCAAAAAAATGATGAAGGGACAACCTTCACTGAACTACTTAAAAAGCAGTGCCCATGGCACCCGACTAGCAAACACTTTGCAATAGACTGCTACAGCATGCGCCGAGTCATGCTAGACTTACCCGTACCACCACCTCCTGAAGAGTACACCAAGAAAAAAGATAAGGGCAAGAACAAATCCCACAACGATGAAGACGAAGAAGGCGACTTCCAGACGGCCTCAAAAACTATCAATGTCATCTTCGGCAGTATCCCAGGCACCACATCCAAGCGAGCCAAGAAACTTGTGCTCACGGAGATCATGGCCATCGAACCAACAGATCCAACACCGTTAAAATGGTCAGAAGTTCCCATTTCTTTCAGCAGAAAAGATCAATGGACCAATTTCTCAGAACCAGGCCGTTTCCCACTAGTACTTGATCCGGTTGTGGCAGGCTCAAAGTTAACCAAAGTACTCATCAACGGCGGAAGCGGACTCAACATTATTTTGCCAAGACATTAAGGAAGATGTGCCTCGACATTACCGAAATGCTCACTCCAACAGATTCACCTTTCTACGACATTGTGCCTGGAAATGCGGCTATACCAGTAGGACAAGTTGTCCTTCCGGTTACCTTTGGAACTAAGGAGCATTACCGTGCCGAGTACATCAGATTTGAAGTTGCCGACTTCGAGACATCTTACCATGCCATACTCGAAAGGCCAGCACTCGCCAAGTTCATGGCCATACCACACTATGTTTACCTGGTACTCAAAATGCCAGGCCCCAAGGGAGAACTCACGCTACAAGGAGATCTACGGCGATCCTACAAATGCGACACTGAAGCCGTGGAAATTGCTGCGTCTACTCAAGCACCTAGTCCTATGCAACAAGTCTTCACAGCTTTGAGGAAGCTCCATCCAAATGAACTAGAGATCCTAGAAAATAAGTTGGGGTCCTCAAAGGTGAAACCCGCCAGTGAGTAAGACTTCAAATCAGTTGACCTCTAGACGGGTGACCCTTCTAAAATAGCCCTGATCGGAACAGGGCTAGACCCAAATAGGAATTCACGCTCGTCAGCTTCCTTCGAGCTAACCACGATATCTTCGCTTGGAAACCGGCTGACATGCTAAGTGTGCCCAAGGAGCTGATTGAGCATTCTCTCAATGTCGATCCCAAAGCTACTCAAAAATGGCAACGACTACGCCAGTTCGCTCAAGACAGACGAGAAGCAATCAAAAAAGAGTTAGCCAAGGTACTCACGGCAGGGTTCATCAAAGAAGTCTTTCATCCTGACTGGCTCGCCAACCCCGTGCTCGTTCGTAAGAAAAACAACGAGTGGAGAATGTGCGTCGACTATACCGACCTCAACAAACACTACCCAAAAGACCCTTTCGGGCTACCCAGGATCGATCAAGTGGTCGACTCCACCGCTGGGTGCGCTTTACTATGCACTTTATCACTAGATAAGCCTCAAAGAGGAGGATCAAGCCAAAACAACATTCATCACACCTTTCGGAGCTTTCTGCTACAAAATATTTTCCTTCGGACTAAAAAATGCAGGGGCAACTTACCAAAGGGCCATACAGATGTGCTTCGAAAAGCAACTTCACCGCAATGTTGAAGCTTATGTCGACGACGTAGTCGTCAAAACAAGAAACCGGGAGGAACTCATTGCTGACTTGGAGGAAACTTTCTCTAGTCTATGCGCTTTCGGATGGAAACTCCATCCTACTAAGTGCGTCTTTGGAGTACCTTCCGGCAAATTACTCGGGTTCATCATTAGCCATCGCGGCATTGAGGCCAACCCGGAAAAAATATCTGCCATCACAAACATGCAGGCACCAGCTAGCATTAAGGATGTGCAGAAACTCATAGGCTGCATGGCCACTCTCAACTGGTTCATCTGAGACTTGGAGAATGGAGACTACCCTTCTTCAAGCTTCTCAAATGCCAGGACAAGTTCAAATGGACGGAAGAGGAAGATGAGGCACTAACACAACTCAAAGACTTTCTATCAAAACCTCCTGTACTCACCGCTCCTTCTCCGAACGAAGACTTGCTCCTATACATCTTAGCTAGTACTCATGTCGTCAGCACAGCAGTAGTAGTCGAACGGTCTGAACCGGGCCATGCTTACAAGGTCCAACGACCTGTCTACTTCGTCAGCGAAGTACTCTCGGACTCCAAAACTCGGTATTCACCGATACAAAAACTCTTATACGCAATTTTGCTCACCTCCCAGAAACTGCACCATTACTTCCAAGAGCACAACATCACAATCATCTCCGACTTCCCGCTCGGCGAAATTCTCCACAACAGAGATGCCACGGGTAGAATCTCCAAATGGGCAGTTGAACTCGGAGCTCTGACCTTGGATTTTAAGCCAATGACAGCTATCAAATCCTAAGCTTTAGTCGACTTCGTAGCTGAATGGACTGAAAATCAAGTGCCAACACCAGTCGAACGGCCAGAACACTGGGTAATGTACTTTGACGGCTCCCTCAAACTTGAAGGGGCCGGCGCAGGCGTATTACTCATCTCCCCCAGGGGAGACTAGCTCAAGTACGTACTACAAATATTCTGGGAAGCATCTAATAACGAAGCTGAGTACGAAGCACTACTCCACGGCCTTCGCCTTGCAATCTCCCTTGGCATCAAACGACTACTGGTGTACGGCGACTCTCTAGTCGTTATAAACCAGGTCAATGATGAGTGGGACTGGAAGAAGGACAACATGAATGCTTACTGCAAAGAAGTCCGTAAACTGGAAAACAAGTTCTCAGGCTTGGAATTTCATCACATTGTCCGCGACAACAACGTTGCCGCCGACGTCTTATCCAAAATGGGCTCAGCTCGTGCAGAAGTTCCAACAGCAATTTTCGTACACGAACTGCACAAGCCATCCATATCCGAACAAGTCGCCACACCAGTGGTCCCGACTGCTGACGTCTCTCGTGAAGTCATGATGATAGAAGTTGACTGGAGGACACCCTTCATCGACTACATCAAAGATCACCAGCTACCATCCGACAAAAATAAAGCTGAGAAAATCTCCTAGCGAGTAAAAAATTACGTTCTAGTCGGAGACAAGCTCTACAGGAAAGGTGCTTCATCTGGAGTACTCATGAAGTGCGTCACCAGAGAAGACGGCCAAGAAATCCTAGAGGAAATTCATAGAGGAATCTGTGGCAACCACACCTCCTCGAGGACACTAGTTGGCAAGGCTTTCAGAGCAGGCTTCTACTGGCCAATGGCTCTGGCCAACGCTAAACAACTAGTTCAGAAATGCAAAGGTTGTCAATTCTTCACAAAATAGCAACATGTATCGGCCTACAAGCTAGTCACAATACCGTTACCAACTGCGCCAGGAGGATTCAACCGAGTACTCGTGGCAATCGACAAATTCACCAAGTGGATCGAGGTCAAACCAGTCACTTGCCACAAGGCAGACTGGGTCCTCGACTTCTTGGATGAAATCGTACACCGCTACGGTTTTCCCAATAGGATTATCACAGACCTAGGGTCAAATTTCAACAATCACGACTTTTGGAAATATTGCGAGAATAGCGGCATCGACGTCCGCTATGTCTCGGTCGCTCATCCGCGAGCCAATGGACAAGTAGAGCGTGGTAATGGCATGATACTCGACGCCCTGAAGAAAAGACTACATGACGTTTGCAACACCAAAGGCGGCAAATGGCTCAAAGAGTTACCCAACGCTTTGTGAGGCCTACGTACCCAACCGTGCAAGACTATTGGGCTATCACCCTATTTTCTTGTATATGGCTCGGAAGCCATCCTACCCGCTGACATCATGTGGCAATCACCATCCGTTGAACAATACGACGAAGAACTAGCAACAGAAACAAGGCGAACAGATATAGACAGTCTAGAAGAAACAAGATGCAGCACTAGTGCAATCTGCCAGATACCTTGATGGTTTAAGGCGTTACCACGACCGCAACATCAAGGGAAGATCTTTCAACTCGGGCGATATGGTCCTTAAGCGTATCCAAGACACGTTAGGGTTGCATAAACTCAATTCACCATGGGAAGGTCCTTACATCGTATCAAAGGTTACGGGACCTGGATCTTACAGACTCCAAGAGCTTTTAGGAGAACAAGTACCAAACTCTTGGAATATAGAACATCTCTGTCGCTATTACCCATAGCGGCATCCGAGTAATCGCTTCAAGGCAATAACTCATGATGACTAGTCGGGCTAATTGCCCAACTACGGACTTCAAGATACCTCAGCTTCGACAAGAGTTATCAACTCAACAAGGATCACTGCCCTGGTACAAAATTTCCGTAAAGTATTTCTTTACTGAACCAAAGATACATCAGGTTACATACAAGTACAAGTACTCGGAATACACGAAGACTACAAGCAACTTCCTACTGGCGGGCTGCATTTAAGCCTCAGGCTTTTACTATATCACAAGGCCACTCAGATGTGCCGACTACAATGGGAAGGGCCCACACGCAAGGAAGCTGCGCAAAACACAGCCATATCCAGGTCCTCTACCCAAGGCAATGCCAGGAACTCCAGCATTGCCACTGCCTTGACAGCGGCAACGATGAATCCGGCACGACGCGCCTAGAGGGAACCAAGGCTGCTCTTCTGCTAGCCTTGCGGAGCCAATCCACTCTACGGCCACACCTCCACCTTTCAGAGAGCGGGATAAAGACCGCGTCACTCATCACCCATCACCCGCGAGTTCCAGCGCGTACTCCACTGGATCACGAGCTGCAAGATGAGGCGTGCGACGAAACCTCCTACGAGGATTCTTCTAGCATCGTGGCTATCCCTACGAGCGCAGGAGTCTGTGGAGGGAAGGTGGCCTCAATCTAGGAGGAATCTTCTAGCATCGCGGCTATCCCTACGAGCGCAGGAGTCTGTGGAGGGAAGGTGGCCTCAATCTAGGAGGAATCTTCTAGCACTGGTGCACTCTTTGATGGCTCTTTACAATCAAACAAAAGCAACAGAAGGCAATCCATTGCCACTCAGAAACTTGGTTTGGTTCGCTCTCCAAATGGCTCTATTTATAGCCGAAAGATGCAACTACCACCTGCCCAAGAGTTTCTATGCGCTCGTGATCAATGAGTCTGACGACTCCTGACTCTGCCCACGTGATGGTACTTATGCCACAAAGGACAAAAGAGTACAGTACACCCGTGCATCCACAAAGGAAAAAGGTGTACAGTGCACCCATGTCCCTCAAAAGAATACTCGACAGCATTACGACTACTCGACACTCGGAACTACTCCAAGCCAAGCGCGGCCTACGCTCACACCATTATCTCGGGGGCTTGGAATATTCTGACCTCCTGCTCAGGGGTTGGGTACACCCAACTCTAAGACTTAGAGTCAGGCGAGGCGGAGCTTCCACCCTCAAAGGGGTCGGGCGAACCCGACCCCAGGACATAGGGTCGGGCGAAGCGGAGCTTCCACCCTCAAAGGAGTCGGGCGCACCCGACCCCAGGACTCAGGGTCGGGCGAAGCAGACAGGCTAAGTTGAGCCCAAGACTCAGGGTCGGGCGAGGCGGAGTTCCTCTCCAAAGGGTCGGGCTCAGCCGACCCTGAGACTTTGGGTCGGACAAGATAGAGTAAAATTACTCTTCGCAAGACAATCACCTCAAGCAATGGGCAAATATTCATTTGTCCAAAAGTATTGTTCAGATTACTCGACACAGATTCAAGAGTACATACAAAACTCAAGGCTCTTCTAGAGAGACAAACTCCGACATCTTCGACGCGATAGGCTCCACCTCCTCGAGGTACTGCGCATATGCTTCTTCTATGCAGTTGCGAGCCACGCCGTCACCAGCTGCCGCCAAGTCTACCCTCGGGTAGTAGGACTTCACGACTGCAAAGACCTGTTTGCAAACAACTTTGCAGAGTCCCGCCACTTCACTCGGGGCAGCCTTCAATCGCTCGACTAGTGATTGCGGCCCTGCGCCTTCTTCCACGGGGGCTATGGCGTTCACCAAGTCTTTAGCTGCTACAGTTAGCTCCTGGAATTCACCTCGAAGTCTTCCCATGGTCTGGGCATGATCTCTACACGCCACCATGGCCATGGCAAGCATCACACCATTCTGCATCTTCCACTCCCGCTGATGCTCACAAGCAGCCTGTGCTTCTGTCAGTGCGGCCTGAAGACGTTCAGCTTCATCCGCCACTCGGTCGTGCACGTTTCTCCAGTCGAGAACTTGGCTCCTTGCAGCCATCTCTTGCTTTTTGAGCTCTACAAGATAAAACAAGTTCAACCACAGCTGACTACAATCGGACATACTCAGAGTATGCAAAATACTTACCTTGATACTTCTTGTTCAGAGACTTGTAGCGGCTCTCCAATTTTTGCTGCAGGACTGCGTGATCCGTACGTTCCACAGCAAAAGACTTCACTCCAACCTCGTGAACCCTTAGAGCTTCTGTCAGTCGGGCACACTCCTGCTCTAGTTGATGACTTCGTTCCTGAAAAGGTCCAAGTATGCAATGGTGAGTTAAAAGCCTCACAACTACTCGGTCCATGTGACAACTCAAAAAAGGAAATCTACCTGGAAGCTCCGAAAAACATCGATGGCCTTCTGGAACTCCAAGTCAGATGGTAGGCTGATCACCGGTCTTTGAGTACTCTCTGCAAGATGAGGAGCTGTACCCAAAATGGCACCTACAACATTTATCATCAGTCAACTGCTTGCTACGACTACAATCGACTACAATAATAAGACTACAGAAACATACCTGGAGCGGTCGACGGAGCCGGTGCCTATAGCTCGGGGGCTACTCCAACTTATGTTGATGGCACCTTCTCTGGCACCATACCAACAGATACATTACCGACGACCAGGTCGGTTACGACTACTTCTCCAAAAGCAGCCTCATCATCACCAAGGGCCGTGTCGACAGCCTTTATGAACAAAACGAATCAGCCATAACAATAGCAAGTTCAAAATTATCAGCTACAGATAAGTTCACGACTACACACCTTGGTGCCCCGAGACTTCTCAGGGGTTGAAGCAGACTTAGCCGCAGACATCTTGCGGACTATGCACTTCTTAGCAGGAGGAGAGGGTTCGTCCTCTGACTCCTTGGCAACAGTTTCTGATTCTTCTTCCAACTGCGCCAAGTAGCCAGCAAGAACTCGAGACTACAAAAAACAAGTCGATATTAACAACAAATATCACACAAGTGAAATAGTACAAGTCAAGTGCAAAGACATACCACTTCTGGCTCATACCAAGCGTCATACTGACGAAGAGCCCCAGGGATTACTGGTACTCCCTGATAGTTCCTGAAGAACTTGGCCAGCAGCGCCTCTACATCATCATCGGATATATCTTCATCAGACATATGCGATGGATCCTTAAGACCCGTGTACTCACTTCCCGAGTGAGCACGTTGTTGAAGCGGCTGAACTCTTCTCTTCAGAAAGCTGGCCGCCACGTTGATTCCAGTCAGACCAAGTGCCTTCAACTCGGTAATCTGCTACATCATGTGGTCGAGCACGGGGGTATCTTCGCGTTCGCTCACCCAGTTTTCTGCGTGCTTGGGAGCATGACCAGTCACCACAGGCAAGCGAGGATTGTGGTTCCTAATGTAGAACCACCTTTTCTTCCACTCCCTATAGGAGTCAATCAAGTTGTACTCAATGTATGCGCCCGAGTTCCTTAGTTGGAACCCGACGCCTCCAAAGACTTCTATTCTATGGACACTTGGCTGTGGATTACAGTGGAACAGTTTCCTAAACAACTCAAGACTTGGAGGAACTCCCAAATACACTTCGCAGAGGTGTACAAATATCGACATATGCAGTACACCATTGGGGTTCAAATGCACGAGTTGAAGCTTATAATAGTTGAGAATACCTCTGAAGAAGTTGGAGGTGGGCACTGCCAACCCCCTTTCCACAAAATGCACAAGCATCACGGTCTCACCTGGATGTTCCTCAAATTGCCACGCATTTGGAAATGCGGGGCACCACTCAAGAATCTCTTTCGGCTGCAGAAGCTTCGCATCGACTAGTGCTTGCACGGCTTCCTCCTTTATCACTGAATGTTGCCACGTTGCTTCAGGCGGCGGCGGCGCAGTCTGGTTCATCGGCCCCACCTTCGGCGCCGGCAGCACCAGCTCTTTCCCCTTCTTGGACTTCGCCTTGCCCGTCGCCGGAGCCTTGCCCTGGATCTTCTCAAGTTTCTTGCCCATCTTCTTGGTGCGCATTCGACGGACTCAACCTCAAGCTAGAACGGCACTCTCACTTGGATCTCTCTCAAGGGGCAGCAATGGCGGCGGCGGCACTGGCGGTGGCACAAATGTGGAGCAGGAGGACGAAGGAGGCAGATAATCAGATCTGATTACCGTGCGGCGTAAAAATAACCGAAAGGGGGCCTTCCAGTTTTATCTCCGCCAGCTCCGGTTTCCACAAGTCGATTGCGCAACGGACAGATTAATTGCAGATTAATCGCCTTAAACACTCAACGGCTACTCTTTTCAATGGACTGCTGACCACTTTCACGACAGAGATCGATTAAGTGCTCGGGGGCTGCGGGTACCGTACCGGTTGGTCGTTTTTTTCTTTTTCAAAGACTGCCGAGGGTAAAACAGACAAAAGAATGGTTTGACCCTAAGCCTGACTCTTCGACTCAACCTAAGGCTCGGGGGTTACTCCATATGGAGTGCGATTGACATCGCACTACCATATAAAATCTTTGAAGAGAAGCAACTCAAAGGAACAAAAAGAGTACCTTCCAGCCACGCGACACTACTCGAGCAGTTCGGTCTGCAAACTCTACGACTAGCTACTCGGATAGTGACCGTAGTGCCCAAGACTGTGGCGCACGACTACAAAGGACTCGGGGGCTTGTCAGGCATACACCCTAGGCCCACGAGTAGACCTTGGACGGCCCACTAAGGGGTGCACTCGGACATGATCAGAACAAGGGATAGGCGTATCCCGCTCGAACTAGTCAAGTATGTTTATGGAAAACTACTCAGGCCTTACCAAGTAGAATTCTGTAATAGTACCCGACTAGGACTCAGACTTGTAACCCTGCCCTCCCGTGTATATAAGGGCGGGCAGCGACCCCCTCAACAACAACTCCAGTTCATCAAATACAAACCAACACACAAGACGTAGGGTATTACGCGATCTAGCAGCCCGAACCTGTCTAAATCGTGTTCCTTGCGTCACCATTGATTCCTTGATTCTCGACGATCCTTACCACACAAAAGACCTCCTAGGGTACCCCGTAGGCAGGTTGCCGGTCTAAAACACCGACAACTACTTCTCGTGTTGGTTCAGTCCTAGCACATGTCTCCACATGTGCCCATATTATTAGTTTAACATCTCCATGTCCATGACTCGTGAAACATAGTCATCAACTAATACATGTGCTAGTCTAATATTTATGTGTGTCCTCACATGAACTCCGACTAGGGACAACTTTAGAATAACCATACAAGTAACGAGTTCCACATACAATTCACATAATTGCAAATCAATTCAAGTAGCCTTTAATGGATATTTAAGGAACACAATATAAATCATGGATACAAATGGAATATCATCATCTCTATGATTGCCTCTAGGGCATACCTCCAACAATACCAGATGGCAACGCGGAATCGACTGCTGATGCTAGAGCCATCCTCGATATGCTCAATCCAACAAACTCTCCATTCTATGGGATTATCCCGGGCAACGCGGTTGTATCCCTCGGACAAATGGTTTCGCTAGTTACCTTTGGGACCAAATAAACACTACCGAACAGAATATAGCCGGTTTGAGGTAGCAGACTATGAAACATCGTACCACGGCATCCTTGGAAGACCAGCATTGGCCAAATTCATCACCATCCCGCACTACGTGTACTTAGTACTCAAGATGCCCGAACCCAGGGGAGTACTCTCCCTACGTGAAGACTTGAACAGGTCGTATTGCTGCGACACAGAAGCCGTGGAGCTAGTAGAAACTATCCAAGTACCAAACTTAATGATCCAAGTCTTCGTCACATTCAATAAGCTGTCCCCATCAGAGCTCGACATTCTAGAAAAGAAATTGGGGGCAACAAAGATCAACTCGGCAAGTGAAGTAGACATCAAAGCCATTGACCTTGAGACTGGTGATAGCTCCAGAACAGCCCTGATTGGCACAAGGCTGGGTCCTAAATAGGAAAGCGTGCTCGTCAGCTCTTCACGTGGAAACCAGCGGACATGCCAGGGGTGCCCAGGGAGTTGATCGAGCACTCACTCGACGTGAATCAAAAAACTACACCAAAAAGGCAATGCCTACGACGATTCACCTAAGACAAAAGGGAAGCCATCAAGAAAGAGCTAGCCAAACTACTCGCGGCGGGCTTCATAAAAGAAGTCTATCATCCAGAGTGGCTCGCTAATCCCCTCTTGGTGCAAAAGAAAAACAACAATAAGAGGAGGATGTGTGTCGACTACACAGACCTCAACAACCACTGTCCAAAGGATCACTTCAGGCTCCCTAGGATTGATCAAGTCATCGACTACACAGCTGGATGCGCCCTCCTCTATTTTGTCAATTGCTACTCAGGGTATCACCAGATAGCTGTCAAGGAGGAAGACCAGATAAAGACCGCATTCATCACCCCATATGGAGTTTTCTGCTACACAATAATGTCTTTCAGGTTGAAAAATGCAAGCACTACTTACCAACGGGCAATCCAGGAGTGCTTCAAAAAGTAGATACACCACAACATGGAGGCATACATGAACAACGTGGTTGTAAAGACCAGAAATCCTGACTACCTAATTGCAGATCTAGAGGAAACTTTTGCAAGTTTGCGAGAGTTCTGGTGGAAGCTTAACCCGACAAAGTGTGTCTTTGGCGTGCCCTCCAGAAACTACTCGAGTTCATCATTAGTCACCGAGGCATTGAAGCTAACCTCGAGAAGATCTCTGCCATCACCAACATGCATGCCCCATCTAGCTTCAAGGATATCCAGAAGCTGATTGGATGCATGGCGGCTCCCAACAGATTCATCTCAAGGCTTGGAGAACCTACCCAACTTCAAACTACTCAAGCAGCAAGACAAGTTTTAGTGGACCGAGGAGGTAGAACAAGCCCTACAACAATTAAAGGATTTCCTATCAAAGCCACCGGTCCTCACGGCGCTAAACCCGAACGAAGACTTGCTGCTCTACATCATCAAAACTAATCATGTTGTCAGCACAACGATTGTGGTTGAAAGACTGGAACTAGGCCATGTATTCAAAGTATAGAGGCCCGTCTACTTTTTAAGTGAGGTGCTGTCAGATTCCAGGACTAGATATCCATCGGTCTAGAAGCTGTTGTACGTGATACTGCTCACCTCACGCAACTTACGACATTACTTCTAGGAGCACAAGATCTCTATTGTCCCGACTTCCCCCTAGGAGAAATTCTCCACAATCGCGATGCCATAGGAAGAATAACTAAGTGAGTAGGTAGAACTTGAAGCATTGTCCCTAGAATTCAAATTAAGGACTACAATCAAGTCCTAGGCCCTAGTCGATTTCATGGCATAGTAGCCAGAGAATCAACTACCAATGCCGGCAGAGCGTCCGAAGCACTAGGTCATGTATTTTGATGGATCACTAGAGCTCAAGGGCGCTGGTGCAAGCATACTCTTGATATCTCCCAAGGGTGAACAACTCAAGTACGTCCTGCAAATCTTCTGGGAAGTGTCCAACAATGAAGCTGAATATGAGGTGCTTCTGCACGGGCTCTGCTTGGCAGTCTTGCTAGGAATAAAGCGATTGCTGATCTACGGTGACTCACTGGTGGTGATCAATCAAGTCAACAATAAGTGGGACCTCCATAAGGAAAACATGGATGCGTATTGCCTAGAAGTATGCACGCTAGAGAACAAATTCTCTGGTTTGGAGTTCCACCATATAGTTTGTGACAACAACGTTGCCGCAGACGTCCTATCCAATCTTGGATCTACTCATGCTCAAGTTCCCGCGGGGGGTTTCATCCATGAGCTACACAAGCCATCCATAATGGAGTTGACACCATCAAGAACCACTAATCGAGGTCCTACCACACCAGATCGGTGTCAGAGTTACGGATCCAGCAGTCTACCTAGGGGTTAACCAAGTGGTTGATTTGTAGGTGAGGGTGGTTGCATGACCAAGAACTCGAAGGTGATCATGAGAGCATGAAAAAGATACAAGGGATTTTAGATAGGTTCGGGCCTCTAAAGAGTAACACCCTACGTCCTGTATGTGTGGATTGTATTGCTTGGTATGAGAATCGATGTCCTGGGAGGGGCCCTTGGCCACCTTATTTAGGTTGACGACCAAGAGTTACAAGTCGGTTTGGATCTAATCTACTCGGTCTTTACAAGGAAGGTATTCTAAGTCAGATTACAATACATGTCCCGCAATATCCGAGTAGATTTGACAGTCTAGTTGCCTTGTTGTGCACTCCAAGTAACTTCGTATCCCTAGCCCGCATGCCCTGGTCGGGCAGACCCACTTGTTAGGTCCGGCCAACATCCTGGTTAGTAGGGACCTATGGGTCCGCATATCCCTCAAGCCCCTGAGCAATGTGTAGGCGAACAGGAACTTGAGGTCATCATAGTGAAGCTTGAATTTAGGTCGGCTGAGGCTGTGACAGCTTCAAGGTAACGGAGAGGCTGCACAGTGCTCACAAAACAAAGAAAAATTCGAGCGTGCACAGAGCCAACGTGCGGAGCGAAGACGAGTGCCAAGTTGATGGAGGTCGGGCATCCAACAAGTCGAAGAGAAGGTTACGGAGGGCGTCACGAGATGCACTCCGTATGAGTAGCCCCCGAGCATTGGAGTGATTAGCATAACCGGTCCGATGGTCAAAGAAGAAAAAGCTTGTCTTTTGAAGCAGCTCTCTGTGTCTGGGCACAACTGCGGGGGCATGCCGACCAAAACTTCGTGCCCAAATCTCTTGGAGAGGCAATGATAGGTAAATGACAAAATGTCCTTCTTCATGAGAGTGCTGCTGCATTAGTAGAGCAACACGGGGATACTATTTCGTCGTGGCAGCTGCACAGGGATTCTGCACCGTCATAGCATCTGTACGGGGATTCTTTTTAGCTGGAGCAGGCGCATGGGGGTACTGTCTACCAATACTTTTCAAGATAATGCTGGGTGCCACGTGAGTACTATGGAGTCATGTTGATGTGGAGGGGCTCTGCTATGCATATTCACATGCTTCCGATGGCAGCTTGGAGGGTATCCGGCGCTCTGGCTATAAATAGGCCTGCTCTTCCTCTTGGGGGGTCATGGCTCAAGTTATAGTGCTTGTTGGCTTGAAGCTTGTAGTGTTTGATAGGAGTAGCATTCACCAATGTTCCTGATGCTAGAAGAATTCTCATGAAGAATGCGGGTGCTCCTTTCCTTCACAGCTTCTGCGATCGAGTCGGGGGGTAACGATGCTAGAAGAATCCTTGTGATAAGGCTGTATCATGAACCCTCCCAACTTTGTCCAGGACCCTGATTGAAGGGATACGAGGTAGGCTATGCTAGCACAAAAATAAAATTTTCTACCGCGTAAAATAGGAAAACTGTCATATATGGATCATGGGATTACCACTAGACGCACAGATGCGAAAGTTGATGAAGCGCGTTCGGGTAGTGTAGTCGATCACACGTCACCACAGTGTAGTTGAACACATCCACGTCTAGCAGCTCCTCAGCAACTTGTCCACGTGCAGTGGCATCCTCTTCGCGCGCCGGCTCATCAAGCTCTCGTGCGGTGGCTCATCCAAGTGCTGTAGATGCAACACCTCTAAGGTATCCACACGTGCAGGGAGGAAGTGTTGCAAGCCAGACTACTAGGTTCACGGGTGCAACAAGGCAAGGCCGGGGGGGAGGGGGCGCAGCTGAGGTTCGGTAAAAAGGGGTAAAACCCTAAGCCGCCCCCACCCCTCAATATATAGGGATCCCTGACGGGCCTCAAGGTCCAAGGCCTATTAGTACTCCCAAACCTGGTCCAATTCGGATCATATCCTCATTGGGCTTCTAGCCCCTTAAGTGTGCGACCCTATAGGTTCATATACGCATAGACATGGCGCGAGTACTCCTACTCGGCCAATAGTTAGTAGTGGCCTCTAGCAAGACGTGCCAACTCCTATGTGCACACAAAGATCATATCAGACGAACCATCACAACATCATGTACATGCTATTCCCTTTGCCTCACGATATTTGGTCTAGATTCAAGCCGACCTCTCTTTCTCGATCTTGTGATTCAAAATCCCTCTCTAGGTTAACTCTTAACCTCTCATGCATTTTCGGATCCGATCACTCGAGGGCCCTAGAGATATCTCTCTCAAGTAGAGAGGGGCGAATTCCATCTTGACTAACCATACCTCACAGCATGCTTCTTCACAAACCTGAAAGCTACCTTTATAACTACCTAGTTAGGGTGCAGTGTTTGATAGCCCCTAAGTAAGTCGATCCACATCCTGAGTACATGTAACAATCTCAGGTCTAAGGACAAAGCATACATGTTGTGTAAAGAGAGAACTATGTAACTCGCGTTGGGTCAATCGTAGCACATGTCTCTACACGTGCCCACATTATTAGTTTGACATCTCCATGTCCATGACTTGTGAAACATAGTCATTAACTAATACATGTGCTAGTCTAATATTCATGTGTGTCCTCACATGAACTCCGACTAGGGACAACTTTTAGAATAACCATACAAGTAAAGAGTTTCACACACAATTCACATAATTGCAAATCAATTCAAGTAGTCTTTAATGAATATTCAAGGAACACAATATAAATCATGGATTCAATGGGATATCATCATCTCTATGATTGCCTCTACGGCATACCTCCAACACCGGCAAGGAAGCTTGAGCGCAGCTTTCTTGTATCGCACTTTTTTCTTCTTCTGCATTGTAGCTTCTTATCCTAGGATGTCGTCTATCCTGGAGCTGTTCACACATTCTTTGTGTCATGTTTCTTGCATTCATGAGGTCGTGGAGGCGTGCTCTTTTTGAGATTGGAATGTTTGTTCCTTGGTTTGTGATCTGGTCGCGCTGCGGAGGCTGGCTGAGTAGGATTTGGCACCCAGCCCCCAAGGGTGAGGGCTGGCAAAGGCTGCGAAGGTGTGCTGAGTAGAGTTAGGCACCCAGTCCCTAAGGGTGAGGACTGGTGAGGCCGTGGAGGCACGCGGAGTAAAATTTGGCACCCAGCCACTGACATTGAGAACTAGCAAGGGCCGGAGGTGCACCATGTAAAAATTGGGTGTTTTTCTCTAAGGACAGGGGATGATAAGGCCATAGAGGCGCTCTGTGTAAATCTCAGCAAAAATCCCAGAAAATCCATTAGGTGCACACCATGTTAATGGAAGGGTCCGCAGATTGCGCCCCGCATGCCTGCACAGTGCTAATGGTAGGGTCCATGATTTCTGTCCGTGATTGATGTCGTTATCTCCTTTAAAAGCGCAAGGGTCACGGAGCCATTGCTATTTGCATCTTCAACCTTTCGTAGTGCCGCCACTTAGAGCTCACCGAGTGCTCTGCCTTCACCTTCGCAAACCCTAGGTTGCACCACTACATTCCCACACACGTCGCCGCCACCGCCTGAGCTGGTGTGCCACCGCCGCCCGAGCCATTGCACCAGTTTATGCGCAACAAAACCCTAGTGCTTTTTAGATCCACATCGCGAGCTCGTAGAGTAATGGTGCAGTGCCATGCTCCGAGTCCTTCCTCGGTGTGGATGAAGAGCGTCATGACGCACGAGTAGACCCAAGCCCTCATTGACCACGGGCTCCTCGGCCCATAGGAACTACTCAAGTGGCGGGCCACCGCTAGCCAGGAGTTTCCATCCGAGGATACGGAGCCAGTGGTGGTATTCTCCCCATTCTTCGAGTACGTGTTCGGGATCTCGACCGGAGATTTCTTCTACAGTCTCCTTCATTACTACAAGATCAAGTTGGTACATCTCAATCCTAACTCGATCTTAGACATTGTTGTTTTTATTCATTTGTGCGAGGCATATTTAGACATCCCCCCAACTTCAATATGTGGTGGTATCTGTATCAACTTAAGCCTGTGAATACCAAGGGTAGGAAGGATAGGGTCATAGGTGGGGTTGGGTTCTCTCTATGCCCCAAGAGGATGCGCGAATATTTTGACCTTCAATTGAAGGAATCCCACAAGGGGTGGCATGCCAAGTGGTTTTTGATAGCCAATCAGAAGCCCGAGTTGCCACCATGCATTGGATTTGGTCCTGTGTCCGTGTCCGAGTGGCAGGAGGCGCCAACCCCGGCGGAGCAGGTTCAAGTGAACGAGTTGTTGGCGAGGATCGCCAACCTCAAGGAGCGAGGATTGACGCCTGCAGTGATTGGGATCATCTTGTGCCAGAGGGCCACCCAGCCGATCAAGCACTGAGCACATCCATCATTCAAGTACTCGGGGGTTAATGATCCAACTCGGGAGGTTGCTGAAGATGTGCCCATTGAAGAGATTCTTCGTCGGTTGTTCGGGTTGTTCAAGGGCGAGGTCCACAACATGGGTGCCCCTAAAGTGTTTTCTCTAAGAAATTCGTCACCTACCTCGGTGAGTTTGCATTCTTTTTTGCTTAGATGTAATGCACTCCTGATTTGCAATCTTTTGTATTTGTTGTCATTTTTTGATTTAGAGTGATCCCTGTATATATTTCTGCCCTTCGCTGTTGCGTGGCGGGACTCAGGTGACTCTACCCAAGGTCACACTGGTTGATGTGCCAGTTGCGTCGCCGCCTAGCCTTGCATTTGAGTCGAATTCATCTTTAGGACCCATTGTCAGCGGAGCTGGCGAGGACCAAGGTGCACGTCGGGAGGCCCAACAGGCTACGTGCAAGCGGCCCCTTTCCAAGTCATCTGAGATAGTCAGGAAGAGGAAAAAGTTGGTCGGCTGGAAGAAAACTGTGTCGACTACCACTGCTGCTTCCGGGTCAGGTGGTGAGGTGAGGAACGACACGTCGAGCCCAGCTGTGTAGGAGAAGGAGCAGGAGCTTGGTGGAACCACCACGGCTGACGCGGCGTGCCTCAAAGAGGCACTGAAGGAGAATATGCGGGTCAGCTTTGGTGGCGATACTCCTGATCCGCCACGAGAATTGCGCCCAAAATTATGCTTTAGGAAGAAGAGCACTCTGTAATGTTGCCATCTCTTGTCATTTCTGGACTTGTTGCAGTGGTCTGACTTTGTGCTTGGGTTTTCAGCTGTAATGATAATGCAGGTCAGGGTTGTGTCGGCCACATAGGTCAGGACTGGCAGGAGTGGCCAGACTGAAGAAGCTGCACCAAGTCTTGTGTCACAGCAAGGTGAGGTCAGCGCTAATGCCACCGATGATAGCATGGCTGGCCCCGGGATTACAAGGGAGTCGGGGTAGGGGGAGGTCGTAGTTGAAGATACGGCCGGTGGTGAAGGCGTTGACGTCGGGTTCCTAGACCGAGGCGACATTGAGGTTGAGGATGCAGCCCCTTAGGGTGAGGAGGACGTCAAGGTCGGCAAAGCAGCTGGGGATGAGGGAGACATCAAGACTGATGTGAGGTCCAGGGGGACATTGAGGTCGAGGACGCGACCTAGGAGGAAGACGTTGGGGCTAATGCTCATCAGGGTGGAGCTGATGATGCCCATGACTGCTTCTACTCTGATGAAGAGCTTACTATGGACATCGAGGAGGATAGGCTAGCTATTCGTAACTTGCGAAGCATGGGCTCCGAGATCTCCCAGTTGTTAACTATAAGTGTGCTTTCCAATTCTATGGGTCTTCATATTTGAAATTCAGCATGGTTGCAAAGCTTTGATAGTTTGATCTTGATCAGGGTCTGGCGGGTCATGCTAATGAGAGGATGGAAAAAGTCCCCTGCCAAGTGCTGGCGTACAAGGGCAGCGCATTTTGAGGCCGAGTTCGAGAAAGCCAAGGGAGATTTCCAGAAGCTGCAAGCTCACCAGGATGTTGAGAGGGCGGCACATTATGTGCTTATGAAAGGTACAGCGTGCCAACCTCATTTGATATACTTGCTTTTGCGATTTTGATGCTGATGAAATCTTCTTTTGGTTCTGTAGACTCCATGGCACAAATGGCTAGGCTGCAGTGAAGCCTTAAGAAAAATGAGGACACTAAAGCATGCCTTGAGGCTAGCTTTGTTGCAAAGAAGGGAATCATCAGCTCGGAGCTGGAAGGTGAACTTTGCCAACCTATGAGGTCACACATTTTTTTTTCTTTGATGTTTTTGTACTAATGCAGTCTTGGTCGGCTAAGAAGATTCCAAGAGGAGGGAGGCAAGGCTACAGCAGGATCTCAAGGAGTGTGAAGACGCCAATGCATGCCTCCAAGGCCAACACGACACAGTAGTCAATCATGAGTATGCAGTATCCCAGAAGCTGGACTATGAAGCCAATGCACGCAGGGACCTCGAGCGCTACATAGAGGACACTATTAGTAATCTCTAGAATGACCAAAATGTTATTGCAAGGTTGAAATTAGAGCTGGAGGAACTTTGAAAGTCTGCCAGGTATGTGATGGATATGATTAAGGCAGACACCGACCCAGCCAGACCTACACCTCTTCTTGATCGCCTCGAAGCTGCACCGGGCCTTCTGAAGAAGCTGCTGAAGGATACCGCCATCGAGTGTCTTAAGAACACCTTTGCACTGTTGGTTTAGCACTTCCCGACCACTCCCTTCAAGCGAGTCACGAGTGGTATTGCTGTCGACTTTGAAGAAGATAAAATTCCAGAGGTGGCTGAGCAGTACCATGATACGGCGGAGTCGATTGTAAATGATCTTGACCAATAGGAAGAAACATTGAGATGTATTAAACTATTTTTTGTGCCATGTTGAATGAAATGCATCTTTTTGATGTTTTGATGAAAGAAAAGTTCCGTCCCTCCCTTGGCGTATACGACAGGATAACGTGTAGCTAAGGCTTGTAGCTGCTAAGCGCCTAGCCTCGCCTGACCAGCGTCTTGCTGAGAGCAGATCTCGAGCATGTAGGAGGGTGAACACAAGGTTGTCTAGGTTTCGCTAGCTAGGATGCCGACCACATGTGTTAGTCGTATAGCCTTAAGAGGTGGTGGAAAAAAGGTATGACCTAGAGGTTGGTGAGGAGAAGCCCCCAAGTTTGAGAGTAAACAAGCTGCTGAATAGTTTGGGCAGCCCCCGGGCGTCTAGCGTAGCTCGGGAAAGAAAATGCAGTAAGGCAGTAGGGTACGCAAAAAAGGAACCACAGAGGTATTTATTTATTCAACATAAAAAGGGAAACAGAGTACATAGCTGTATATTATAAGGGTAGAATCGACGTAGATGCTCGATGTTCCATGGGTTGGAGACGTCGGATCCATTCTCCCATTGTAGTCGGTAAGTGCCTGGTTGGATCACCTCTTTGACAATGAAGGGCCCCTCCCAGGGGGCGGCCAATTTGTGCATGTCTTTGGTGGACTGTACTCGCGAAGCACCAAGTCACCAACATTGAGGGAACATTCCTTGACGTTGTGATCATGGTAGCGTCGTATCTGCTGCTCGTGGTGTGCTTGTTGGAGGACAGCTGCTACCCGATGTTCTTCGAGACTATCAATATCAACTTGCCGACTTCTTTCAGCCTCACCCTCCTCATAGTATTGAACACGCGGGGTGCCAAATGCTACATCAGATGGCAAGATTGTTGGAGGTATGCCCTAGAGGCAATCATAGAGATGATGATATTCCATTGTATCCATGTTATATATTGTGTTCCTTGAATATCCATTAAAGGCTACTTGAATTGATTTGCAATTATGTGAATTGTGTGTGAAACTGTTTACTTATATGGTTATTGCAAAAGTTGTCCCTAGTCGTAGTTCATGTGAGGACACACATGAATCGTAGACTAGCACATGTATTAGTTGATGACTATGTTTCACAAGTCATTGACACGGAGATGTCAAACTAATAATATGGGCACGTGTAGAGACATGTGCTAGGAGCAACCCAACGCGAGTTACATAGTTCTCTCTTTACACAATGTGTACGCTTTGTCCTTAGACTTGAGACTGTCACATGTACTCAAGATGTGGATTGACTTACTTAGGGGCTATCAAACGCTGCACCGTAACTGGGTAGTTATAAAGGTAGCTTTCAGGTTTGTCAAGAAGCATGCTGTGAGGCATGGGCAGTCAAGATGGAATTTGCTCCTCTCTATTTGAGAGAGATATCTCTCGGCCCCTCGAGTGATCGAATCCGAAAATGCTTGAAAGATGGAGTTTTGGGCCATTTTCATTGAAATTATATTTTTCCAAATTCGGCTTGAAAGATGGAGTTTTGGGCCTTTTAAGTTTTGAACGTTAGAATGCCTAACTCTGTTTTGTAGGATTTTGTGATCGGTATGGCCCCTGGATATGTGATGCATATGTGTAACTGATTTGTGACTTGCGTGTCATGCATACGGCAATATGGCTGGAGCCATATGTATTGTCACCTTAATGTATTTAATGGCTTGCGTGCCAATCTGTGATGATCCGAGCAACTATGTAATCTTCTTTACTAGCTATTAGATGTAATAGCGTGTACTAGTTCTTGGAGGACTCATTGCTGGAAGGATGGTGCACATGGATCATGGAGATGGAGATCATCATGGTGAACAGGTTCTATGGAGAGATGAAGATTGCCAATAGAAATTAGGCCATACTATGTCACAACTGTGTGCATGCTATTCTATTTTGTTTTACTCTTACATGCTGTGATGTTGAAAGTAGAACGATCCCTCAAAAATTTTAAGTTAGTATGCCCTCCCAACTAAAACTTGCACCGTCCCATGTCTTGTACAATTGGTGGTGGGTCTATGAAATTAGGGTGCCACTAGTTTTCCTTGACTAGACGGATTTGTATCGGATACTTACACGCATAAGGGTTGGTTTGCTTAACAAGGTCATCTTAACGGTTAAGGACCTTGGGGCATAAAGGTTGGGCGCCAAGATATGGAGATGTCACCTAACAATAGGAGTCATATGAGATATGATTAGTAAGAAGTTTGCTTACGAATCTACCTTGCCTACTAACGGTGATGCTAAAGCTCACTAGTAGACTTGTTAGTTGTGGATCCTGAATCACTAAGTATCAATAGAGGGATATTGATTTTAGTGGCAGTAGATTCTATTAAATAGTTTAATATGATTTGCTTTGTCATGGTTACGTTTGTCTTAGTATTTTGCATTATTATTTTGTTGTAGATGGCACCTAGCAACACCACACCGTTTGCTTGGCATTCGGTCCTTGAGAAGGACAAGTTGAATGGAACAAACTACTCGGATTGGATCCATAACTTGAGAATTGTTCTCAAGGCTGAGAAAAAGGAAGATGTTCTGGACACCCCATTACCAGAAGAACCTGCTGATGATGCACCTGCTACTGTTAAGAATGCTTACAAGAAAGCATGTGATGCTAGCCTCGAAGTAAGCTTCCTTATGCTTGCTTGCATGGAACCCGAGCTGCAGATGTAGTTCAAAACAAACCATGAGGCACATGATATGATCATGGCGTATCTACAACTTACGCACCTGTGCGTCGAGTAGTAATCCTGTGATCTATAATGGCAGTTTTTTCTTGGTTTACGCGGTAGAATTTTTTTTATTTTGCACTAGCGTAGCCTACCTTGTATCCCAACAAAGATAACTTCTGAGGTGTATACCATGAAGAAGGGAGTATAGCCGGTAGGCAGACTTTTCTGAGTTCTCAGACCCCAGATGGCGTTTGAGAGCTCACGCAACCATTTGGTAGCGTACTAGGATGCATCATCAAAGATGCGTGACTTGAGGGACTGGAGGACCATCCCATTAGCATGCTCTACTTGGCCGTTGCAGCGTGGGTGCACTACTGAAGAGTAGCATATGTCGATGAGGTTATCTTGGCAAAACTCCCAAAACTCGGTGCCTGTGAATTGCGTGCCAAGTTCGGTTATGATTCTGTTAGGCACTCCAAAACGGTGCATAATTTCTTCCACAAATTGGGCTGCTTTAGCTGACTCAATGCTAGTGATGGGCTTCACCTCGATCCATTTTGTAAATTTATCAACCGCCACAAAAATGTGTGTATAGCCACATGGGACAGTTTTGAAGGGTCCGACCATGTCCAGCCCCCAACATGCAAAGGGCCATGATGGAGGGATGGTGCGCAGCGCCTTAGCTGGAAGATGCTGCTGCTTGGAGAAAAATTGACACCCCTTGAAATGCTTGACTAGCTCCTTTGCATCAGCTACTGTTGTGGGCCAGTAAAAACCAGAGCGGAAAGCTTTGCCGACCAAAGTGCCCGAGGTAGCATGGCTGCCGCATGTCCCCGAGTGGATTTCGTGCAATAGTTCGATGCCTTCGCTGCGTAGAATGCATTTCATCAATATGCCTATAGATGCAACTTTTCTATAGGGCACTTTTCCGATGACAACATAATTTGCATTGCGCCGAGCTAATTTTTCGTGCTCTATTTTGTCTTCTGGCGCCATTTGGTCGGTGATCAAGGCTATGAACAGGGTGCACCAATCTTCTTCTGCCTCGATCATCATGACTTCAACAGGTTTTAGGTTGGCCAAAGCCTGAGTACTAGCGTCACTAGCCTGGTCAGGATCCAGGATGTCGATGGAGGGTTTCCGGGGATTTTGAACGAATACACCGGCTGGAACCTATGCCAACCTTGGACAGGATGTTGGCAGCCACGTTATGGTCCCTGGGGACATGATGGAACTCGAGGCTGTCGAAGTGATTTTCGAGGTTGCGGATTTGTGCGCAGTATGCATCCATAGAGTCCTTGGTGCAGTCCCAATTCTTGTTGACCTGCTCTATGACAACTTTCGAATCGCCATAAGCGAGTATACACTTGATTCTAAGGGAAACAGCTATGCGAAGTCCGTGGATGAGAGCTTCATACTCGGTGCCATTGTTGGTAGCCTTGTAGTGGATCTGGAGCACGTACTTGAGCTGTTCGCCTTTGGGAGATATGAAGATCACTCCTGGACTGGCTCCTTCGAGGTTAAGGGTGCCAAAAAAGTACATGACCCATGGCTCTGACCTCTCTGGGGAGGGTGGCTTTTGGATTTCCGTCCACTCTACCACGAAGTCAGCCAAAATTTTTTAACTTGATCGCAGGCAAAACTCGAGGTCAAACTCACCAAGTTCCATAGACCACTTGACAACTCCGCTGTTGACATCCCTATTATGCAGGATTTCGCCAATGCAGAACGAGGAGACCACACAGATTTTGTGTGCATAGAAGTAATGACGTAGCTTTCTTGAAGATATTAACACTGTGTAGAGTAGTTCTTGCACTTGGGTGTAGCGGATCTTGGAGTCGCTGAGGACTTCGCTGATGTAATATATTGGTTGCTACACTGCATAGTTGTGGCCAGGTTCTTGATGCTCTACGACTAGCACTTTGCTGACCACATGCATTGTGGCTGAGATGTGGAGGTAAAGTGTGTCCTAGTTGGCTGGGGTCGTCATGACTCGAGGTGTAGTGACAAAAGTCTTGAGCTCTTCAAGTGCCTTGCTGGCCTCATTATCCCGTAGGAATTTATCTGCCTTTTTGAGGAGCTTGAAGAAGGGCAGACTTTTTTCTCCAAGTTTGTTGATGAAGCGGCTTAGGGTCACCATTATTCTAGTAAGCTTCATGACATATTTCTTATTGGATGGCTTCACCATGTTTCTGATTGCATCTACTTTGACGGGGTTGGCCTCGATGCCACGCTGGCTAACCATGAAGGTAGACGGGACACCGAAGACACACTTGCCGGGGTTAAGTTTCCAGCGGTAAGCCCGGAGGCTGTTGAAGGTCTGCTCAAGCTCGGCTATGAAGCTTTCCTCATCTTTGGTCTTGATGACCACATCGTCGACATAAGCTTCAATGTTTCTATGGAGCTGGGTTGCAAGGCAGCCCTGGATAGCCTTCTAGTAGGTGGCGCCAGAGTTTTTCAACCCGAAGGTCATGGTGTTATAGCAGTATATACCAAAGGGCGTTATGAACGCCATCTTGTCTTGGTCGACCGGGTTGAGGGCAATCTGGTGATAGCCCGAGTAGCAGTCGAGGAGGTAGAGCAAGATGCTCCTTGCAGTAGAGTCTACGACTTGGTCCATACGTGTAAGAGGGAAGGGGTCCTTAGGGCAGTGCTTGTTCAGGTCAGTATAATCAATGCACATTCTCCATTAATTGGTTTTATTTCTTACAAGGACTAGGTTTGCTAACTAGTCAGGATGCTTACATTCATGGATGAATCCAGCAGCTACGAGTTTATTCAATTATGCCCTAATGGCCTCCTTGCGATCTTGGGTGAAGCGATGTAGTTTTTGCTTGACCGGCCATGCAGTCTTGCTCAAGTCCAAGAAGTGCTCAGCCAGCTCCTTGGGGACACCGAGCATATCTGATGGCTTCCCTGCGAATATGTCCGAGTTGTCCCTCAGGAAACTGGTGAGCACGAGTTCCTATTTCTCCAAGAGGTCAGTCCCGATTAGAGTCATCTTGGTCGGGTCTTCAAGGCTGAGGCAAATCTTCTTGACCCTAGGGTCAGGCTGCAGTGTTGTGGAGGTCGGCTCCTTCTCAGGAATCATTAGCTGATCCGCACTTATGCTCTGGTCCTCGTCAACCATGGCACTGGTCTTAGCTGATAGCTCAAGGGCTTCTGCAAGTTGGACTGCCTCAGTGTCACATTTGTATGAAGTCTCCATATCACCGTAGATGGAAAGGACTCCGTTTGGGGCTAGCATCTTGAGGACAAGATAGGTATGGTGGGGGATTGCCATGAACCTTGCCAGCATTGGTCTACCAAAGATAGCATGATAGGAGGTTTTGAAGTTGGCAACCTCAAATGTGAGGTACTCTGTGCGGTAATTGGCCTGTATGCCAAAAGTGACCGGCAAAACAACTCAGCCGATGGGATAGGATCCTTTACTAGGGACAATGCCGTAGAAAGGTTCTTCGCAAGGTTGGAGCCACTTGAAATCAAAGCCCATGCGTTTCAATGTCTCACTGAAAATGATGTTGAGGCCATTGCCGCCGACAATCAGCACCTTTGGGAGTAGGGCCCAATCTATGGTCGGACAAACCACCAACGGGTAGGACCCAGGATCTAGGATGTGGACCCAATGATCTTGCCTGGAGAAGGTTATGGTCTGCTCGGACCAGCGCAGATACTAGACTTGCTGTATTGAGATGAAGTGGACATCTTGCTGACATAGCTTATGCTAGTGATTGCTGGAAAAAGTAATGTAGCCGCCTACGATGATGTTGACTTGGCATTCAGGCCATTGGAAATCTCCATTTTGGTCCGTGTTGGGCTGCTAGGCGTCTTGCTGCAGCTGGTTGCAGCACTCTTCTCTGTTGCCGCGGTCATCGCGTCTGCTGTTGTGGCCATCATGTTCATCATCATGGCGGTAGTCACGATTGTCTTGGCGATGGTCACCATCACAACCATGGTAGTCATGCTTGTTGTTTTCCCGATGGTAGTCATTGCGGTGAGGTCGTTTATATTCCACTGGGGTGCCGAGCTCTTTTTTCAAAGCCATGCAGTCTCGCAGAGTATGACGTGCATCCTTGTGGAAAGGGCATGGGCCACTAAGGTTCCATTGAATTCTTCCCGGTTGAGAGTGCTCTGCCAGGTCGGATCACCTTTAGCAGCATAGACCTATGTTGCCCTTTTTCGGAATCGATGATTCAGATGTGCTCGAGGTTCGTTGTGGGTTGGCTGGTTGTGATCGTTAGCTTGGCGGTGTCTCTGGAATTGAACTTTTGATGCTTTCTTGAGGTCAGCTTGAGTGTTCACAACATTCATCATCTGTCCAACCGTCTTTGGTTTTGCCTCATGCAGCTTCTCAAACATCTTTTGGTTCATCAAGCCAGAGTGAAAATACCAAATGATATCTCGATCATCAATGCTAACCAGCCTGTTGCAGTTCTCGAAGAAGCGATTGGCGTATTCTCGAAGTGGCTCGCCTACTATCTGGCAGACCAGGCCAAGTTTCTCCCTGTTGCCAGGTCAGCTGTAGGTGGCCTAATAATTCTGAGTGAAAGCTCTAGCAAGCTGACCCCAACTGTCGATGCTATTTGGAGGAAGATTCTCTAGCCACAAAAGCGAAGCGGGTCCCATCACCACTGGGAAATAGGTGGCCATCTGGTCGTAGGTGCCATTGGCGGCTCTCACAACTGTACTGTATGTCTTGAGCCATATTGTGGGGTTGGAGCAACCGTCATATTTTTCATTGATGGCCGGCTTGAATATGGGTGGCCAAACAACAGCCTTGAGGTGAGGTGTGAAAGTAGCAAAGCCATCTATTGCCATGTCATCATCATAATCATCGTCATGGTAATACTAGTCGAGAGGAAATCATCCGCCATGGTTGCATCTAGGTGGGTAGTAGGCATCTTCATAATCATACTCATGCCTGGGTGGGTTGTACGCGTCTTCGTAATTGTGCTCATGCCTGGGCGGGTTGTACGCATCTTCGTCATGGTAATCACATCTGGGTGGATCACGGGTGCATCTAGGAGCACCATATCCGTGGTTGTAGTCGGCGTGGCGGCACATCTCATCTTCCTGACAACGCCTGTCATCATGCGCTACGTCGCGGTTGGGTACAGGAGCGCCATAGTTGTGATCGTTTTCGGCACGGCGACGAATCTCATACTCGTCGCACTCATTGTGGAGATTGTTTAGGTTGGCGTGTATGTCATGGTTCTAATGGAGTTCACGTAGCTCATCATGAAGATCACATCCTAGTCGGCCTTGGTCTCCATCATTGCCTCTCCCGCCACGCAGTCGGTTGTCGTTGTTGTCTTGCTAGTGAACGGTGTTGACAGGCGGATTGGCATTGTTGGCTGCTGGATTGGCTGGCGGGTTGACATTGTTGATGGCTGGCGGATTGGGAGGTTGGACAGCATTTTTCTCCACTTCTTCTTAACAAATTGGGTCTAGCCGACCACCCACACGGTCACCTCTACGGCGATTGGACCTGCTGTGCCTAGACCGGCTCCGAGAGTGTCTAGAAGATGTGGACCGAGAATGTTGGTCGTTGAATTGCGCTTCGATTTGAGCATTGGCGACTTGAAGTCATGCTTTGGCTTGTCAGACCTCATCTGAGTCTGGAAGATTCTCTAGCTCGGCGACAGCGACCCCCAGGTTGGCCTGGGGTGTAGTGAAAATGTTGTGGCCTGCCTGCTCGAGGTCGACGAGTAGAATCCGGGCATGCGCAGCGTGCCTGCGTCGTTCCCGAGCACCCGCTTGGTTGGTGTTTTCACGCTCATTATATAGATATGGGCACTGATCTGTAACAACCCTAGCTAAATTAACCTTGGTCAAGCTTGAATAGGATGATTAGACACTAATTTAGCATGAAAGGTCCAAATTGCCCTTTTAAAGCATAATTTGGGGTCAATTTTAAAACATGAAATTTTATATAGGAACTTGAATTTTTGTCAATCTAAGAGTTGTAGAAATTTACAAACCCAACAACTTTTCTTATTTGCACTTTGGCTAATTTGAAGAGGAAGAGGTTCAAAAACTAGATTTAAAACTAGTGGCAAATCAACTCAATTCAAAAATGCTGAGTCCTGGAAACCATGCTAGTAGAGTACTTTAGCTGCTGATATTTCAAATTTTGAACCTTATCTTAGGGTAGATCTTTTACAAAAGTTTTAGAGTAAAACTTTGAAGAATAAATTTGTCAATATGAGTCTGAACTAAATCACACTAGAACATGCTCAAATCCTAGGCTAGAGTCAGCAAGAAATTCATAAACAGCACAAACTGCTCTAAGTCTGAAACCGTGAAAATTTTTCAAATTGGCAGCTTGATTTCTCACAAAATTTAAACTGAACTCGAGCTGGACCCTTTAGAAACGTTTGAGTACTATGAGTCTACTACAATTTCACTTATTTGACCTGGGCCCAAAACTTGACAGAACCATTTCAATTTTTGATCCAAAGTCAGCCAAAACACTGAACTCGGCCCAAACCTGAAAATCAGCAAAGTCTGAGTTTTTGACGTTCCCGAGATTTTGGAGTTCATATAACTTCAAATAGAGTACAGTTTTGAACCAAAGTCCTTTCTAGGATTTGAAGCTTGACCTCAGGACTACAAACTCTAGTTTGGGATTTTCATGAGTTTGGATTTGAAATTTTGCAAAAGATTCGTTAAAATCTCGCCCCCTCACCTGGCCATGTGCACTGGATCACTGGATTGCGCCCAGCGTGTCGCCGCCCGCCCCATGACACCGCCGCATCGGCAAGGCCCCGATGTCCTATCACCGGTGTTGAGGTGACCTTACGCCTCGCCCGTTTGCCCAATCGCCCGACGAGTGCACCTTATCCCCTGGCGCGCTATCTCCTTCCCCCTACCTGCGCCCGCGCACACGCCACCGCACTCCGCCATGATGTCACCGCTCATCGGCCAACGCCTTCCACCCGTGGCCAAGACAATGACAATTCACGCCCCAGCTTCGCCAATCCCTGCGCCCAGCAAAGCAGCTCCTCACGCTTGCTATCGTGCTTGCCCAATCGCTTGGAGATTCCCTCCTTGGGACTCTGCTCCGCCCGGCTAACCATGGCCGCTGGCTAATGGCTCACCTGGTTGATGCCCCTCCACTCACTTCCAGCCATGACTCTCGCAAGCATTGGCTCCGCCTCACTCCCCCGTGCACACCTGTGACCTTAAGAGGCTTCATTGATCCACCCGAGCCCCCCCCTGGCACTTGCCAAGCTTCGCACACGCCCACCACCTCGCACCTCACCGTCGACGACCCCCTTCGGCTTAGCGCCCTCACTTGCCACCACCCCCAATCACCTCCGCACAACCTTCGAAGCTCCCAGCGCCGCCCATTACCACCGGAGACCTCACCGGTGCCAGACCAGCCAAGTTCTCTGCCGCCGCGGCCGCGTTTCGTCCCCACTCCCGTTCGTCGCCGGCGAGCCTCCATCACCACCCCAACCTTCAACGGAACCACTCACGGTGAGCCTGCACACGCGCCCCGCCCCTTATTCCCTTCAATCGCACGCTAGGTCGCCGGAATCACGCATAGCCCATTGCTGGCCGCAATAGGGGCCATAGGGGCCTTTCTATGGAGCTTTAGTTCTCGTAGGGTCTGGAGTGAAAGAAACTGAGGGCTTATCTATGATAAATTGAAACCTCTAGGGGTCTACCTGTAAAACTGCCAACGTCTGTTTGATTTAAATTTAATCTAAATGAACTAAACTTTGGAAATGCATAACTTATCGTAGAAAAACTAGGGTGAAATCTAGGGTGAAATCTTACTTTTTACTTAGTAAATAGGAGAATATAGAAAAATGTGAAACCACTTTTGTTGGATCACAAATGAAACATACTTGCTAGGAAAAATAATCGTCACTGTACGAAACTTGATGAAACAGGCTTAACTTTTTGTACAAGTTTAAATCATAGAAAAATATTTAAAATAGATGTCCTTCACCAAAAATTATGGAAAAATCACAGAAACCTCTGTCACACTAGTGTAACCTCCTATAAAAATATCAGAGCCAAACAATTACTGGAACTTGAGTTAAAAATAGATCCCTATAATCTGCCATAGGGTACTGTTTTAATTTTAATTAATTTTCTAGAAGTTCAATGCATCCCAAAATTTTACAGTAGCTCACTAATTTGATTAGAAAGCCTCTGCAAAATTTTTAGAACCATATATTATCAAAAGCTACCAGAAACATTTATGAAAGTTAAACCCGTAAAAGGAAATGAATAAAAACCATTAGGTAATAGTAAGGGTAAAATAGGAATTTTGGAAGAGGTACAAAAAAACATTCGGAAACAGGATAACTTTCCAAATGAACCTTGAGCAACCCTAGAGTGACCCCACCTCTCTTGTGAAGTCTAAGTTGTAAAATATTATATGTGTACACAATCACCATCAAATATACCAGAGGATTAAAACACGAAATTACTCATCTAGTGTATAAAGTTTAATGTTTGTCTAAGTGTAGTGGTCAATGCACTTAATATGTCTTTTTAACTTGAAATGCATCTTGCTCGCAAACTCATGAAACTTGAACATTGCATATGCATCTCGTGTATAAGCGAACCTACCTACGAGTTGACACCTGCTGCCGAGGAAGGATCTGCAGAGCTGCACCATGTCGAGGCCGAGCAGGACATCCCAGAAGCTGCCAGTGACTTTGTCACTAACATAGTTAAGGAAGGCAAGTCCTGGAGCATAACCCTGATTTCTAAAATTATGCACTACTTATGCTAGTTATTGTCGGTGTCAAGAATCACGGGTCGAGACTACTGGCTTAGTAAATTTGTTTTCTCTGCGCATTAGGCTCGGATGGTTGTACGGGAGGACACGAGGATTAGACTGGTTCGGGCAGGAATAGCCCTACGTCCAATGTGGGTGGCTGGTCACGTTACTCATACCAAGTTTGCAATAGGGGCTACAAATGGGCGAGAGAGGGAAGCTGGTTCCCATGTCTCTGTGGGTGTTTGCCGATGCTCAAAGTGCATTGAGCGCTATGGTTCTACGAGAGCTGTTGTGTGCATTCGGTGTTGTTCCATTTTCTTAGCCCCTCCCTTCCCTCGGGCCCCTGGTCCCCTTTTATAGTGTAAGGAGGACACAGGGGTTACAAAAATGAGTCGGGAGTAAGAAAGGTAAAAAGGTAAAAAGGTAAAACAAGAAAGGGGGAGGAGCTACTGGAGACGCCGTCCTCCTTTCTTGTCTCTGCGTCTTGTAGGTACTGCTACTGGGAAAGGGCAGTTGCCGTTGGGTCCCATCGATGATTTGGTGGTCGGCCACTGTAGCCGAGCATGCAAGCCACATATGGCGGCTAACCACTGTAGCCGCGCAAGTTGGTGGTGACGACCAGCCACTATAACCGTGTAAGTGGCAGGAGGCAGCTGACCACTGTAGCCATATGTTCTGACAGAGCGGTGCGGTTGATGTGTACTTCTTGCCAGGCTGCGTAGGAAACCAGGTGGTTTGCCCTCCTTCATTTAGACAGTATGGCCAATGAGTGCCCTATGAGAAGTGTCGTAGAGGGATAAGATGGTTCAGCCGTAGCCCTGTATTGTCGTCGTAGCACGATGCAGTCTGACATTCCAACAGGTCATGCCAAGGAATGCGGGCGCCTCTCCACACGTTAGAACTGTATCCTGGAGCGTGCGCGTCCTATCGGTTATGTTTTGGCAAGATCTGAGGGACCCACAAGACATGTGCCTCCGTTGATGGCATGTACATGCCTTCGGGCGAGGCAGAGTCTTGCTTCGAGGGATCGGGTGTGTCCGACCCCTTCTGCCCGGGGTCGGGCAAAGCGGAATCTTGCTTCGAGGGGTCGGGCACGTCCGACCCCTTGTGCCTGGGGTCGGGCGAGGCGGAATCTTGCTTTGAGGGGTCAGGTGCGTCCGACCCCTTGCGCCTGGGGTCAGGCGAGGTGGAGCAAGGTACCTCCAGAGTGTGTTTGGTCGGTGGAGATTACAGGTGCTGGGGGTGGGCCCTGGCCCTTACGACCGTTGATTAGGGAGCGTAAGGAGGTCATTAATATTTCTCCCCGACAGTTATGTTTGTGCATTAAGTTTATAGGAGTTGCTTGATACCTTAGTTGCATGATCCTAGGTACCTATGTGCTGAATACTAGTATGTTAAGTCATGTAGTTGCTATGCTAAATAGGGACACAGTAAAAGTCGAATGATTTCCTGTCACTCACAAGCTATAGGAGTTGCCTGATTATTTTTGTTGCAACCATAAGGATTGACCGGTGGGGCTGGGCTATATGTTCTGTTTTGGTGGATGTTGGATTGTCCCGTCTATCTAGTGGAAAACTGCTAAGGTCGAGATGTGTTAGAATAGTGGTCAAGTGTTTGAAAGAAATAATCTCATACCTAGTATGGGATGGGGAAGATTAGTACCTCATTGAATCGGTGTGGACCTTTACCCCACTCTCTCTGGACCTAGGTTCCCATGCGGCCGCATGTGGGTACAAGGGCAGCCACAGTACGGTGATGATCCGGGACCGGTGTGGCATTGTATTCCAAGGGAAGTGGACTCTGGACAAATGCCGCGAATTGATGGGGACGGCTGATATATGTGAACCCGGCGTGGCAACATCATATATCATGGGGTTAGGTTCACCTTGTAAGGTTAAGAAACTCGATTTGAAGTGTCTGCATCTCATAGTTTGAGACTACTTGACTGCGCTTCTGCACTGAGTAAGAAGTGGAACAAAGGATGATTATTTAATATTGATGCTTGAATTAAATTGTTTGATCACATGTTTGCTTAGGATAGGTGCTTACCTAGAATGGATAATCAACTCGAACCCGATGCTAAAACTTGAAAGTAAGGACCCACCTTAGATGCTTTTGGCAAAATAAACCTTGCTTGTGGCTATGTTTTCAGGTAGTGCTGATTTTGAGGAAATGGTTGCCAGTTTGACTTGCTAACCCAACTCCCTCCCGGTTGGACAGTCAAGTGGAAACCATCCTTAGACAGTGAGCATTGTGGGGATTGATACCATGGTCGGCTACGTCATGGTATTATGTATCGATGTTAGTTGCATCGTGACTTTTTCCACTGCTTAAACTCTGAAACAATTTTACCTTATGCACTTTTGAACTACAGTTGTGTAATAACTAAATTCAAATTTATGTATTAAGTACTGGAATGTTGTAATCTCTAGACTCACCTTCGTGTGAGATGCTTTTCATTTCAATCCGAGACAAGTGGTTTATCGAGTATAACCCGACAGACTACCATTTTAACTTGATTAAAGTGTCGGTTCACATGTGAGGCGAAGTTGAGTACACTTTAGCCGGATTAATCTAGGTGGTTCTGCCACATGGTCACCTGTTGCATTTGCGTCAGCAGCAGGTTGCTGCTAGGTGCCGACTTGTTCATGTTGGTGTCGTTCAGCATGGTTGCGGTTTCTGGCGTTACAACCTTCCTCTTGAGACTCTGTCTTGCCAACGGAAGGTGGCTCATCAATGGAGACAACAAATGCTTCACGATTTGGTGTGGAAGAGTTGCTCTCATTGTCGCTTCCATAAGGGTTTTGCGTCAGGACGATGTAGGGCACCTAGAATTCACCACAATCTAGAGACTGGGCGGGTTCAGGTGGGTCTCCAGATTGGAACTGGAAAGCTTGGTCAAGTCTGGTGCAGTACTCGGAGGCCGAGTTCCATAGACCGAAGGGGATGCAGGACGGACCCTGCGCCGACCTGGATTCACGCAGCGCCGCCTCAGACAGCTCTATGCACTCGGCGATAGTGCTGGATGTGATCTAACCCTACGATCAGGTTAGAGGGCATGGGTGGGCAGGAGCCGATAACCAGATCTGGAACCCTCTCAAAGAGGAAAAGTTCACCGACTTGCTGGGCAAGTGGCATGATGACCCTTGGGTGGAGAATCCATTCCGCCGGAGCAGATCCAATGGAAGTCGAGTTGGAGCTGGACGCTGAGTTGGCAAAAGTCACCGAGTCGATGGAGAAAGTGGTCGGAATAGAATCCGCTGGCATGGTCTTGAATTGAATCTAGACCAGGTTGTCGAGGAAGTCCTTCATGCTCTCAGGAAAACAACATCGGGATGGGATGCCATCGAGGTCACAAAAGTGGATCTCGCAACCTCCCCTACCTGGTGCACCAACTATCGGAGTTACAGATCCAACAGTCCACCTAGGCCCAAGTGGTTGATTTGTAGGTGAGGGTGGTTGCAAGACCAAAAACTCGAAAGTGATCACGAGAGCATGAAAAAGAGACAAGGGATTTTAGACAGGTTCGGGCCTCCAAAGAGGAACACCGTACGTCCTGTATGCATGGATTGTATTGCTTGGTATGAGAATTGATGTCCTCGAGGTGGAGCCCTTGGCCGCCTTATATAGGCTGACGGCCAAGAGTTACAAGTCAGTTTGGATCTAATCTACTCAGTCTTTACATGGAAGGTATTCTAAGTCAGATTACAATACACATCCCGTAATATCCGGGTAGATTTGGATAGTCTAGTTGCCTTCATGCACTCCAAGTTACTTCATGTCCTTAGCCCACATGCCCTAGTTGGGTGGGCCTACTTGTCAAGTCTGGCCAGCATCCTAGTCGGTGGGGACCTTCGGGGTACCCATATCCCTCAATCGGGAGGTCATAATGATCCACGTAGATTGGAGAGTCCCCTTCATCGACTACATCAAGGAGCACAAGTTACCCTCAGACAAGACATAAGTAGAGCAAGCCCTACGATGCAGCAAGAACTATGTTCTAGTTGGAGACAAGCTTTACAGAAGAGGCACATCGTCAAGGATGCTCATGAAGTGCGTCTCATGGCAAGATGGCAAGGACATACTAGAAGGCATTTGCGATAACCACACATCCTCACGCATAATCATGGGTAAAGCTTTCAGATCAGGGTTCTATTGGCCTACAGCTCTTGCTGACACTGAGGAACTAGTCCGCCAATGCTGAGGATGCCAATTCTTCACCAAATAGTAGCACGTCCATACCCACAAGCTGATCACCATACCACCCTCCTGGGCCTTCGCATGCTAGGGGCTCAACATGTTGGCCTACTGCCCATGATGCCTGGAGGATTCAACTGAGTACTGGTGGCAATTGACAAGTTTACCAAGTGGATCGAGGTGAAGCTAGTAACATGCCCAAAGGCAGATAGAGTACTTGACTTCCTCGAGAAATTGTCCACCGCTACGGCTTCCCCAATCGCATTATCACAGACCTAGGCTCCAACTTCATCAATAACAAGTTCTGGGAATACTGCAAGAACAATGGGATCGATGTCCGGTATGTCTTTGTCACTCATCCGCAGGCCAATGGCCAAGTTGAGCGCCCCAATGGGATGGTACTTGAAGCTCTCAAGAAAAGGTTGCACGATATCTGAAACATGAAAGGAGGCAAGTGGCTCAAAGGGGTGTCCTTAGGGGGCTCTGTACCCAGCAATGCAAGCCTACAGGGCAATTGCCCTACTTCCTAGTCTACGGATCCGAAGCTTCCTTACCTCCCGATGTCATGTGGAAATCTCCAAGAGTCGAGCAGTACGAGGAAGGTGCAGCAGAAGAAACAAGGCATCTAGACTTAGACAACCTCAAAGAAGCTCATTGTGCAGCACTCGTCCAGTCTACAAGGTACCTTGAAGGAATCTGCCGCTATCATGATTGCAAAAGCTCACCATGGGAGGGACTTTCGTCATCTCCAAGGTCACTAGACCTTGGTCGTATAGGCTCCAACATCTCTCTAGTGAAAACGTCAACAACTCGTCGAATATCGAGCATCTTTGTCGATTTTATCCTTAATTTAGATTTACATATTCATGTAAACTGACCATTGGCCATAGTTGTAGATTTACAATTCAATAAAGCAGTCATATCCTTGTCGTAATTTGACTACTTATTTCTGCTTTAGAAATAAGTACTCCTAATGAGCTGTCAGCTGCCTGGGAAAAATCACCCAATCATGGCTTGTAATAACAAGTTTGCAAAATTCTAATGAGCTATTGAGCTCCCTGGGCAAAACCTCCCAAATATGGCTTGTAATAACAAGTCTATGAGTCATTCCACTCATTGGAAAAATCGTCCAATCGCGGCATGCAAAGCAAGTCTGCAGTAAACTTCATGAGCTAGCTAACTCATTGGACACATCTGTCCTTCGGCCGCTTGCAAAAAAGAAGCCATTAGTACCTCAGGAGTTAACTAACTACTTGAGAGACTATCCACAAGACAAATCTGTCTAGTCGTGGCTTGTAATAACAAGTCTGCAGTTCCTTCCATCCGACATTGGAGTCTATCAACTCATAATCCAAATATTGGCTGCCAACTGTCACCCGCATCTGAATTCCGGTGCCCCCAACGAAAAGCGTGTGTTCCCTCGATGGTTGTGGCTTCACACAGAAAAATTCTAGAACAATTGAAAATGCGACCTAATGCCCAGGAAGGTTTCATATAAGTGCATGGAAATAGCAGTGTGGAAGATCCCATTGGGGTTCAGATGGACCAACTCCAACTTATAGAAATCTAGCAAGCCCTAGAAGAAATTAGAAGTTGACAATGTGAGACCCCGCTCAATGAAGTATGAAAATATTTCTATCTCATTGGGATAGGTCTCTAATAGGCAGGCGTTGCCATAAGCAGATCTCCAGTTGACGAAGTTCTGATCTCGGAGCAACTTGGCGGCTACGAGTGCCTTGACTTCCTCCTCTTTCAGAGCTGACTGTTTCCAGGCACAGACGAGATTTGGCAGTACGGTCTGACTGGTCTTCCCGTACTTGGGCACCGACGACTATGGCTCTTTCTTCTTGTTGGACCTTTTCTTCTTCTCACCCTCGCCCGCTTTGGACGCAGCAGTCTTCCTTCCCATCTTTTGATGTCACGAGCATTTTCAGTCACATACACTCGTGGGGCTGCTTGGTGGGGAGATGGTGGCGCAAGTGTTCGAAGATCAAACAATGGCGGCGGTGCTAGGGCTAAAGTGTGGAAGTTGGAATGGCAACTGGCAAAGGCATAACGGAAGGGATAACTTCCTCCATTTTTATCACAATGGCGCAGTAACAACGGTGCTAATAAAGAGATTTTTTATTTAAAGGATCCCTAGAATTTTGGACACCTGATTGGCAATTACCTTTATTTCAAAAGGAGATAAGATCTCCTTCCAGAGATGGTCATGTTGACCAAAGGTTGACCCTTATACCCACCAAACTAGTCGACTAAAGGCTCTGGGGCTGCGTGCCACGTGTCCATCAACAAAAAGTTTTTTCTTCGGGTTTTAAGAAAAAAGTGATGCAAATTACAGATTGAACCTCAGCCTAGTTCTTCAATTCAACCGAGGCTCGGGGGATACTCCATATGGAGTGCGACTTTCATCGCACTACGACATAAAATTCAAGATTGAAGGATGTGAGACTGAGTTAAATGAGGCTTGAGCACATTCTAGCCGCATGGAAGTTTTTGGGTACCTTTGAAGATTCAACCAGATGAAGTACTCGAAGAGCACAAAAACTAGTCGGTGAAGTCTGCAAAAGTACTCGGAACTGCTGCATTTGACTAAAAAGTACTCGAGGGCTTGTCGTACAAACATCTATGGCTCCACCAGAAGGTTTGGACAATCCTAAATATGGGGCTAGACATCGAGACACATCTAACATGGAGACCATAGCATAGGACGGCGTAGTCTACATGGAAAGATAGAAACTAGTCAAGGTTTAGGAAAATACTCGTTGTAATAAGAGTAGAACTCCTCTTGTCTTCTTGTAACCAACCGACCTGTAACCATGCCTGCAATAAATGGTGGGGCAGGGACCCCCTCCAAAGCAATTAAATCCAATCAACACACTGGACGTAGAGTATTACGCAATCTAGCAGCCCGAACCTATCTAAATTGTGTGTCTGTGTTTACCTTCGAGTTTCTGATCTCGATGAGCCCCAATAACCGAAACACTACCTTGGGCACCCCCCCCTCCCGGTAGGTTGCCGAGTTTAAACATCGACACCTGCCTCCCCTCTTTTATTTATAAATAACGGGGGAGGACTCGAAGGATGAGCGGGGAATTCAAAATTTCAGATCCCGCCTTTGTGCACGGTAGCGGGAGACGAAACTCTTTGGAAACCACCACAAGACATGGGTCACTAGCACGTTGGACCGCTTGGGACTCGAACCCAAGCGTCAATGACCTTACGTAGATGAGCAGTTCCAGAAGGTAGTCTAGGACAGTCCGTGGCATCATGGCATTGATGAGAACTCCACAAATTATCCTCCTTGGTAGATTTATATCTGCAGGATGATCCGACTATTGCATTACAAATGTACTTCAGTGCAACAAATTAATGTACCGTTTCACCTATTTAAATGATAGAACACTTAAATAATACATTAAAACTATGGTGGACCCTAGCGGCGACCTCCTAATCTCTACTTGACGTTCTTTAAAGCAAGCACGTGTATCCTCTTGATAACTTCGGGATGGTGGTGACACACGAACACAAAATCCTCTATGAGAATTCTATCCGGCGAGATTAGTACTATGAGAGACATGCACTTCTCCTTCAATTGGCTGCAGTTAGTCTCAAATTCTCATTGTAGAAATGTGGTCACAGTTTTCTCACACGCCATGTCCCACATATTTGACGCACAATGTAGCTTCAACCGTTCGACGTAGTACATGTCGGCGAGTGAGAGTAACATAGGCTAGGCATTGACAGGGGTGTCCCCTAAATCAGCCTCCTCTGGGAGTGATCCATCGCAGGCGTATTTGATCAGCAGCAAGAAGCCAGCAGGGTTAGTGTCTTTAATTGAAACAGTTTCTAACTTGGACTCCACTCTGCTGCCATAGAGAAATGCCTCCATCACATGAGATAGTGCTGCCACATCAGTATTTCTTGCTCGAATCACCTGGCCGCCTATGTCGAAGACGACGTCCACAAGGGCTTGGGCTGCAATTGTTGTGCATATGCTTCTACCTACTAATGGAGGTGGAGCTTCCATGCAGTCATCCTCTAGTACTGTAACAATGCAGGATATGTTTATGCAACCAGAATGGTCCCACACAAGCTCAATCTCATGATGCCCCATGAGGCAGTTAAAGCCATATTCTAGATTCACATTCCTAAATTCAAGTTCCTTTAAATCTTGAACTCAAAACATATCAACATAATCCGTTGCGTCTCCAGCTACCGCATGGAACAAGACTTGTACCTACGTGCAAGCATTCATAGGGTTGACCATTGGAGCGTATATGTGAGCATGTGTATGCATAGCAATGAGACACCTACCTTTTGTGCATTGTTCATCAGAATGAGGATGAAGGAAATTCCTTTTAGTCCTACTAATGGGTACCATGGATCATGAAAACCCATTATGGTGGTTCAAGAGAGCTGGTGATGATCAAGAGGCAAGGGTAGGAATGGAACTCGTGATCTGATTCTTCAACTAGAGGATGCGATATACCAAGGGTCCTTAGACGCAAGCACTGAAGGGTTCCCAAGTTTTACACATACACCCTCGAGTTGAAGAAAAAGATCACAGCCAAGCCCTCGGGCGAGGCGGATAACGGTCGACGGAACAGATAGGGTCGGGCGAGACGGAACCGGGGTCGGGCGGATAGGAGGGGTCGGGCAAGGCGGACTAGGGTCGGCAACTCACCTTCTTCCTGAAAGGAAAGCTTGGGGTCGGAAAGAAGCGGACTTTGGGCGGAGGGACTAAGGTTTGAACAGAAGCTAAGACCAGCAATGCTCCGGCGGCGGCGCTGCTTCTTGCGGATCACAAGAGAGTTTTTACGCAGCACGGAGGAGCAAGCTGCTGCGTGACTTGGAGAAAACTGAGAGAGAATCTGAGAGAAGAACTCCTCAAGAACTGGGTGGGTGGCGCTAGGAGCTTGAGCAAGGAGCTAGAGAAGGCTGAAGGCAACAAGGGCGGAGGGAACTCCGGCGACGGGGGCATTCCTTTTATAGCTGCTGGAGCAGAGGAAAGGAAACGGCGCGGGAGAGAGAGAAGGGGAGCAGCGCGAAGGCCGGGGAGAAACAATGGAGTGCTCTGCTGGGGCGGCGATTGAGCGAAGAGGGCGGTGGTGCAGAACTCCGGGGGTGACGCCAGCGATCATTGCGTTCCGCCGTCAGGGCGGCGTAGGAGTGGGTAGACTGGTGGTTGAGATTTGGCGGAAAGCGGGCGTCGCCGTGCGGAAGATTTGAAAGAAGCGACCGGTTTAACGGCGCTAGAATCGAGGGCGCACAGGTGAGAAGACAGGCGGACGCGGGCGCGCGGGCGAGCGCGGAACAACAGATTGTCGGGCGGCTTCTGACAGAGCGGGGGAAAGGAACTGTCGCGGCCGCGGTCGGGGTTGGCGGTGGAGGAATCGTCGTGTAGCGGCGACCGGGCGGCGCGACTGTGGTTGAAGGGACGGAAAAGACGGGCGACATCGGGCTCTGGGGCCGGGATCTGGTGGCGTGATGATGAGCGCGGGAGGCGAGGCTCTGCAGAAAGGGGTGCAGAGGGCTTCCGCTGCCATTGGGGGAAGGGGGCGCGAGAACCCACTCGGTTGCTTGCCAGAGACAAAACTGAGCGGCGGCGTCGGAGAAGACGAGCCACGCGGCAGGAAGACTCTGAGGCGGCCATGCAACTCGAGTGCGGCTGTCGCGGAGGATCTGGGAAAAGATCTCGCGGGTCCACCGGTGGATAGATCCGATGGTTGGGGAAGATTAACAGGATCCAACGTGGACTGCGCTCGCCGGGGTCGGGATAGGAGCGAAGCGGGAAGGGGTCGGATCTCAGGGGTCGGGACCGGGCGGAAAGCTGAGCACTTAGGCGCGGTCAAGCAAGACAGATGACTAGGATCAAGGGCTCTGATCAAGACTAACTCGGGAAGGTTTAGGGGTCGGTCGTTACAGCCTACCCCTCTTAAAAAGAATCTCGTCCCGAGATTCAGAGATCAAGGGGGTGTGCTGTCCTTACCTCCTTGATGGGATAGAAAACCTGGGAAACGCTTGTTCAAATACTCGTCCGTTTCCCATGTTGCTTCCTCCTCGGTGTGGTTTCTCCAGAGGATCTTGTACATCTTTACCACTTGGCGTCGGGTGTGCCTTTCCTTTTGGTAAAGAATTCGATCTGGGTATTCGGCGTAGGTCAGGTCGGGCTCTACCTGAAGCTGTTCTTGCTCTAAGATCTCTGCTGGAACTCGGACACATTTCTTCAGTTGAGACACATGGAAAACATCACGTATGGCCGATAGCTGTTCTGGGAGTTGGATCCGGTAAGCAACAGGTCCACATATCTCCACAATCTCATAAGGGCCAACATAGCGAGGAGCTAACTTCCCTTTTATTCCAAACCGTTGCACTCCTTTGGTCGGGGATACTCGAAGGTACACCTGATCACCAAGGTTGAACTGCAGAGGTCTTCTCCGCCAGTCGGAGTAACTCTTCTGTCGAGATTGGGCAGCCTTGAGATTAGCTTGAATTACCTTCATTTGCTCTTCGGCTTCTGCCACTAAGTCAGGGCCATAGACCTGTCTTTCCCCTGGTTGGGACCAGTTCAAGGGTGTCCTGCATCTCCGGCCATACAGGGCTTCGAACGGTGCCATCTTCAAACTGGCCTGGTAGCTGTTATTGTAGGAGAACTCCGCTAAGGGCAGGCACTTGTCCCAATTCTTATCATAGTGAATAACACAAGCTCTTAACATGTCTTCAAGAATCTGGTTGACTCTCTCGGTTTGGCCATCGGTTTGAGGATGATAGGTTGAGCTTCGGATGAGCTTGGTGCCCATAGATGCTTGTAGCTGCTCCCAAAAACGTGCCACAAACTGAACTCCTCGATCAGAGACGATAGTCTTGGGTACACCATGCAGGGAAACTATACGGTCGAGGTACAACTCTGCATACTGCTTGACTGTGTAGGTGGTGCGAACAGGAAGGAAATGTGCTGACTTTGTCAAACGGTCCACCATAACCCAGATGGAATCACATCGTTGCGCTGTAAGGGGTAGCCCAACTATGAAATCCATGCTGATGTCTTCCCATTTCCAAGAGGGAATAGGTAGCGGCTGCAAGGTTCCTGCTACCTTCAAATGACTGGCCTTGACACGTTGACAGGTGTCACATTCTGAAACATAACGAGCTATCTCTGGTTTCATTCCACTCCACCAAAAGGTTTGACGAAGATCATGGTACATCTTATTGCTGCCAGGATGGATCGAGAACTTGGAGAGATGAGCTTCATCTAGGATTTGCTTCCTCAACTCGGGGTCGGTGGGTACTACTAGCCGGTTTCCATAATACACACCTCTTGTTTTGTCTTGACGGAAATGCTTATATCCCTCATCCTTTACTGAGATCTTACCGATGATCCGTTGTACTTCCATATCTCTTACTTGTGCTGACCGGATTCGGTCTTCCAAAACTGAGTCAAGGATGATGTGACCAAGGGTTCCTTGAGGAACAATCTCCAAACGGAGTTTTCCCATCTCGTGGCACAAGGTCTTGGTGAAGGCTGTTGACACCAAGCAGTTGCAATGGGGTTTGCGACTGAGGGCATCGGCTACCACATTGGCTTTGCCAGGATGATAGTGCACTTCCAATTCATAATCCTTTATCAACTCCAGCCATCTTCTCTGACGCATGTTGAGGTCGGCTTGAGTGAAGATGTACTTGAGGCTCTTGTGGTCGGTGTAGATGTTGCAGTGGGCTCCCATCAGGTAATGCCTCCATATGTTTAAGGCATGTATCACTGCTGCCAACTCGAGATCATGGGTTGGGTAGCTTAGCTCATGAGGTCGTAACGCCCATGAGGCATAGGCAATGACTCGGTTGTCTTGCATAAGAACACACCCAAGTCCAGTGCCAGAGGCGTCACAGTATACGTCATACGGCCTAGAGGGGTCGGGCTGAGCCAAAACTGGGGCTGTGGTCAGCAAGTGCTTCAGGGTCTTGAAGGCCTCTTCACACTTGGTGTCCCACACAAATTTGACCTCTTTCTTCAGCAACTCGGTCATCGGCTTAGCTATCTTGGAGAAATCCGGTATGAAACGCCGATAGTAACCTGCCAGTCCAAGGAAACTCCTGATCTGGTGCACTGAGGCAAGAGGCTTCCATTCCATGACTTCTTGTACCTTACTGGGATCCACGGCGATACCATCCTTGGAGATAGTGTGTCCCAAAAACTTGACACTATCTAACCAAAACTCACACTTGGAGAACTTGGCATAAAGCTGGTGATCTCTTAGCCGTTGGAGAACTACCTGAAGATGGTCGGCATTCTCTTCTTTGCTCTTTGAGTACACTAGGATATCATCAATGAACACCACTACAAACTTGTCCAGCTCGGGCATAAACACCGAGTTCATGAGGTACATGAAATAGGCGGGTGCATTGGTGAGTCCAAAGGACATGACTAGGTACTCGTACAGTCCATATCTGGTAGAGAAAGTTGTCTTGGGTATGTCGCAGGGTCGAATCTTTATTTGGTGATAACCAGAACGAAGATCGATCTTGGAGAACACTTTTGCTCCGGCTAACTGATCGAACAAGACATCAATGCGTGGCAGCGGGTACTTGTTCTTGACTGTCACAGCATTGAGGGGTCGGTAATCCACACACATACGTAGACTGCCATCTTTCTTCTTCACAAACAGGGCGAGGCAACCCCAAGATGATGTACTGGGTCGAATGAAGCCCTTTTCCAACAGATCATGCAACTGGGTCTTCAACACGGCTAACTCAGCGGGTGGCATCCGATAGGGTCTCTTAGATATAGGGGCTGTGCCAGGGATCAACTCTATGGAAAACTCAACTTCTCTATCAGGTGGCATACCCGGCAAATCTTCTGGAAACACATCAGACTACTCACAGATAACAGGGAGGTCTTCTAGACAGGCTCCCAAGAGAGGGTAGGCACAAGGAAGCGAAGACTCAGGATGGGTCAAGGGTATGGTAGAACTGCCATGGGAGGGTGAGCTGATGTAAAGAGATCGGGCTGATGTATCTAGAACAACATGATATTGGGCCATCCAATCCATACCAAGGATGACATCTATGCCTTCTAGGTCAAGGATGATAAGGTTTTCCTTGAAGAGGGTGGGACCTAGCTGGAGAGGTACAAGAATAACGACCTGATCCGACGTTATCCTTCCTCCAGGAGTGGCGATCACATAGGGTTCCTTAGTGTGACCGACACTTAGCCCACATCTTTCCCTTGCCTTACTCCCGATAAAGCTATGAGAGGCTCCTGAATAAAACAACACAACAACAGCTTGATTTAAAACAAGGAAAGTACCCGTCATTACTGGCGCACCTTCGGGGAGCTCGGTTAAGCTGGTGTAGTTGAGTCAGCCTTGTCGGACTTGCACCTTGGGCCTTCTTCCTCTGGCTGCCATGGGGTTCTGACCTTGCTGTTGATTCTTGTTCCTGGGGCAGTCCTTTGCAAAATGTCCTTCATTACCGCAGGTAAAACAACGGTTACTGGCTGCCCGGCGAGGTGGCGTTGGCAGGGTCGGCCGGGGCACTTGCGGTTGGAAGCCTGAAAACGAGGCGTTGTTGCCGGCGGGGGTCGGGCGATCCATTTCCCTGACTGCTGGGGTCGGCCAGGGGCTTGTGGAGGGACCATCCGGAACTTTCGAGTCGGCGGACTCGGAAATGCCACAGAGGCCTTCCTCTTCTGGTCGGCCTTGAGAGCTTGCATGCAGTCCTCCTGAGAGATGGCCAGATTGACCAACTCATTGTAGGTGTCCACCTTTATGGGGTTCAACCTTTCCCTGAGCTCCAAGCTCAGTCCTCGGCGGAATCTGTCCCGCTTCTTCTCGTCTGTGTCCGCATGATAGCCAGCATAACGGCATAGGTCATTGAAAGCTTGGGCGTAATGCAGCACATCCCGAGTTCCTTGGGTGAGGGCCAGAAACTCGTTGAGCTTGCGCTCCAGGAGACCTTCTGGAATGTGATGCGCCTTAAACGCCATCTTGAACTCGTTCCAACTGACCACGTGGCCAGCTGGCAGCATGGCATGGTAGTGATCCCACCAAAGCCGTGCGGAGCCACGCAGCTGCTGAGCTGCAAACCGAGCCTTGTTGTTGTCGGGGCATGGAGCGGTGAGAAGCTCGAACTTGGATTCGATCGTACGAACCCAGGCATCAGCATCGAGCGGTTCTTGTGTCTTTTGGAACAGAGGGGGCTGTGTCCCCAGAAAGTCCTCATACCGCGCGATATGCGGCTGCTGCTGAGCTCTTCCACCCTGTGGCGGTTGCTGTTGTCCTTGCACCAGATGCCTTAGCAGCTCAGTTTGAGTTGCTAGGATTGCCTCCAATGGCGATGGGGGTAGAGGCGGGGGAAGATCTTGCCGCTGATCGCTACCACTGGGCACAGAACCAGACCTAGTGCGGTGCGCCATCTGCAAGAGTTAACGCCCCATTAATTTCATAACCTTAGGTGTACTCCAACAAATGGAACGTATGAATTAAATCCCTTAATGCGACTCTTGCCAATGGTGCATCACACGTCCTCATAGAGGAAGCACATTCCTCTCATTCTCAGAGTAGATAACCTCTATCTTGACCTGGTACTCAACTCCAGGCGAACATGTCATATCCAACTCCTATGTTCCACTCAAACTAAGGGGTCGGATTGGGCGGTCCTTCCGAGAGAACAGGGGTCGGCAACGATCCCTACTTAAAAGGTCGGACGGGGCGGAAACCGCATCAAGGGTCGGCGCACTCTGGCTCGCAAACTAGGGTCGGCCAACTGAACAGGCTCCCCGAAAACAGCATATGGCGCAACTTACTTAACCTAGCATCCACACCATACAAAGATGAGAAAGCTATGCACCAGGATCAACTTTATATACAACGATGTTTCAACACAGGGAGCACTCAACTCGAGGCTAACCTATTACAACTTTTCCAAAATCTAGGCTACCGAGGAGTACAACAAAAAGATAGTTCCCTGAGAACCCTTAATCTACCAATGGACACTATGAGTCGGAGAAGGGGCGCCATCTTCCTCTATATCCATGCTGGACGCTCCCTCGTCTTCCTCAGGGTCCTCCTGAGCTTCGAGCTGCATGTTGAGGGCATGCATATCATCGAGCTCAGCTTGGTGCTCCTCCAGATGGGCATTGGCAACTGCCAATTCCATTTCCACCTCCATCTTTTCCTCCGAGAGCTCTATCATGCCGTCCACGAGGTCGGCGACTTCTCCTTCTAGCTCGGAGATCCGATCTTGCATATCGTGGATCTGGACACCCCGTTGGATCAGCTGGTAGGTTTGGCCTACCATATCTCTTCTTGCTGCCTGGAGGTACCCGTGGGTATCTGCTGCCGTCTAGGCGAAGAGGGTCATGGCTCTTCCCTGAAGCTCTATCAACCGGTAGAGGGCGGCCATGCACCGGATGTTGGTGGAGATGGTGACCATAGCGCAGGTGGTGGCTAACACCTCGATGTTCCCGACGCGGTCAAGCCATGCCGGGTCCAGCCGGTTCCTGACGGGGAAGAGGCCGATTGGGTCGAGCGCGATCTCCACGGGATGCAGCTGACAGAACTGGGTGAGCAACTGAAGGGCGGCGGACTCCCAGGTATCTTCCGGAGCGAGACCATAGGCTATTATGCCAAGAGAGGGCCAGTCAGGCCATGCAGGGGGAGGTGGTACCAACGCTTGCACTTGGCACGTCTGAATGCCCTGTTCCAGATATAACCGCCCGGCATACAAGGGCGGGGACTGGTACCCAAACCACTTCAGCGTATCCCACAGAATCGCGGGAAACCCCTCGAAATGCAGGCACGTTGACTGGAAGGTACTATCCGCTCCAAAAAGGACATGTCCGGGAACAGCCATCTGGAACCAAGAAAACCGAAAACCACATGGGATAAACTCCAAGGGTCAGGGGTCGGATAGAGAAGCATACGGTTTTAACTGAGAGCACTAAAAGAAACTAGAAATCCTTAGATCCAAAAGAACTCTTCCGAACAAGGTTACTGTTGAGAGGGAAACATTATAGATTTTTAGGTATGACGCATGCACGGCCTACCTTACACTTAACCAAAAACAACTGCCCGAAACTCGGGTCTTACGCGGTCAGTGCCGGTGACAAGGCAACAATACGTCTCTCCCTATAATAACTAGTCGGTTCTAGTAACGTCCCCTATACGAACGCGGTTAGCGTACCTGCAGAAAAACACCACACACGAACCTTTCGTGCCAGCACCCACGAAAGCATTCCCAAACATTACCGCTCACTATAGGAACGGCACCCATGCGTTCAAGGCTGCATGGACAGCACTCAACCGTGGAAATAGGTCCCCTTTGAATGGAACCATATAACCCTTCGCATACTCGCGATGCGGGATCGGCGCACGTATGGCAAACGTGGCGAACCAACCGTGCTGATAGGTCCGGTGGAATCGAACCGTACCAACCTTCGTATGGACCACATACGGAACTTGCGCACGTGTGATAGACGTGGGCGAAAACAACCGCGAAGATAGGGTCCTTTGAATGGATCTCCCTATCAACCCTCGCATGCTCGCGATGCGGAACTCGGCACACGTATGATAGACGTGGCGAAGTGCTGGAAGGGTTAGCAAAATAACCAATTACTTACTAGTCACCTAAAACAACCCCAAGATCCCCTAGGGCCTCTCGCACTAAGTCATCCTTAACGATCGTACGAGATTTTCAAAAGTTTCTTGCAACTTTTATCCTTTCCAAGAAGTGTTTAGGGCTTGTTGGGTTCTCTGAAATGCTAAACACGGCTCTGATACCAGCTGTGGCGGAACCACCTCGGGTTAGCTTGATTAAGCAGGGTTAAGCCGCCTAACATGCGACACTCCTGCCTAAACCGAGCTAACACGAAGTGCCGTCGGATTTCATCCGATTTAACCACTGAAATAGGATTGAGTTTAGCAAACCCACGCGAAGGTGAGTGGTTACAGAGAATACAACAAGTCCACTGAGTTGAGCAAGTTTTTACCCATTTAGTTCGGCCATAAAATCCAACATCAGAGTTTTACAAGTTTTCAAGAAAACAACAGGGAAACACTAGCGGAAGACTTCGTCGGGGTCGGACATCCCTGGTAAGGCCAACCGGGACATCACCGGCTCCTCTCCTCGCCGTCCGAGGAAGGATCCCACTCGACCGTCCAGCCAGGCGGAAGCTGGGGCGGCCAAGCACCAACCAGAGAGGGGTCGGACGCAGCAACCTCACCTGAAAAACAGGAGCCACAACAAGGCTGAGCTACTAAGCTCAACAAGACTTAACCGATAGGAGTTAGCTACTCCTCTATCTAGACATGCAAGGCTTTTTGGCGGAAGGGTTTGTTTGCCAAAAGCACTAAGTAACCCTATTTTTAAGTTTTAGCTCCGGTTCTAGGTTCATTTACCAATCTGGGTTGTGCCGCCTATTCTAAGCATTCATAGAACCAAGAAAGATGTGTAGATATAACAACAACATTGCCATCATCAGATTCCTCATTTACTCAGGGTGACATAGCGATCAAGCAATCTCAAACTGTGAGAGGCAGATGAATCGATTCGAGTTCTTTAACCATGCATGGTGAACCTAGCCTCACGACATCCGCGCACCCGCAGGTCGCTTCCTGTGTCGGCCTTCCCCATCAATCCCCTAACCCGTGTCGGGCCCATTTCCTTTGTTGCAAGGTTCCATAGACCCGGCCTCTGCCGTTCTGTGTCCACGCTTGCCACCACGTGCGACAACCAGCAGGGGAAACTCCGTTCCAAGAACAATGGGGCGACCGCTCACGTCTAGGTTCAATCCGGTACTAGGCTTCCTCATCCCATACTAAGTATGAGGCTAGTACTTTCAAACACTTGATCACGAACACCACCACTGTCGGGCCTTAGCAAGTTTCCATAGACAGACGGGGCAACCATCCATCCACCAAAGAGTTACCCAACCCTGCCCCGTCCATCGTCCTTATAGTTGTAACAGGAGAGTAAACATGCAACTCCTACAACTCGCGAGTGACAGGAAATCACTCGACTTTTACCGTTTCCTAGTTAAGCAATGCGTCTACTCGGTCCAACAGCTAGTGCTCAGATCATTGGCATGACTAATTCATGCATCTAGGGTTTCACACAACTCCTATACGTAAATGCACAAGCATGATACAGAAGGCATGCGCAAGTCTGGTAAAACACATAGGACTTTCATGCAACCGGGGCTTGCCTTCAAACAAAGAGGACGGGAACTGCTCGACTTCTGGGGTGACTTCGGCTTCCGCGGGTAGGAACTCGGCTACAGCTTCTTCTTCTGGCGCCGGGTGCAACTCGTAGAAGCCGTCGGCGAGGTGCAGCTCTGCACGAATGCAATGCAAGGGTTAGCTTAGACAGTTATTTCAACAGCACACTGGTTCGCCGGAGCCCAGAAACTTGCGACAAAGAGCAGGAGGTTATGGTGGTTCAAGAGAGCTGGTGATGATCAAGAGGCAAGGGTAGGAAAGGAACTCGTGATCTGATTCTTGAACTAGAGGATGCGATATACCAAGGGTCCTTAGACGCAAGCGCTGAAGGGTTCCCAAGTTTTACACATACACCCTCGGGTTGAAGAAAAAGATCACAGCCAAGCCCTCGGGCGAGGCGGATAAGGGTCGACGGAACAGATAGGGTCGGGCGAGACGGAACCGGGGTCGGGCGGATAGGAGGGGTCGGGCGAGGCGGACTAGGGTCGGCAACTCACCTTCTTCCTGAAAGGAAAGCTTGGGGTCGGAAAGAAGCGGACTTTGGGCAGAGGGACTAAGGTTTGAACAGAAGCTAAGACCGGCAATGCTCCGGCGGCGGCGCTGCTTCTTGCGGATCACAAGAGAGCTTTTATGCAGCACGGAGGAGCAAGCTGCTGGGTGACTTGGAGAAAACTGAGAGAGAATCTGAGAGAAGAACTCCTCAAGAACTGGGTGGGTGGTGCTAGGAGCTTGAGCAGGGAGCTAGAGAAGGCTGAAGGCAACAAGGGCGGAGGGAACTCCGGCGATGGGGGCATTCCTTTTATAGCTGCTGGAGCAGAGGAAAGGAAACGGCGCGGGAGAGAGAGAGAAGGGGAGCGGCGTGAAGGCCGGGGAGAAACAATGGAGTGCTCTGCCGGGGCGGCGATTGAGCGAAGAGGGCGGTGGTGCAGAACTCCGGGGGTGACGCCAGCGATCATTGCGTTCCGCCGTCAGGGCGGCGTAGGAGCGGGTAGACTGGTGGTTGAGATTTGGCGGAAAGCGGGCGTCGTCGTGCGGAAGATTTGATAGAAGCGACCGGTTTAAAGGCGCTAGAATCGAGGGCGCACAGGTGAGAAGACAGGCGGACGCGGGCGCGTGGGCGAGCGCGGAACAACAGATTGTCGGGCGGCTTCTGACAGAGCGGGGGAAAGGAACTGTCATGGCCGCGGTCGGGGTTGGCGGTGGAGGAATCGTCGTGTAGCGGCGACCGGGCGGCACGACTGTGGCTGAAGGGACGGAAAAGACGGGCGACATCGGGCTCTGGGGCCGGGATCTGGTGGCGTGATGATGAGCGCGGGAGGCGAGGCTCTGCAGAAAGGGGTGCAGAGGGCTTCCGCTGCCATTGGGGGAAGGGGGCGCGAGAACCCACTCGGTTGCTTGCCAGAGACAAAACTGAGCGGCGGCGTCAGAGAAGACGAGCCACACGACAGGAAGACTCTGAGGCGGCCATGCAACTCGAGTGCGGATGTCGCGGAGGATCTGGGAAAAGATCTCGCGGGTCCACCGGTGGATAGATCGGATGGTTGGGGAAAATTAACAGGATCCGACGGTGGGCTGCGCTCGCCGGGGTCGGGAGAGGAGCGAAGCGGGAAGGGGTCGGATCTCAGGGGTCGGGACCGGGCGGAAAGCTGAGCACTTAGGCGCGGTCAAGCAAGACAGATGACTAGGATCAAGGGCTCTGATCAAGACTAACTCGGGAAGGTTTAGGGGTCGGTCGTTACAGAAGCTCCATGCAAGCCTTTGTCTATTCCTCCTTCCACTTCCTTGCATCGTAATCATTGTAAGGGTTTTCCATTTTTATCTACTTCAGCACTGCATCGTTTCTCATTTTGTTCCTTGTGCTCATCAAGGAATTGGTTGCCTCCCCAAAGTATTGCTTCATCAAGTGCAGCTCATTGGTTGTGTCATTGGCCTCCTTCCTAGCAATTCTCCATGCCTCTTCCCACGACCTTGCTTCCTCTTCAGCTTTTTCCTTCCTCTTCATCAGATTCACCAGAACTTTTTAAGTCCTAGCATCCCATTCAATATCTACCCACCTAAACGACACGCATTTCATCCCTTCATTCTATAGACACCGATTACATTCATACAATTCGACATTTAGAACACTAATAACATCAAAAGTAGAACCAAGGTTTATTAGAATCGAAACAAGTTATCATTTACCTCGCAACAGCATGCATACTGGTGCCTAGGGTGGTCAAATGTCCAATTATACCTCACATAGAAAGGCAATGCTTGCACTTGTTTTTAGAATCCACAACGATAACATCATGATCAGGCAACGGCGATCTATAGCTATCAGTAACTCCAAGCACCTGTGGAAGCTAATAAAACACATGAACCTATCAAATTATAAACTAGATACATGATTTTTGCTGTGCACCTATGGGAGTTGATTTTCTGAGAGAAGTGATTTTGTGGCTGCAAGTGATTCTTTTGATTCTCTAGCATAAACTCTTAACTTCATAAACTATAGCCTATCAATTTCTAACACCAATCGGAATGAAAATCTAAGGGTACGATGAAATTAGAATCTAGTATCTTCAACCCAGATCCCCAAATTTAGAATCCCCTTCCCTAGGACAATAAGGGAAAGTAGCGGCACAAAACAGGGGACTAACCTGACCGAAGATCCTCCTCATCCTCCCTTCACTGATGCTAGCTATAGTCTTTGCCACAGCCAACAGGAGTGTGGTGCCGGCGAGTCTCTTGCAGTAGTGTACGCTGTGTCGAGAAATGAGAAATATACCCCATACTTGGGCATGCAACTGGCATGTGGACCACACTTATTAGAACCAACATATATAAATTGTGTCCTTTCAAAAAAAACATACATAGTTTATATCTCAGTGGTAGTGCTGTCTCCGCACTTTCAAGAGGTCAAAGGTTTGAGCCTTGCTATCGACACTATTTCCTCTTTATTTTCCATTCTTTTTTTCATCTCAGACTAACATAACTTACCAAAACTTCTGCCACCAACTCACCTAAATCTTACATGTGGGACCCTGTTGAAGTAAAGACTTCCCATTCGATCAGTAACAGGTTCAACCCACGGGAGGAGCATGATTTACTTTTTATTTTACAACCATCTTTATCAACTTAAACTTACATGTGCGACCCTAGTTGGTTTATGACATTTTCGCGGACCTTATGTCATCATAAAACCACCATTTAACAGGAAGTTACGATTTATTTTTGGCTACAGCGGCACATTTTATGACGTTCCGTTAATTTGTCACTAAATTTGCTCGGATGTCAAACTTTATGATGTTTTCATCTAGAAACATCATAGATCTATGACGAGAATAAATGTGTCATAAAATTTTCATCATAGATCAACACACTTGTAGTGCGACCTTGTCCCTTTTATTCTTAATATTGTCTTTTTTGTTCACGTGCACGTGGGGGCCCGAGCCGCTACGGGCACGCCTGGGCTTGGCCGGTCGACGTTGGAAGCTCGTAATCCCATCAGCAATTTGGGGTCAGCCATTGGATGAGAATGAGAGGTTGATGGCACAGCCCTTATTCATCAGGCAGGTCTTCCCGAGCCTCTTCCCGAAAAGCCTGACGACAAGGAGATTAGTGGCACCGCTGCGGGGGATGGAAGCTCCTCAATGGTGGGAGGCGGTCGTGGTGCTCCCACGGTGGCGGGTGAGAGTGGAACTCCCGCATCAGACCATTTGGCTCAGAAGCGAGGGGATGGAGACTTTAGCACGGAGTCCAGCTTGAAGCACCCCCGAACCACTCCGCGCTCTGACACGCGGGATGCATCGAGGTTGGGCTTGCTCGTGCTCGGAGGCTGAGGGCCAGCAATCTCCAAGCATCCCCCGCTGCCCCCACCTGATAGGCCACCAAGCACGGCGGGGGAGTTTGTTGCCCCGACCCCATTCAGTGGGGCGGATTGGGAACAGAAGGTGACCTCGGCTACCCCGACTCATCAACACCGATGGCAGTGGGAGGCCGCGTCCTAGATCTTGGGGTCGTGGCGGACGGGTCGGATGTGGCCCGGCATGCAGCGCCTGTCGCTGCGCCCCCTGGGTCAGGGTTGACTGTAGCCTTGGTGATGTTGCGGCGCACGGAGCCGCTTCCCCTGCATCATTCCGGCAGGTGAGGGTTCCTAGCCTCTCTTCATCTTTGGTCTTTTTTGGGGCTGCAGGGGCTCCAGCCCTCACCCGCTGTTTGGCTCTCCAGGGGTTTCATTCTGGGGATGAGCGTTGCTCCCACCACATTGGGGTTCGTGAACCCTATCATCCGACTATCTCAATCAGTGGGAAGAGGCATGGACATAAGGATGCCAGCAGTGCCCATCGTCGCTTCAGGCATGGCCAACATGACGAAGCCAAAAGTCGAAAGCTCCGTGACCGCAGAGGCCTGAGCGGCGGGGCGGACAGCGACCGCGATGGTAGAAGTGGTGGACTTGGGCGACTCCTCGCCCTCAGAGGCAGCAGTGAACGACACCCATCTGCAGGAGATGACTGAGGAGCTTGAGGCACTTCGGGGCGCATCGTAGCTCGAGACAGCGCAAGGTCAGGTGGATGACCTGATCGCGGAGGCGCTCTACCAGGGTGCCCACACTGCTTTCACCTCGGTGACCATGCACTATAATGGTGTGAACTTCGCCACCGTTGGAAGTGTCTATGCGAGGGATCGCACCTCTGAGGAGCTGATGCAACTTGGGGAGATGGTGGCCCCTAGAGCAAAAGAACTGGTCGGGCAGATCTCGCCGGCTGTCATTCGATGCAAAACCCCTCGTGAAGCCCCTGCGGAGTAGATGCTTATATTTTTTCCCCTTTCTCACATTAAGTCCAGAACTATGTAATGAACTTGAATGTTTTTTTATCGCAGATTTGTTTAGAATTTTAGTTCCTCTTTTGCATGTTGTTTTTGCCTTTGTCATTTTCTCCACACAACGAAGTCTGGGGACTAGCCCACGAAGGTCTTTGTTTTGCCCTAGTCGGCCGGGTGACGCTGGTTGGGATTGTGAGAGGCGTACACAGGTGCGACCGAGGAATGCATATGTATGCAAGTAGACCCTGTAAGAATGTCATGTTGATTGCATTTGTGGGTCGTCGTGGCCTACTCGGCTAGGAAAGCCATTAGAAATTGCAAACTTAGCCGATCATGTTGTTCTTTTTTATTGCCGTGGTGCGAAATGTTTGTACAAACTTGAGAAAGGTCTAAAGGTAGAAGAGACGTAGCCACTCTATGTTCTAGGAGTTGGTGAGGACATCGCCATCCTTGTCCTTAAGGCGGTAAGCCCCCGGGCATAGGACCTCAGCTACGGTGTAGGGTCCCTCCCATGGTGGTGTGAGCTTGTTCCTTCCTTTGGTCGATTGGACCCTCCGGAGGACCAGGTCACCAACCTGAAAAGCATGGCCCCTCACGCTTTTGCTATGGTAGTGTCGTAAGGCTTGCTGGTACTTGGCTGATCAGAGGAGCACCACGTCACGTGCCTCATCGAGCTGGTCGAGCACGTCCTGGCGAGCCTCTTCTGACCTTGCCTCATCATAAACCTTGATGCGGGGCACCCCGCAGTCAACGTTGGTTGGGAGGACAGCCTTAACGTCGTACACCGCGGGCACCTCTCCGGCCCATTGTCCTACAAACTTCTTGAGCCTGTGGATCAATTTGGGGTGGTCCTTACGCTCCAGAGCACCGCGGGCACCTCTCCAGCCCATTGTCCTACAAACTTCTTGAGCCTGTCGAGGATGCGAGGCTTGAGGCCCTGCAGGACCATGTCATTGGCCCACTTGACCTACCCATTGGTGCGTGGGTGGGCCATGGAGGCCCAGTCAACCCGGATGTGGTAGTCATAGCAGAAGCATAGGAATTTTCTCCCCGTGAACTGTGTGTCGTTGTCGGTGATGATGGAGTTCGGGACCCTAAACCTATAGATGATGTTGAGGAAGAACTCAACTGCGGCTGCTAACTTGACCTTGGTAATGGGCTTTGCCTCGATCCATTTGGTGAATTTGTCCACTACCACGAGGAGGTGGGTGTAGCCCCAGACGCTCTTTTGAAGGGCCCGACTAGGTCAAGGCCCCACACTACAAAGGGCTATGGGATCGGGATGGTCTGCAGCTCTTGAGCTGGCACATGCATCTGTCATGCATAGTACTGGCACCCCTCAAAGAAGTGGATGATCTGCTAGGCGTCTACTGCCACCGTGGACCAGTAGAAACCTTGTCGGAATGCCTTGCCAACCAGCGACCTCAGGGCCGCATGGTGGCCACAGATGCCGGCGTGGATCTCCAGGAGCAGCTCCCGCCCCTGGTCGGCGGGAATACACTTTTGGAGGATGCCCGACAGGCTGCGCTTGTAGAGCTCATCCCTGAGGATCACAAAGGCCTTCGCACGTCTAGCGAGGAGGCACACCTCAGTGGCGTTAGTGGGAAGGGTGTCCCGTAGGAGGTGCTCAAGGAAAGGCGTGGTCCAGTTTGGCTCGAGCGCTGCGACCTCAAGGTCGGGAGTGCTCTGCTCGGCCCCCGCAGCTGGCCCTGTTGCTAGGTCAGGGTGGGCTGCATCAGGTGCAGGGGTGGGTGCCTTGGCGAGCTTGATTGATGACTCGTGGGAATTGTTGACGAAGACTCCTGGCGATGCATGCTCGCAGACCGCCTTGGTGTCCTTTGTGGGCTTGAAGACTCCCGAGGTTGAAACTTTGTTGGAGTCCGGGCGACCTCCTGCGTGATCTATTGGATCTTGAAGAACTCGAGGGAGCAAATGGTTTGCGTTGCTAACTCGCAGTTCTCTACGTCACAGAGAAGTGTGAACTCATGGTTGGCGCTAACCGTGATCACGCCGCAGGGCCTAGGAATCTTGAGCTTGAGGTATGTATAGTTCGGGATCACCATGAACTTCTCGTAGCCTGGTCTCCCAAATATCGCGTGGTAAGACCCCACGAAATCAACCACCTCAAATGTAAGGATCTCCGTGCGGAAGTTGGCCGAGGTGCCAAAGGTGATGGGCAGGTCAATCTGCCCTAGGGGGATCGCCTGCTTCTCTGGGATGACCCCATGGAAAGACGCCCCCTTTGGTCAGAGCTCCGACCTTGAGCAAGCGGAAGGTCATGATGATCAGGGCCACCATGAGGGGAAGCCTCCGTGGTGCCCCGATGTTGTCGAGGTGGTCGGTCCTGTTGAAGATGATAGCCATGTCTGACCACTTCAAGTAGGTCAGAACAACGGGGTCAGCACTTAATACCTGCCTAGCCGTGTTTTTTCTCTTACGAGTCCCATAGAAGTCCAAGCTGCCGAAGATCATAAGGCAATCCTGAGACTCGGGAAAGGTGTCCTCCTCCCCGGCGTTGACATCGACATCCAGGGGCTCTTTCCCCTTGTGAAGGACCGAAAGGGCAACCAGAGGGGGGGGGAATGGGAGCCTCAAATATTTCTTCTAAAATCTTAGGCTTCTGTCCCAAATTTCAACCCCAAAACCGAAGCGAGCGGAAGACGAGAGATCCACGAGCCAACTGGGTGGCTGGGTGTCTAATGTGATGACCGATAACACAGTGGGACTCTCAGGAAACAACTGGAAGCAAACTCCAAAGCTCCGAAAAGCAAACTCCAAAGATCTGAGTCAAAACAGGACTCAAAATGCTCCTGTCGGAACTTCCAACACCCTATCGGAAGTTCCGATACCTATCGAAAGTACCGGTAAACTCCCGACGGGAAGTCTCTGTCGTTTCAGCAATTTTCCCATTGGAACTTCCGACACAGTGTCGGAACAAAATTATGTTGGAACTTCTGACAGCACAGAAATCAGCCTTCGTGAGGATAGAAGAAAAATCCAAAACTCGATCAAACGACCTCCAAAAATCATGAAATTTTAACCATAGTTTTCCAACAACATAGCAAACATGTTCCAAAAAGATCTCCTAAAAAAGATCAGCAAATCAAAGGGAATTAAATATCTTGTGAGGAATGCCGATTTTTCAATCCTAGAGCTTGAATCGTCCTGATCTATGAACTCGTGAGGAGTTCGATGAATTCCTTTGGTGAAAGGCTTCCCTCACATTCTAGTTCATTTCCCAATAATCAGTTTGATCCAAGACTCCTCATAAATCACGAATCAAACAAAAACGTGAGAAGGGAAAAATGGGAGAAACTAAGAACGCAAAGAACTCGAGCGAGAGTTGCACAAATCGTCATCCCCCAACACAAGGAGGACACGAGGAGGTTAGGGCCTCAATTCCCGCAACTAAAACTCAGTTCAATACAATGACTCGGTGCTCAAAACATCCGAGGACCTCTAGAGAGATAAACTAGAGAGAGAGAGTAGACTAATGAATTTCTAAAACCCTAGATAGATGAAGTGCTTAGAGAGGTACTGAAACATCCAGCCCCTCATCTCTATTCTGAGACTCCCCTAATGACTAAATTACCCCTACAATTTAAAATTAAGACCCGCGCAGGGGCATTTTGGTCCATTTATGTGTTCGGTCAATCGGACAGCCACGCTTCCTGCACAGACTTGCTTCGCCTCGACGCAACCTCTGTGATTCCGCCACGTGCCTCCGTGTTCCTCCTCGGAACCTCCGCCCGGGTTTTGCGGCCCAAACCCGGAAACCATCCGCCTGTGGTTTTTTCGGCCCAAACCACCAAACCCGCTCCTCGACATGTGTCACCACCGTCCTCGACCGCCCGGCCGCCAAGTCTTCTAGCGTCCTTGCTTGACTTGCATGTCCACCATCTTGACTTGGTCAACACGGTCACTCCTCCATGTACACTTGCACTTGTCGATGTCCCCAAGTGTTAGCCACCGCGGCTGATCCTCCGATGCTCTGGTGCCTCAGTCCAAGTCTCACGTCCATCCTTCACCGCTCCCAGTCCATCGGCACGGCCCGTCTCTACTTGACCTTCTCCTCGCCATTGATCACCGCCTCTGAGCTCCACACCTGCGCATCACAAACCAAGAGCACATCAATCCAACACAACATTGTCAATCACTCATCATCCAAAGGTGACCATCCATTTGTCCTCAATCTTCTCCTTGATGAGTGCATTGACAACACCCAACACAAATTCATAGTTTGATAAGAAAAGAAAAAAAACTCAAACTGCAAAGTCTCAACCCCCTAAGATAAAAGGCAAAGGCTCGACACAACTAAGATAAAAACATGTGATCCCTCAAGAAGAGGCAAAAAAATGGGCTCAACACCAATCACATGAAAATCAAAATCCGGCTACTCAAGAAGAGGTACAACAGCTCAACGCGACCGGCAAAAGAGCAAATGAGCACAAGAGCATAAAAACTCCCTGAAATCAGGACTCCCCCTGAACAAGTGCATGAAAAAACTTCCCCCTCGACAAAAGAATGAGTTTGTGTGAAATCTCTACCCCTTGTTGGCAATGCAAGCATCAAGATAAGCATGAAAGTCGAAAATCATGACATGGAAATGCAGAAACGAACAAGCTTCTCAGATATACCATGAAATAGTCTCAAAGGCTACAAGAGAGATAAGCTTGGAGTATTACAGGAAGCAACTGCATCGCTAGCAAGATGAAATCATGCTAGAGCAAGTATGAGAAGCAGTTTTAGCAATGTTGAAAAAGATCACCACATGAGCAAATACCTTGTTAAGAAATACCCAAGCAAGAATAACTAGGCCATTAAAAACTCATACAAGGAACAACCATTCTTGACAAAAGATCAGTGCAGACACCCACATACGCATCTCTTGTCATGTGAAGCTTTGTTGAAATCAAGTGCCTACTTCTTTTGGTAGACATCTTGTAACAACTAAGCAAGCCAAAATATAAACAATTAAGTATAAATACTTGGTGAATTTCTTGAATTTTTCTTTTCATGATTCACACAAGGTAAAGTACATGAAGTGCCTTTGCGGCACAAAGAAGCCATGATTCTCCAAGGGGTGCATCATGGGCTAAACATTTGCAATGATACCTAGATCTTTGACCCGATTGTAAAGAACATGCATTCCAAACATAAGCTAAAAAATGGAACTAGCATTCAAATAGGGGCAAATCATAACTAAGGATCAACTCATGGGTGATATAGCATTAGATTTTAGAAAGCAGTTATCTCATTAAGTAAACAAGATCATCAAGAGCATAACTGCACATTGCATCAAAATAACCAACCAAAGCACTATCTCACAAGTAGCATAAGGTAGTATACAGGGCATATAAGAGAAGCTCATCTAATGCAATATGATACAAATGCAACATGATACGGATGCAATGAATGCCAAACAAGAAAAATGACTATACATATATGATACAAGAGAAGCACCAAAAACCAACTCAGAAAGGAAACCAAACACCCAACTCCCCCCGCAAACGAGCAAAAGAGGCTTGATCCAGGGGTTTGGTGAAAATGTCAGCGAGTTGGTTTTGGGTAGCAACATAGCCAAGGTCAATGTCTCCTCTCTTAACATGATCTCTCAGAAAATGGTATCTCACATCTATATGTTTGGTTTGTGAATGGAGAATAGGGTTCTTGGCTACACTTATGGCACTCGTGCTGTCACAAAGAAGAGGCACATGGGAAAAGCTCAAACCAAATCTTTCTCAAATTTCAATTTTGGTAAACCTCGAATCAAATCCAAAGCACTCAATCGGGAAAGCAAGTCAAAGCTCAAATGGCCCAATCTTCTGTGCCATTTCCAAAGTTCAGAAGATGAGCCAGCCACAAGACATCAAGAAAGACCAAATGATTTGGAAAAATCAACCTGAAACACTTGACCCTCGGGGATGATCACACACACAAGATCGCCCCCGAGAGTCCAAGATCTTTGAGGACCCATGCTTGAAACGCACCTCAAAGCCATCGTCAAGGAGTTGAGAAACCGAAAGCAAATTAAAGCCAAGAGAATCTACAAGGGCAACTCGCTTAAGCATGAAGTTCTCACTCACCTTGATGGTACCTTCAGACATTACCTTACCTTTGCTGTTATCCCCAAAAGTGATGTACTCCTTGGTCATCACGGGGGTAAGGCTGGAGAACCATCTGTGATCACCGGTCATGTGTTGAGAGCAACCGGAATCAATGAGCCACGTGTTCTCCAGGCCTCCGACCTGCTCAAGCAAAAGAGGACCAAGGATGAGAAAATGACTCAACACTGGGGTTAGAAAAACAAGTAGAATACTAGTGTCGAACCATTTGCTCAAGAGTGGGTTTAGCAAAATCAACCATCTCTCGTCTCACAGGAGGACTACGGCCAACGCTAGGGGGAAAATGTGGTCCGTTGTAGCTCCGAGACTCAAAACCATGACCATGCTGTCCTGGGCCATATTGATCATGGCGAGGGGCATGCCTGGCAACAACATGCAAAGGAGCAAAATGCACACTATCCACACGACGAGGTGGAGGGACTGATCTAGGCACATTACACCATGAGAAGGGTAGTATATATCCCTATTGCCCCACTCACGCTGACGCCTCAAAGCCTTCTTGCGAAAACAAAACTCCTCAAGGTGACCCCCTTTCTTGCAATGCTCACAGTGGAATCTAGATGGTTGTTTTGGTTGTGGATTCACTCTAGATTGTGGCTTGGCTTGGGGTTTTGGTGGAGGTTTCTTAGGAGAAATTTCTGGAAGTGTGTCAAGCTTGTTCTTTAGGTGGTTTGGCTTTTCCACCCAAATGGCTTTCTTGGGTGCTTTGGGTGGTGTCTCAATGAAAACTCCATCTCTCACACACTCAGACAAGTTTTTCTCACAAGCTATATTAGGTTGCTCTCTATTTTTAGTGGATGACTCTCGAGGGGTGTAGTCAGCTGGTGGTTCACACTAGTTATAGTTTCATTTCTTTCTCTCACCATTGTTTTGACCCACCTTCTCATACAACCCATCAAAGAACTTGTGCAACCCATTAAAATGACAACCCTTCATAACAGACCCAAGCCCAAAACCATCAGCCCTTTTGAACTCCTGAATCATCATGCCTAGCTGAGGTTCCCTACTTGACACCCAACTAAAAACCGTGCACAAGTAAGAGTTTTCATCCTCAGCATGTTGCAAACTAAGCTTGAGTTCAGGACAATCAGTGCATTTAGGAAGTTTAGATCTAGCAATGAACTCAGACTTCCCTAAAGCACTAAGCTTAGCACATGCATCGTCCAACTGAACTTGCAAAGCGGGGCAAGACTTACATGCACCAAGCAAAACAGGCCTAGTCTTGACCTCATCTAAAGCAGCCCTAGTCAAATCCAATTCATCTACTAACAAAGCATGCTTAGATTGTAAAGATGCAAGACTATTCATTACACTCAACAACATCAAAAATAGGAGGAGCGGACTTGAGCATATCAATCTCAATCAAGGCACTTTCTAACTTAGCCTTAAGCTCAACTCGCTCTCTAGCAACCTTCTTAAGCAGTTTATCTTGATTGATCAGGCAATCATTAAGTTCTTCTACTTCTAGAGCAAGTTGTTCTGGAGTAGGCTTTACCTCAGTTTCTGTGTTGGAGTCGCTTTCCTTGTCATCCTTCTTGGAGTTGAGGGCCATGACACAGTACTCGTTGCGGTTCTTGCCGGAGTAGAAGCAGAGGCCGTTGAAGTTCTTGTCGTCCTTCTTCTTTGCCTTGCGGTCGTCGTCCTCCTCACTTGAGCTTGAGTTGGTGTGGTCGTCAGTGTTGGAGTCAACGTTGCTGAGGGAGGCGATGAAGGCACGTGCTTTCGCCTTCTTGCGATACTCCTTCTTTCACGATCGGTGTACTTATTCTTCTTCTTGGTGCCGTCCTTGTTCTTATGCTTGTTGTAGTCGTACCCGCTCTTGGATTTGTTCTTGTCGAGGCAGTCGGTGGCGAAGTGGCCTGGCTTGCCACAGTCGAAGCAGGTGTTGTTGTTCCTTCGCCTGTTCGTGCGGTTGTCGTTGAAGCGCATGAACCGTCGTGTGATCAAGGCGAGCTCATCATCGTCAAGGACCTCCACCTGCTCCTCTGAAACAGAAACCAAGGAAGACAAGGCAAACGACATAGAAGAAGAGTTCCCCAAATACTTAGGTTGTCCAAAGCCAGACATGAGAACCATACTACTTGGATCAGTAGGGCTCCCTTATTTTGCTCGGAGCCTCTTGTCAACTTCAGTGGACTTCCACTTGGCAAAGAGTTCGTCAGTGGAAAGTGTTTCATAATTTGGTGACTCGATGATTGCATCAACCTTCGTACCCCACACCTCATGATCCAAAGCATGAAGGAGCTTCAAAGCTCTATCGTGATCACTGTAGGGTAGAACGGTGATGTTTGCTTTCATCTTATTCACGATAGCCAAGAATCGCTGAAACAAAGCATCGGCAGACTCGCCAGGCAAATGAACAAAATTCTCATACTCACGCCTGTAGGTCTCGAAGAGCCTAGCCTTCACCTGGCTATTTCCCTCATGGAAACTCTGAAGTCGGGACCAAATCACATGAGCAAGAGTGAGATCCTCGACTCGATCAAACTTAGCATGACTCAGACTCGCAAACAGGATATCCAAATCCTTGTTGTTTGCGTGATACTTATCTCTATCATCTTAAGTCACACGAGTCACAGGAATCACATAGTTCACATCCTGAGTGATTTCCCAAACCCCTGCTCCCTTACTATTAAGACGGGATCTCATGAGAGTTTTCCAGTACCGATAATCAGAACCATCAAAGTAGGAGGCAGCGGTCGAGGAAGAATGCTCAGAGGTCGCTATCATGGGTTTCGAAACTGATTAAGCTATCATGAAACCTTAGCTGGCTCTGATACCAATTGAAGGACCGAAAGGGCGACCAGAGGAGGGCTGAATGGGAGCCTCAAATATTTCTTCTGAAATCTTAGGCTTCTGTCCCAAATCTCAACCCCAAAACCAAAGCGAGCGGAAGATGAGAGATCCATGAGCCAACTGGGTGGCTGGGTGTCTATGGTGATGACCGATAACACAATGGGATTCTCAGGAAACAATTGGAAGCAAACTCCAAAGCTCCGAAAAGCAAACTCCAAAGATCTGAGTTAAAACAGGACTCAAAATGCTCCTGTCGGAACTTCCAACACCCTATTGGAAGTTCCGATACCTATCGGAAGTACTGGGAAACTCCCGACAGGAAGTCTCTGTCGTTTCAGCAAATTTCCTATTGGAACTTGTGACACAGTGTCGGAACAAAGTTATGTCGGAACTTCCAAAAGCAAAAAAATCAGCCTTCGTAAGGAGAGAAGAAAAATCGAAAACTTGATCAAACGACCTCCAAAAATCATGAAATTTTAACCATAGTTTTCCAACAACATAACAAACATGTTCCCAAAAGATCTCCTCAAAAAGATCAGCCAATCAAAGGGAATTAAATATCTTGTGAGGAATGCTGATTTTTCAACCCTAGAGCTTGAATCGTCCCGATCTATGAACTCGTGAGGAGTTAGATGAATTCCTTTGGTGGAAAGGCTTCCCTCACATTCTAGTTCATTTCCCAATGATCGGTTTGAGCCAAGACTCCTCATAAATCACGAATCAAACAAAAACGTGAGAAGGGAAAAATGGGAGAAACTAAGAACGCAAAGAACTCAAGCGAGAGTTGCACAAATCGTCATCCCCCAACACAAGGAGGACACGAGGAGGTTAGGGCCTCCATTCCCGCAACTAAAACTCAGTTCAATAGAATGACTCGGTGCTCAAAACATCTGAGGACCTCTAGAGAGATAAAGTAGAGAGAGAGAGAGAGTAGACTAATGAATTTCTAAAACCCTAGATAGATGAAGTGCTTAGAGAGGTACTGAAACAACCAGCCCCCCATCTCTATTTAGAGACTCCCCTAATGACTAAGTTACCCCTACAACTTAAAATTAAGATAACTACCTGCGCAGGGGCATTTTGGTCCATCTGTGTGTTTGGTCGATCGGACGGCCACGCTTCCTGCACAGACTTGCTTCGCCTCGACGCAACCTCTGTGATTCCACCATGTGCCTCCGTGTTCCTCCTCAGAACCTCCGCACGGGTTTTGCGGCCCAAACCCGGAAACCATCCGCCTATGGTTTTTTCGGCCATAACCACCAAACCTGCTCCTCGACACGTGTCACCACCGTCCTCGACCGCCCGGCCGCCAAGTCTTCTAGCGCCCTTGCTTGACTTGCACGTCCACCATATTGACTTGGTCAACACGGTCACTCCTCCATGTACACTTGCGCTTGTCGATGTCCCCAATTGTTAGCCACCGCGGCTGATCCTCTGACGCTCTGGTCCCTCAGTCCAAGTCTCACGTCCATCCTTCACCGCTCCGAGTCCATCGGCATGGCCCATCTCTACTTGACCTTCACCTTGCCATTGATCACCGCCTTCGAGCTCCACACCTTCGCATCACAAACCAAGAGCACATCAATCCAACACAATGTTGTCAATCACTCATCATCCAAGGGTGAGGTTTGGCGCACCCGAGCTTGTGGATGAGCATCTTGCAAGTGGTCCCCAAGATGAATGCCCCGATCACGTTGGTGTCGACCACGTCGTGTAGCTCGTTGCACTACCGGGATAAACAGCATATGTAGCTCTTGAGCTCCCAAGAGTTGCCCGGTCAGGTGTACGTACCCTGGAAATTGCCGATGAACATCCAGCGAAGGTTGGACCAGCTGTGGATGCAGTCCGTATGGAGATACTCCAACCATGGTCGTGCCGAATCTGCGAGGAAGATCAGCAAGTATTGAATGATGAAGTTTTCATCGTTGGCGCCACCAGCTCGACAGGCGAGCCGATAGTCCTCCAGCCAAATGCTGGGGTTCGTGTCCCCAGCGTATTTGCTAATGTTGGTCGGGGTGCAGATGCGCTCGGGGAAGGGTGTGAAGCGGATCCTTCTCCTAAAGGCCTTCGGGCCTGGACTATCAGGGGTCAGAGAGCGTGAGCGCTTGTAGTGGCAGCCGCAGTGGCCGCGGTGGACATCGCGGTCGAACTCCGCACAATCACGGCATCAAGCCACTATGGTGCACTACGCATTGTGGGCACCGCCCAGGTGACTATGCACTGAGGCGGCGGGTTGCCGCAGTGCTGTTGCCCCTTCCTCGTGCTGGCCGGCTCCTTGGCGTCCAGCTGTGGTTGTGGCCGACGTGCGGCAAGCTTGGGGGCCACCTGCGCTTCGCGTCCATTGGCTGGACCTGTGCTTCGCGTCCGGTGGCTGCTGCTATCCATGATATCTTTCATGTGTCTCAACTCAAGAAGTCCCAACTGAGATCATTGAGCATGAAGATGTATGGGTAGAACCAGATCTCTCCTACGTGGAATACCCAATTAAGATCCTTGATCGTAAGGAGAGGAGAACCTGTAGGCAAGTGGTGAAAATGTTCAAAGTAAAGTGGAGCCATCATACTGAGGATGAAGCTACATGGGAAACAGAGGAGTATCTCTATTAGCATTTCCGCGGTTTTCTTTTCGATTAGGGAGGTACGTGCAGAGCCACACTAGCTTTCTTCACTTGAATCTCGGGGTCAGATTCTTTTTTAAGGGAGGTAGGCTATAACATCCCTAGTTTAGTGTGGCTAGCTCCGAGTCCTGGCTTGGCCTACTCCAGGATGTGCCCCCACCCCGTCCGCCAACCCCATGGCAGTGAACGGGACATTAGCTACCATTGACATCCGTACCGTAGATGAGTGGGTAAGCCTTGGCCATGTAACATCCCTAGTTTAGTGTGTCTTTCAAAGGCTAATTAGAGTAATCAACAGTTAAAATCACACTTAGAACTTAAACCTTGTTATGTTTGAAATGCAAAATGAACTTGAAACATGAAATCTCACCAAAAAGGGCAAATTAAAGTCAAACAAGACCAAATAAGCAGCTAAGTGTGAAAAACAAGCAAACTAGGTTGGGAAGGTAGAAAACATTCAAAAGACCAAATCCCAACTTTTGGAAACTTTTTAAATTTTTGGAGAAAAACTGGCTCAAACCCAGTTGCTTTGCACGCCATCGCATTCCCACCCTTCTGCCCGGTGCACGGTCACCGCGCGTCTCGCGCGCGCCGTCACCACGCGGCGCCGCCCGACCAGCGCAGCCCCCCAGCCAATGTTCACTAGCGATGGGACAATTCGTCCCCAGGATTTTGCCCAATCCGTGTCGCACAATCTCCACCCTTCCACGCCGCATTTCCACCGGCCAATTTCCTTCGCACGCACCACACGCCCCGAAAACCACCACCACCACAACGTGTTGCGCCATCGGCAGCCGCCCGACCACTCACCGCCATGGAGGTGACAACTCGAGCTCCCCTCCCGGCCAGTCCCAGCACGCAACCAAAGGAATGGCGCATCGCCCCATATCCCACTCCGCCACTCACCGTCGAGCGCCCACGCGCGTGCACCGCTACAGCCACTCCGACGCATCTTCCTTCTGCGCCGCCAATGCTCGGCCACCTCCGTGCACCCCGAGGGGGTCGAGCTCTCCCACGACATCCTTATCGCCTCCTCGCACCTCTCCTGGCCTATAAAAGGCACCCCAAGCCTCGTTGGTGCCTCACCGTGCCACCTCTCCCACCACTAGCAAAACCAGAGCGCCATCACGCACCTCACCGCCGAGCTCCACCCTCCGGCCATCCCTGCCGCTCGCTGAGCCTGTAGGTGCACCACGCACACTCCACTCGAGCCTTCCAAACCACCCCTTGGCCACCCGCACCTCTGGCGTCGCCGGAGAAAAAGCTCCGCCGCCGCGCCAGAGACCTCGCCGTGAACCTTCGCTGTCGAGCCGCCTCCGCCCCCGAGCCCCTCAGTGTATCTCTTTGCGGTGAGCCCCTGAGCACCCCCGTGCCCTTTCCTAACCTTAGCAGCGCCGCCGCTCGCCAGATTTACACCGGCAAGCCGCCGGCTGAGCCCTAGGGGTGACATTGCAAGTCCCCTTTTCTTTCCAGGGGCTATCACGTAAAAAGCTAAGACTGATCTGTGATAGTTTAACAGTTCCAGGGGCCTCTCCACGAAACATTTTTCCTTTTCCGTTTTGTTTTGGCGTTAAAATGGCTGAAACTTTGGAAATTTGTAGGAATTTTTAGAAAAATGGTAAAAATGTGAAATCAATTTTGTTACACTCCTGATGCACATGAATAACTAGGAAAAATACTTGCTTCTGTAAAATACATGTTTTACCTTGCTTAAATAAATGCATGTGGTTTAATGTACTTTTTATGTGATAAATAGTTTTCATGCTCTTTAAATCCTGGAATTTTTTTTTTACAGTAGCCTCTGTTAGTGTTGGTAACCCTTCTGTAAATTTTGTGGAACCACACTGATGATGAAGCTCTAGATAAAAATCTTTCTTCATGTTTTGCAATCTAATGTTGTTTGGTTTTCAGAAAATTTTGTAGAAGTCAAATGCACCTTAAATTTTTTCAGTAGATCACTTGAGTAATAATGAACCTTCTGTAAAAATTTCAGAACCATATCTTACCAGGTTCTTCTAGGAACAGTTATTGAAGTAATATCTAGTTAAATGGAATAATAACAAATGTTAAATAAGAAGGGTGAAATGGTAAATGTTAATTTAAGTTGTTCAAAAATTCAGAAACAAGATAACTTTCCAATTGAATGTTGAGCAACCCAGAAATGACCCCCACCTTTCTTTGTGAAGGCTAAAATGTCAAAACCTTATTTGTGTACACAATCACCATCAAATCAAGCCTGAGGTTTAAATCGCAAAAGTACTTTACTTCACGAAGAAAACAAACATAAATCCTTATCTAGGTGAATCTGGTCATTATTCTTATACTTCTGCAATATCATCTGAAATGCATTCTGCTTATGAAATAATGAAATCTTGCACTCTTGCATATGCATCTCGTGCAGAAGCGAACCTTGTTGACGGGACATACGAGCTACTTCCAATAGCCAAGGAGGAACCTTTTGCAAAGCTACATCAGATCGAGGCTGAGCAAGACCCCAGCCAAGCTTCCAACGATCCGCAGACTAACCTAGTTCAGGAAGGCAAGCCCCGGAGCATAACCCTGATTTTTTTGAAAGTTCATACAATATCTATGATGCTTATGTTTGCGCATTTAAGTTCATAGGAGTCGCTTGAAGCCTTAGCTGCATGATCTTAAGTGTTGGAGGTATGCCCTAGAGGCAATCATAGAGATGATGATATTCCATTTGTATCCATGATTTATATTGTGTTCCTTGAATATCCATTAAAGGCTACTTGAATTGATTTGCAATTATGTGAATTGTATGTGAAACTCTTTACTTGTATGGTTATTCTAAAGTTGTCCCTAGTCGGAGTTCATGTGAGGACACACATGAATATTAGATTAGCACATGTATTAATTGATGACTATGTTTCACAAGTCATGGACTTGGAGATCTCAAACTAATAATGTGGGCATGTGTAGAGACGTGCTAGGACTAACCCAACATGATCGAGAAATAGCGGTCGGCTTGAAGCTAGACCCAATATCGTGAGGCAAAGGGAATAGCATGTACATGATGTTGTGACGGTTCGTCTGATATGATCTTCGTGTGCGTATAGGAGTTGGCACGTCTTGCTAGAGGCCGTTACCGACTATTGGGCTGAGTAGGAGTACTCGGGCCATGTCTATACGTATCCGAACCCATAGGGTCACACACTTAAGGGGCTGGAAGCCCAATTCAGATATGATCTTAATTGGATCAGGTTTAGGAGTACTAATGGGCCTCGGACCCAGAGGCCTGTCAGGAACCTCTATAAATAGAGGGGTGGGGGTGCCCTAGGGTTTTGTACCTTTTTGGCCAAAGCATAGCCGCCACACCTCCCACGCCCTCGCCCTGTTGCAACTCGTGGACCTAGCAGTCTGGTTTGCGACGCTTCCTCCCTGCACGTGTGGATACCTTGGAGGTGTTGCACCTGCAACACTTGGACGAGCCACGATGAGCCGCCAACGAGCCACAACGAGCCGATGACGAGCCGCGGCACGAGGGCGACCTTGCTGCACGTGGACGAGCTGCTGAGGAGCTGCTCGACGTCGACGTGATTGACTACGTGTTCGACTACGCTGATCAACTTCGCTGCCCGACGCGATTCTACATCTTCCGCACCAGTGCATCGAGTGGTAATCCCATGATCCATATACGGTAGTTTTCCTAGTTTACGCGGTAGAAAAATTTTGTTTTGCGCTAGCGTAGCCTACCTCGTATACCAACATTAAGTACCTATGTTTGAATACTAGTATGATAGGTCGAGTAGCTGCAATGCTAAATATGGAGTCAGTAAAAGTCGAGTGATTTCCTATCACTCGCAAGTTATAGGAGTTGCCTGTAACTTATGTTGGAACCATAAGAATGATGGGCGGGGTCGGGCTTTTGCTTCTGAATGGGTGGATTGCCCCATCTGTCTAGCGATAAATGTGCTAAGGTCGAACCGGGATGGTGATTGTGGTCAAGTGTTTAAAAGTACTGAGCACATACTGAGTATGGGATCGGGAAGCCTAGTATCTAATTGAACCGGCGTGGACCTTTTCCCTGCTCTCTCTGGAACTGGGTTCCCATGGTGCACCATGTTGGTACAAGTGCACCCTCGGTACGGCGTCGTTCCGGGACCATTGGGGCATTGTATCCAAGGGAAGTGGGCTCTAGACAAACGTTGTGATTGATGGGAACCGCTGATATATGTGAACCCATCACGGTAGTAGCATATGTTGTGTGTTTAGATCCACCTTGCAAGGTTAAGAAACTTGATTCGAATCATCTGCCTCTCACAATTTGGGACTGCTTGATCACTATGTTGCACTGAGTAAGAAGAGAACAAAGGTTGATGATTAATATTGGTGCTTGATTAATTTTGTTTGTTTCACCGTGCTTGCTTAGTATATGTGCTTACCTAGAATGGATAATCAACTAGAACCTGATGCTAAAACTTGAAAGTAAGGATCCACTTTAGTTGCTTTTGGCAAAACAAACCCCTCAGCCAAAAAGCCTTGCATATCTTGGAGTCTTGCGGAGTATTAGTATACTCAGCCTTGCTTGTGGCTATGCTTTCAGGTAATGTTGATGTGCATGACTTGGTTGCCAGTTTGACTTGGCCGTCTCAGCTCCCTTCGGGATGGACGGTTGAGTGGGACCCGTCCTCGGTCGGCGAGGATTGTGGTGATTGATATCATGGCAGGCTTCACCATGGTATTTTGGATCGACGTTAGTTGTATCATTTTTTTTGCTACTTTTGAACCCTGAACACTCTTTACGTTGTGAACTCTTAGTTTGTAATAAATTAATTTGGGACCTGTAATAATGTATCTGGATTGTTGTAATCTCTTCACTCGTCTTCGTGCGAGTATGCTTGTTTTGATCCAGAACACGTGGTTGCATCGGGGGAAACCTGATAGATCACCATTTTAATTTGATTAAAGTGTCTATTCGCATTTGATGTGATGTTGAGTACACTTTAGCCGGGTTAACTTGGGTGGTTCTGCCACAGGCTAGTGGCCGGGATGGGGCGTGCCGCTTCTCCTGACTTTCCCCGACCTCTTTAGTGTGCTCACGGCCACTCCACATCATGACACTTGACGCTGGGTCCCGCCTCGCCTGTGAGCCCACACCAGACCCGTCGTGGTGGCCTGGTCTTGATTGCGACGGATCACCACAGCGGTGAGGGTGATGATGAAGTCGTGGCGCGTGGGCACGTACAGGCCGTGTGGCCTTGTCCTGCAGGTTGTTCCAAGCGGTCCGAAGGGTGTAGATTCACCCTTGGACCCCCTGGCCAAAGGTCGGCTCCCTTCACCAGGTCACGTCTTCGCGGGGGCGGTCAGGGAAGCCACGTTCCGCATTTAATGCTTTTGGTACGGTATTGGTCGCCCTTGGTCAAGGAGTAGGCGGGGCACTGAGGGCCTCCTTCGGGCCCCATCCCCGAGTCGGCTGGTGAGGCGACTCATGGCCTCCAGCTTCCAACCAAAGGAGGTCGAGAGGTGAGCCACGACGTTGCATGGGCTGCCTTCAAGTTGCTTCTCGTTGTTGGCCCCCGGCCTTTTCTTGTTCGGTCACCTTAAATTCTCTTTCAAGGGTACCCCTGGTACAGGTACCCATCACATGCCAATTAAATTCTCAACACAGTCGAGGCGTAGCTGCAACGTCCTAAGACCAGCCTCAGTGGGGTGTCATGTGAGATTTCATGGGCATTAAATCCTATGCTACATCAGCAGTTGTCCTGACTTGGCAACCTAATTATTTGGAGAGAGGAGATGGGAGTTTCATCCTCATGAAACTCAGTTGGCACAGTTACCAGGTCTTATGAAACCTAATGAAACTTGCATCAAGGATGTTATAGTTTCATCCATGACTTATTTGATCATAACTTTATGTAAAAATTAAATGATGCATGATGTCTATGAAACTGTGCAATGAAATTATGTACTAAAACTGACAGTTTCATTTCATTGAAAAGAATGAAAAAATATGACATGATAATTTTGGTAACAGTATCATGAAACCATGCACTGAGATTGGCCATATCTCTTCCACTGAAGCTTGGCAGACTCCAGACACAAATGCCACGTGCTTTTTCGACTATTTTCAAAAACAAAATATCGACATCTAAAGAAAACCGGAGCGAGTAACTCCATTATTCTCTTCCACCGCATCCATTTATTGCACCCCTCTCACTGCGAGCCACGCACGTACTCCCTCCATCTCAAAATAAATGTTTGTTTAGAAAATTTCAGACACATTAGTAGTTGTGAGAAATGTCTATGTTGTCCCTAATAACTAATACTAATTGTGATTGAAACTTATGCTGTCTATTTAGTTTTTCTAAATTCTGAATAAATGCATGTACATTGGAACCAAAGAAATAAAATCAATTAATCATTTGTTTAGCTCTACACGCTTCTCTATACACTTTCTTTATTGGTGTGAGTGTTGCTTTAATTAGATGAGATTTACCGGGACCTAAAACAACAAGCTGATTTTCAAGTTCACTCTAATGAACCCACTAAAGAGTTTATTTTTGCGTCCCAAGCGCGGTGCCCTCCTAGGCGCGCAGTGCCCACGAAATTCAAAGTGACGGTGGGGTTAAAAGACCCCAATGGAAGTGATTTGAAACTCACGTTTCCTTTCTTTAGAATTCAACTAGCAGAAATACCCGTGCGTTGCTACGCGTCCTTGCTCTCACATTATTATTCGCTTGTTTCTAATATGTTTGTTTCGCTTCATAATATACTGGTGTGTTGTCCCTAGTAGTCCTCTCTTTGCAAGTATAGTAGTAGAAGATATTTGTGGGTAGTTTGATGTCGTCTGTTTATTATGTGGGACCCACACATGGAAATAAAAAAAGTTCACTGCTTAACCTCCGCTCTATCCATTCATTCGATTTCCCCGGTTCTCATCATTATCCAGCCAGTAGGTGCCTCTTCGTCCATCGGCGCCAGTCGCTACCTCTTCGTCCATCGGCGCCACCCGCATCTTGCCCCATCCTCGCCGTCACCTAGGCGTTGTGCACCTTACCGTCCTCACCGTCGCCCAGGCAAGCGCTCGTCCTCCCCGTGCCTAGCCTCATTCCCGCTTCGAGCGCTAGGCCACAACGCCTCTGGCCGCCATGAGCAGGAGCGCGTCCTCCTCTTCTTCTCATTTCCATCCACCTCCCTTCTATAATCCACTCCAAATCGTTCCAATCAAGTGCAAAATCGAGCCCCCAACTGCTAGATGCCCCCCTCCCTGGCGCCATGTCCTCAATGGCACATGGCTCTACTTGGTTGATTGCAAGGAGGCACTCGGCACAAATAAAACTAAGAAAACCAGACATGGAGTTATGAAAACATCATAACTAAGTGATAAAAAACAATTGTAAACATGAAATAATAATTAAGCACACCACATAGCCAATTGCAGCGAGGGGACCGGGGTAAAATCATTCTACTATTTTTTATGGCATGAAAAAGAGCGTGCTTCAAAATTCTTGTGATCATATCCTGGAAGCTCACAACTATCAATTATCAAATAAAACTTGAGTGCATCTAGAAAATACATCTAAAACATCAAAACATGAGTAACGTGCATTTGATTTGTAGTCAGTAGTGAGAAATCATATCCCACACATTCTATACAGCAATTATCCAATTCCAATATAATGAATCCAATCTACCAACCTTTTTCCTTTTCCCCTATTGTAGTTCGCCTAATCAGCTTGCCCTTGGCAGTGATCTCTTCTGGCTCCCAGCCCCATCCACGATCCTGTCGAAGTGGAGCTAGTATCCTTTCTCTAATCCTTCTCCGGCTCTGGTCCTTTCTCGTTCTTGATCCTTAGAACCTGAAACTTTCTCCGGCTCTGGTCCTTTCTCGTTCTTGATCCTTAGAACCTGAAACTGTGAGGATATATACTACTCTGCAGGCTGCAGCAATGCTCTGCGCCGCGGAGGCAATAATGCAAGGTTGAGGGCCGATGATAATAGGGAGGATCTATTCCGGCAGAGCCGAATAGGATTCCAGGTCGCATTGATCGATTATCTGTTGGGCATATGCTTGGTTCCGACACCACCAACCCCTTGTTCCTCAAGCATGCTCAGTTTCCCTCGCCGCATGTTAGCTAGAGCTCACGAATCTAGGGAGGTTCTAATAACTCTGTTCAGATGCTGTCTAGGGAGGGCATTATTGGGCGAGTGTTGGTCGCTACCTGCTAGCAGTGATTGAAGCAGCAGCATTAGCGTCTTCTTCCTCCTGTATGGCCGTATCTCCTCTTTCTTCTTCCTCATTAGCAGAGCACCGGCTGCAGCAGCACAGCAGGGTCAAGCTGTGCACCCGTGCCTAGCCACCCAGCCACCACGGGCCCACATGCACAGACTACGGGACTTTAAACAAAACAACCACGATGGTTGGAAGAAACAACTGCACTTTAATATTAGATATAGATTAAGAAGATGTCTCCCATACGGCAACAAAAAGGTGCTCACTACAGGATTTGCGGATGAATGCTGGGCTGGGCCACTCTTTGTCGCACAAAATTTGAAAGCTAAAAGAACACTTATTTCGAGACAGAGGGAGTAGAGTGGTAAATAAGCTGGATTCATAAATGATTACCGTTGGTCTAATATGTGTGAGGCATGAAATCGCGCAACGACATTGGTGCTCGACAACTAAATAGAATTATCTAATTACCTTGGGTTGCATATGATAAGGCAGGTGTATTCATGGGTGAGTGTTACGAAGGGAAAAAATGGTTCAGAATAAAGACGGCAACAGGCACTGAATGCCCGCATGCCCGCAGGTATGGAACCTGATAAGCAAGGATACGGGCGCCACTTGTTGCCCACGAGCACGGGCGCGGACACCATCCTGAACCCAAAGGATAGTTCTTCACGGACAAAGAAATTTGCTATCCTCGCCCGCGTATCCGCCAGACCCACTCTACAGGTTTGACATGTGGGACCTACAAGAAAATATGTATATATACACAATTCTAGGATTTTTTCCTGATTCAATCCACAACCCACCCCACCCAGCCACCCCAATCCCCGCCGCCACCCCTTCATCTTGGTCTCTCGGAGACTTGGATTCTCGCCTTGCGCTGCGCTCGGCCAGCAGCTGCCCTCGCCGCCTCGAACCATCATGCGGGCGAGGCCACGACCACGAGGGTGCCCCTGCGTGATCTCTGCCGCCCTCCTCCCCTGTCCCCGGCCAGTCGCCTGCCCCTAACGTCCAAGCCTTGTGACCACAACCCTCCCTGTCTCCGTCGAGCTGTTCTCCGGCCGGCGGCTTTCCTCCATTCAAGCAGCACCTCTTGCTCCTTGGTGGACGGCCAGATCTACTTGTAGCTGTCTGTGCCAGCCGCCAGATCTAGGTAATTTCTTGCCATTCACTTCAATGGTTCAACTAATTTTGTTTTGTAGACAAGATTGGGTGTAGGGTTGTTGCAAGCTAGAGTGTTGATTTGTGTCGTTTGTTGACATGCAGTTGCAATGGCAACCCCTAGTATCTCCCGAGTGCAAGCTTCCCATGGGACTAGTGCCTCCGGTCCTCTTGTGGCTGCAGATACTAACGTTGATAGAGGTTTTGGACGTATCTGAGGGAGAAGAAGAAATTGATGTTCTGTTATCGTCGAATAATGTATGATTGGCTGGTTGCATCTCATCTCTCGTATGCGTGCGAAACAAATAATGTGTGAACTATTGAATGACTATGTTTGATATATGCGTGCGAAATAAATAATGTATGAACTGATGAATAACTATGTTTAATGTTATCAATGTGAACAATCTGTATTTGTGTGAACTGTTGAATGACTATGTTTAATGTTATCAATGTGAACGATTTGTTGTGAATCTGTATCTTCATCTCTTGTAATGCACTATAGTTTATATAAACTATATGCTCAACCTGACGTGTAATGCACTATAGTTTATATAAACTATATGCTCAACCTGACGGGCACACGGGCGTGCCTGCAGGCATGAAATTCCAGCAGATGGAGGGCACGGGCGTGGTTTGTTGCCCACGGCGGGTGGAGGGCGCGTGCGAGAGATTTAGCTGGCGGGAGCAGATATAAGAAGGTAGTATCCGCAGGCACCACACGCGTTGCCATCTTTAGTTCAGAACAAAGTCGACACCAGAAACACTGCTTTTGGTACCTCAACACGATGAAACAGTGCAACAATGCTGTAACGCTGAAGAAAGATTTAGAGCAGGGTTCCCTAAAAGAATCCCTAAAATATTTTAACATTTAGAGGCAAAAAAAAATGTTTCCAACAGTTCCCTATATTGTTTCCTAAACTTTTCATGTTCCCAGAAAACTGACACCGAGCCGAATGGAGAGTGTCTGTGTAGGTGAGCATCGGGTCATAGAATGCCTGCAGCAATGCTCAAACTGGAAAACTCCGAACTTTCACACGAAAACACGATCTTAATGTGCTCAATTTCAAGTGGCATCGTTATCAACTCCCTCCGTCCTAAATTATATCCCTCCGTCCTAAATTATAGGTCGGTTTGACCTTTCTAGATTCATAAATATTATTATGCATCTAGACATACGGTATATCTAAGTGCGTAACAAAATCTATGAATCTAAAAACACCAAAACGATCTATAATTGGAAAGGAGGGACTAACATATAGCTGTTGTATGTCTAGATCACATTATTGCATCTGCCTTTTTCAGCAATAAAATCTAACATTTTCAAGTGAATCGCGGCTATGAACTGCAAAACTAAACAATTCTAAGATATGCGACTCAGCTAGCCAAATGGCAACTCGACCTACCTTAGTATACCGAGGCACATTCTGTAGACAGATGGGGATCAAAACACGACCACTTGACAAAACCATGAGTTACTTGGTACCACCATTTTTCCTCCGTTTCTGAACCACTCGATCACATATGATGTATATGCCGTACATAATTCTGCAACATCTCATTGTATCTGATACAGCCAAAGAACACAATCAGTAGCAGGTGCATTGCCACTCCGTCAATAACCAGCAAACCTCTGATTGTGCGCGTCAAAAAATGATGTATGTTCTTAGTTGAGCAAGTATGCACCAACCCACTGGACAGAAATGTTAGTATGATCTTCCAGAAAAGCATCAGGCTGACAAGAAGGATCTTCAGTATCAGGAAAATGTCATTTCTTGCCTTTCCGTGCAAGGTAGCGCTCACGAGCTGCCTGGATTTTACTGTCCACCTCAGATTGTTTAACATCCACGGCTTTCTTTGGCATGTTTACTTGCTTATCCTCCAATGGTTCAGAATCTTTCAGTGCACTCCCACCACTGCAATGAGATACATAAGGCTATGACATTATCGATCACAAAATTTTGCTGGATCATAATTCAGAAATAATGCTTTTAATCTCAATATACCTTAATCTGTTTATATCTAATTTCTCAAGCTTCTTCAATATAGGCTCGACCCAGGCCTGATCGACAGCACAAATGTTTCTCATGTACGGACGAGTTGTACTTATCAGCTCATGATAAACAACATACATAGGAAACTTCCCGTACTCATCACCTTCCAGTACAGAAGATGGGTGCACCTGCAAAAGAAGTTCACCATTCAAATTCCCAAATTACACACCACCAACTATTGCTCATCAAGAGATTAAATATGTTCGTGAATAAGTTCATCAAGAGATTAAATATGCCATTAAAAGCTTCATTTGTATTGCACACCACCAACTATTGCTCATATATACGATTAAGTGTGGTATGTGCTCTTCATTATAAACTGTCGAATGTTTTTGGCATATCTAGAGTACTGTTCTGCAAGAAAGCATAACAGCAAGCAGCATTTCCTCAAGACAAGGCACCCTAGGAAACAATTCAAGTAGCTACCAGCAGTTTCTATGTTCAGTAGGGTGGTGCTGATCTTATAAGTAAAATGGTTCAGGACTATTCCACTCCCCCTTAAATTTTGGCAAGCTATAACATAACAAAATAAATCTGGCAAAGAAATTACAGAATTCAGTACCTGTACAAGTTGGGTCCTATAGCCAACAGTATGGTACCCATTGTGATGCAGCATCCTCTCAGCTAGCTGGTTACCATATCCTACACATAGAGCTCTCCTTAACTTTCTATAGTCGGGGTCACTCTTCCGGCTTTTCCTTGCATGCACATCAGTTGGACCTAAACTTAATAAAATTTCAAGTTAACTTGCCTGTTTTCCCATTATGTCTTTAGGGATCTTGGGTAACTTGAGATTCAAAGTTATGAACAAATTAGGGCAATCCCATTAAGTGACAACTCATGATGCAGCATTAAAGAGGGGGGGGGGTATTCTTTTTAAATATCTGACAGGCTGACCTTGTGCTTACTTTCAGTAACAAGCAGACCTTAGTAAAAGCAGATATTTCAGACAACTACATTGAGTTCTGGGCACCAAAGACCAATTCATCAGTTGTTCTTTACATTTATATGACCCCTTCGGGTTTTACAAGCTGACCTTCAAATCAAATCAAATAACAAAACCAGTCGCCTAGACTCTAATAAAATCAACAGCGACCACCTATGCTACATAAACTGCTGTATCAAAACACCTCTTTTAGGTAATCCTTCAAAACAAAACTGATACTTCAAATTATCTTAAGAGGAAGAAGCTCAAAAACAGTGTCAGCACTAGGGATGCAAGTTTTGCCTCCTCTGGGTCATTGGGTCGACACAAAACTCATTTAATTGAACTAATCCAGATTTCAAACAACAGAAGTGGGACAAAAATGAACTAGTTAGCTGAGCCACTACTTTGTCGCTTATCTTTCAAAGGGATCTGCTTTATCATTGATTTCAGGACTGAGATAAAACAAAAGCTAGAGAATTGACCTTTTGCGATTTTTTGAATAATTTGACATAGTTGGTTCCTCACATCTTTGCTCAATTTCATACCCCGCACCTGCAAAAGACAGCCAATATAATACATATATGGTGACAAACTAGAACTACTTTCTTTAAAACATATACATTTGATGAAAAAAAACTCATCTATACTCAGCTTTATGAAGCTGAGTTGTATCCTTAGGTGACCGTAAGCATAACAATGGCAGCTTTGAGCCTGCGTGTAGTAAATCATAGAATGCATTGGAAAGCTGTAGGAGTGAGGGCAAAAGTCACCAAGCAGAATAAAGCAAACAGTCATGATAGTAGCATCAATATGATGGCCTTTGAGTAGCCTTGCATTGATATAAAATAGACTTTCGTAAATATGTACAAACCCAAGCTTTCAAGCACTATAAAATAAAAAACTACAAGATCCTTATGTTTGAACAGATAACTGAAAATTGTTACTACTATCTTATTGATTCATTTCTGTACAGCATTCCCTTTTCTCCACCTGAGAAATCAGATGAAAGGTGTGGGAATGATTTCTATCATGAAACTGCATGAGGACAACCATCACTAGGGTATTTTGTGGAAAATTCAGGTGATGTCTTTTGTTCCTTCAGTGATCGAAGACGACTGAATTTACTTTTACTGAACTACCAAGCATGGCTAAGTCTTTTTCATTAAACATATTAGAAAAATGTTTTTTTCAGTCACCTGCAAATCATGATCAGAGCACCATCGTGGATCATATCCTGTTTGGTCCCAGCTTTCGAATATCTGAAGCAATTGTATATGGTCACCCCAGCCAGAACCATCCGGAAGCTCTTGCCTTTTCCTCTTTCCCTCCATGTCCTTGCTGTATATAGTACAAGTCTATCATATGACTGCGAATAGTAGAGTGCATGAGAGGAGGAAGAGGGGGGATCACCTTCTAGTTGATCGCAATGTTATTTCCGCTGACAAAATCGCAGCAACAGTTAATGCCTGAGACAGACATCCCAATTCATTCGCTTCAATCAAAGTCCTTGAAAGAGAAGGTTCCAGGGGGAGTTCTGTACAGAATTTTATCCTTAGACAAAGAAATTAAAATATTCCAACAGTAGTGGGCCCAAGCAAACTTATCCCATATAAAGAGTCAACATAGAAGCTTATATAGTGCATACATCCACATCATAGAAAACAACATTCTACAACTACTTCACATAGATGTTTCATGCTCACACTAAATTTAACTCTACTAACACATTAAATGCTCCCTTTTGGATCCCTAACTCGTGAGCTCTTATGAATACCTATTGCTTAAATTTTTATGTGTAATTATTGTGCTCATCTATAAGCTACAATTCCATTATGCTACAAGAACTTGTAGCGTATAGAATCACCGTTCCACAAGGGGCACATTTTAGAATCAGATGAATTCATCAAACATGGAAACAGTCAAATCGTGTGACATGTTTCTGACTAGAATTATTTTAACCATTCAATTACTAATTAACCATCAACATGATATATACTGACTGATGCTTGAAACAAAAACATGTAAATCAGAGACAAAATAACAATCATGTCTCAAGAATTCAAGGTATGTTAACATTGCAATGTAGAAGCACCAACTGATACATGCCTACATACTGTCCATGTTGTTCGATCAGTAAGGAATTCCAAGGACACAATACTAAAGGCACTGAAATTACAGAGAATGGAAACAAGATGACAGCATTACATTATAGTGTCATTCACAACTTGTATGGCTTGATCCTTCAAAGTTAAGGAATATTAAATTAGATATGCCCAAATTTCAGGTTAAAAGATGTTAAACATACAATAGTCTGCAAATAAACAGCTCAAGAAGGCTTTGAATAACCATTTAATTTCAATAGAAGCAGACAGATCCGGGATACCTGCCATAATGCGTCCAACATCTGTTATTTGTCCATTTTCATCAATTGCATCAATAAGGTATAATTGCCTCAAAGCATCTTCTAATGACTCACCTGCAGACCATTCGTGAAATAAGAAAAAAGTAGGCAGAAGCCACAGAACATACTTTCGATTTTATTTATTACAGGGCACACAACTACTTCCTTTTGGCCATGGATATCTTTTGTAAGTATAGTTTTGAACATTAATGTTATGGGCATAAGGCCCATGGGCCAAGCAGCCAACCCGACCCAGAGGCAGCAGCCACAAACACCACCTACAAGGCACACAACTACTTCCTTTTGGCCATGGATATCTTTTGTAAGTATAGTTTTGAACATTAATGTTATGGGCATAAGGCCCATGGCCAAGCAGCCAACCCGATCCAGAGGCAGCAGCCACAAACACCACCTACCTTTTGCAGCCACTGGAGGGTGCGGCTGGCATTCTGCAGCCTCCCTTCCTCTCCAAGTGGGGCCCGCCAGCACATTATCTTATAGATTAAGAGAGGTTTGAGGAAAGTTTTAATTGTATTAGGCGGGGTGGATCATATCCATAAGATTACATCTTTAGCTGTACCCATATGGATTAGGATTAACCAGAAAACTGATTTTCCCTCAAAGCTCCCTCTAACCCTCCTTTCCGCTACCGCCCGCCCCTGGTCAAGCCAAATCCACTGCCCAGGCACCCACCTCTATGAAGACCGTCAACCATCACAGGTTGCTGCCTTTGCTGGCGATAAAGCTCATTGCCCCCACCATACCATCCACCCTGAGAAACCACCTCCTCCAACCACAACTAGCCCCATAACAATCGTCCCAAAAGTAATTTCTTCACACGACTTCATAGTAATAAGTAATTACAAAATTTACTATTTCCATAGAAAATAGCAAATTTAAATTTACAATGCTTTAGAAGACAGTAAAATAGAAGTAATCCATCAAACTCTGCGCATAATAAGTAACTAGGCAATAACGAGATGTTTTCAGGCAGGTCCAGAAGAATAATTAGAACTGTAAGAAGTTGAAGTGTTATCTTACGTGATGGTGGATCTAGAAAATCAAACTTCAGGATATTAATGTCTGGAAGATTTAATGATTTCAGATATAAAACACTTCCAGCAAGAGAAGAGCGTTGAATTTCAGGAACTGTAGCCTCAAGAAACTCCTTTTGATATATAGACATTGGGTATAGCCTATAGCACTTGCCGGGTCGAGTTCTTCCAGCTCGCCCTGCTCGCTGATCAGCCTGCACTCTAATTATTCATTAAAATCATCAGTGCATGTTGACAATTAAAACTAGACATATAAGAATGGAAGTAATATGACAGTGAACAAGATGCAGGCACATATAAGCATATGTCAAATTATTTACCTGCTGATCTGAACTACATCAAGAGAATACATTCCACTTGATGGATTATATTGACGTTGCTTTACATAGCCACAATCAATCACAAACCTAAAGAAATAGGAAATAATATCATTAAAATCTCTGTGCAAACATACAAATATAGAACACCTGAAGGAAAAATAACTAATATACAGCCATTTTAAGTATTCAACAACAAAATAAAGATTGAGAAGTTTGATAGTTTCTGTTGGGCAGTTGCTCACTTGCAGGTCAACAGCTAAACTTTCATGCATCACTTCATGCATCCTGATTAACAAAACATCTCGACCAGGGGGAGAGACGTCCCCCTGATTTTGTCTTAAGAAGATTGTGCCGCGACTCGAACTCGGGCTGGCTCAGCAAACCGCTTCTCTGGCATGTTCTGCTGACCAGTTGCACCGTGAGAGTGTTGGCATGCATCCTGATTAACGTAATGTTTCTAGTTACAGCTCTCCCTCCTTTTCTAAAGCTATAGTGTTTATGTTTGTTTCAAATATTTACCAGTTAGGGGATCTACAGTATGGCGATTTTAAGTTTCTGCACACTCTACTGCTGCTATAAGTGGCGTAAAAGATGTCCAGCGACACCAAAATGTCATACAGGGCTATGCATGATTTAGTTCCAATAAATATATATATTTATTTTAGCACCACCTTGGTCTCTAGACATCATATAGACAGGACTAACGAAAAAGGAGTACTCAGCTATTAGTATAAATGGTAAAATAATTAAATGCAATCACATTAAAAAATCGCAGCATGAACTGTAAGCAATTCCACATGCACTCAAAAGTTATTGAAGTTTTTTATAAAATTTTAAACTACATGTATTTTAGACAGTGACACAAAATTCTCAGGTGACAACAGCTTACATGATTTATTTTTGAATAACACGTCTCTTCTAAATAATAAACTAAATATGTCAGTGTTTCTTATTAGCAGAGTAGTCGATGTCACTATAATCCATTGCTAGCATATTATTTTTCTATTCTATTACTACTTCAGAAAACACCAAGCAAATTTGTCACTCCAATTTAAATACAAGAACTACGATCTGAAGATGGAAATGAAAAGCACATGCTCCTCAACTGATTATGTTTGCTGCTTACACGACTCCATCTACAGTCAGAGAAGTTTCAGCAACATTTGTTGCAACAATGAAGCGTCGACAGTTCGGAGGTGCTGGAGCAAATACCCTAACCTAAATGAGAAGTGTGCAAAATCAGAAACACTGCAGAGCATGATAAATGTTTAACAGAAGGAAGAAATAGAAAACTAAATGTGAAGGACTGCAAGGGTATGGTATTTATCCTGTAATATAATAGCAAAGTTTGGTTGGAAGGCTGAGAGGAGCAAAATGGCTTGGAACTTGCCTGCAGTTCAGGTGGCAAAGAACCATGAAGAGGAAGGACAAGAGCATCCATACAGGAGCCTTCCTCAAGATTTTGAATTCTCTCCTCCAATTTTGAGACCATCTTGTCAATATCATCCTGCAGAAATCTCAAATAATCATAGTTCAGCATGAGCAGACAAAACATAATTAATAAAGGAAAGAATAAGCATAAGCACCAATAAAAGTTATCTTTACATATTATACTCGGGGAATACAATATAGGTTTCCCTATTAATCCTACAAGAAAAAGAAACTAGAACTTCTTATATCAATAGGAATTAAATATCCACAAAATTATTAATATTCAGCACTACGATAAAAAAGGGGGAGAAATTCCTACATTGATAAAAAAGGAGCTTTTGGTTCGGCGATTGTAAGGTAAACAGATTGCGGAGGGTTATAAGGTACCATTACAGCGGTTGTTCTACTTGACTCATTATTGGATACCGTGTAATATATTTCTCGGCAGTTCCAGTATAAATGTCAATTAAGGCCATGATGCCAGCGACTACAAAAATATACTTAAAAATTGCAGAAAGAAAGGGGTAAGGGGTAAACAATGACAAATCTTGAGGTGCTGACCTTTCCTGTCATAAATATTAAGACATCCCCAGGGGGTTCCTTGGCATGGATATCTGATAACAAACATTTTTCAGTTTTGTTAGTGAAAGAAATGAGAATTTAAAAGTTTAAGAAGTTGTAAACATTAAGTAACTCAAACATTGAACAAATCAACAAAACGTAAAAATGTAACTATAATATTCCCATGTCATAGATATGTGATATAAAAAGAGATATGAACCTAATTTGAACCATACCCTCGTTAAGACTCTTTACACGAATACGCATGAGACCAAGGTATTATTTCATTAAAAGAGAAGAAAGGCCAAAATAGCGAGGTAGAGTGACCAGACACTACATATGAATAGTTCAGATTTTTCATAGTTTCCAAAATATATTGCTAACAATTAAGTTCAAAAGGAGGCTCATAAAAGCCAATGCAGGGCGCAACTTATTTCTCAGCATCTCCACATAAAAAGCAAAAGCTGTGCTTGACATAATTGCAGCAGCTTATCAATAAGCAGAATCTAAGCTTCTACATAAGTGGATTCGGCATAAGTGGATTTGGCACAAGCAGAAGCTGCTCCAAACAGGGCCACCTTGAGATGACCATGATTCAAGCCCATCATAATTGACTAAGGTTCTTGAGATAAGTTATTGTTGGTCAACCTTTTCACTTTGTGAAGTACTGCAAAACTGATGGTACAATCACTGCCAATCATCATATACCCACAGTTGTTTTCTGTGTTAAGACTTTAGCGATAAAGTGTACTATCCATTAGATAAACTTGGCAGTACTATTGTGGATGCACAAGAATTCAAATGGGGCTAGCATATTCCTTTGTACTGAGAGGCTCAAAGGAGACCCGAGTTAATTGAATTGTAGGAAAGCGTACAGGATTGCGAGACCCTGGTATTTGTAACGCCACTCCACATTATATTACACTAGGCAGCTAAAACATAAAGAGAATTTCTTCCTTGGCTCTTTCCTCCCTATCGACCAATTTCATAGTAGAATAGTGACAGTGTGTCCAACATAAGGACCCATGGCAGCAACCCAGTTTCCCTCTTACCACTGTAATGACCATTCTTCATGGCACATACCAAAATAAACATGCGGCCTTTGTCACAAACATTATCTCCATTGATAATAATGAATAAGTTTCTGAGTGACGCAATGCACATGCAGAACACAAATAAACTAACAATATTGACAGGACGATCACAAAAATGCAAAAGGTTACACCAAAAAAGAGGGTTCTTCTTACCTATAGCTGTCCTGAGTGAAGATTCTATATAATTTGTTGGGCGCTCAGTGCTGTAAAATTTCTCCACAGGGAATAAAGTTCCAGGAATGTTTAACACAGGGCATCCTGAGAAGAACTTTGAAACTTTCAAACCATCAAGAGTCGCAGAGGTGATCAGAACTTTTAAATCTGAAGCTCGGTCCTTGACCAATCTTTTCATCAAACCTAAAAGGATATCACTGTGTATAACCAGATAAATATTAAAATGAGCGTATGCAAACAGTTTCCACAAGAACCTACACAACTCATCCCATGTAACACTAGTCCCATTTTAAAAAGAAGAGATCAGTACTGAATGTCTATCATCTAAGAACTATAGTGGGTAATGTGTATTTGCAGGTTCCAGGGTAGCACAAAGCAGCTTAGCACTATTAATATATCTAATGTGTGAACTATGGAGAATGAGAACCTCAGTGCACAAACTCTATAGCTAGCAGCTACTTACTATTTCCTATGAGATTTCTTCTATTCTCCATTCCACCACTAAGGATACACACTGCCGAACCAGAAACAATATTAAGGGCCTGTTATTTCATTCCATGTCCTTCAGATTCAGTTCATTATATTCTAAATCCTAAAATTCCTTGGGAAACATTTCTCATTCAAACAGCCCTCCTGTGTTTAGTTAGTGTCACCTAGAAAAGATACGAAGAAGTCTGTATAACCCCCCCCCCCCAACCTATTGTAAGTGGACTAATTAAACCCCCTAACTATAAAACTGGATATTTTACCCCCTCATCTTTGCAAAACCATTCAAATAACCCCCTGGCATGGCTTTCCACAGCGGTTTTGCAGCGCTGCAGGGGTGCAACATGCACGACGCCGCACGGAGCCGTGGGGCTCGCCGGAGCTCCACCAGACCAGCGAATCCAAGCACGGATTTCGAATCCAAGGGCATAGGGAGAGAGAGGAGGATGACAACTCAGTTTGGGTGCCCACAATGTACATTGGTGCTTGGAAGAGAGGGGGCCATGGGCGGCCATGGTTGCAGCTCTGGAAGCTCATGAGTCATGAGGAGATCGGGTACAGCAGGGAGGATCGGATAGAGATGATGGAGAGGCGGAGTTGATGGTGGAGAGGCTCTCTGGTGTCTCACCTTAGCGGGGAATGTCTTGAGAAAGGAGATCCGTCAGCATCATGTTTTATGTGGTAAAGAGCACTGGTGGAGAGAATGAGAGACTCAGAGATGGTGAACGATCTGGCCAGTAGGATGGCTTGGCAAGCACTGGATGGTGGAGACCTCAATGATGCCCTTTTACAGGTCGGAGGAGGGTGCTGTGCTAGCACATTAATCACATGACGTTAATGGCGACGATTCTGGCCGGGCAGCAACTCGACGCTTGTGGCGACATCGACGCTGAGGCGTGCAAGCATAGTAAAAGGCGCTAGCACTTAGCACGGATTTCTCCACTTGCCATGAGGAGCCGCTGCTCAGATCGGACCTCCCGTCCCTTGAGAAGCTCTTCATGAGCCTTAAATCATCTAATGGCCTCCTCCATGGACATCTTGTTGGTGTCTCCGAACAGCACCATCGTCGAAGCAACATTGATGAACTTGGTGGAGACGGATCGCAGCAGCTTCTTCACAACATACTTCTCCTCCACCTCATCTCCGAGCTCACGGATAGCGTCGTGAACTTCTCAGCGAAATTATCAATAGATTCCGCATAACTCGTCTCGAGATTATCAAGATCAGCTTGCAACGACTGGACCCTTGCCTCCCGGACACACTCGACGCCCACATGCATGGAGCGCAACGCCTCCCACACATCATAGGCGGTCTCCTTCGAAACTCATGGCAGCATCTCGTAGTCGACTGACTGGGAGATGATCAACAAGGCCAGCTGGTCCTGGACCTCGTCGACATCCTCGGTTGCTGGTACCTTCCCACGATCAACAGCACCCCATGCCTCATTGGCTTGCAGTAGGAACTTCATCCTCATCCTCATCACCCCTCTCTCTCTACTTTGTGTTTGTCACAGCACAAGGTACAAGCTTCTGTCGATACAGCCACCACTGGCCTCATCGTTTTTCTCATTATATATAAAATTAACAAAATGCAAGGGATAACAACTGGCCGCTTCCCTTTGTCCATGACTCACGCCATGATCCTAAAATAACGCAACGTGCAACGACCATGCAAGCCAGGACCTATTCACAAACCTAGACTTCACATCGTGGCTCGACCCGGACTAACAGAGCACCATGCATTCCTGACGTGCTATCTCATGCAGATCACATTGCATGCATGCCTCAGATATTTGGAGCCTCCGGCCGCTTCGCAAATCACACGACTCACTCCACACACCGGCTCAAGCCACCATGCTTGTGCGCTTCACACACATCGCCATTGCATTGCTTTCAGCACAACTCACTGCTGCAATGCAAATTACTACACTCTGTACATGACATTATTGACTACATGCAAGTACTACTTGTCTACGTGAAAACAAACATAATAAACGTGCATATGCAGAAACAATTAAGATTAGTTCTAACACTCTCGCTTGCGCACGCTCCTTGTAAGCTTGCGCACGCTCCTCGTAAGCTCACGTCGGCTCGCATGCAGTCAGCAGGTAGATATTAGTTCACATCAGCGACTCCATTGGTCCTGGATGGCTGAATCATTCTAATCTTCAATTCAGAGGTAACAGGCTCACAGCCATCGAATCAACGCCACTCAACAGAAAAGAATGACAGTCGGACAAGGATTGGCCTTGCGAGGATGGAGTATGCAGCGGTGCGGACGGAATCGATGGGGCCAAGGGTGGGCGCTGCGAGCTCAAGCTGCTACTGCAGGCAAGTGCCACCGGCGGACGAACGAGGGCAAGGCATGAGCTGCAGCTGTGGGAGAGCGCCAGCGGGCGGAGGGGCCCTAGCAGGAGATCTGCGGCAGACCGGCAGCAGGACGATGCGTATGGAGGAGCAGCAAGCAACACCAATCGCGGTGCAGCTGCAGTCATGGGAAGCACCGCGGCGGGAGATGCATGTGACAAAGCATTGTTGCACGCCCATGGTAAGTAGGACTTCGCCGTGGCCATGGGAGAAGAAAAGAGATGGGGACTCTGATCTGCCCACTTATAAGCGGGGTCCACGTGTCAGTCAGTCCATGTCAGCTTCTCGACCAACTTCAGCACACCAACGTGGCAAAACCACCATGCAGAACCACCTCGGGGGGTCATTTAAACGGTTTTGCAAAGCTTAAGGGGTTAAATACTCAATTTTATACTTCATGGGGTGATGTAGTACACCCTCGATATGTTGGGGGCTTATATAGACTTTTCCCGAAAAGATAGGCTAGTAAGTGGTATTATTTGGTAGGTCCTACATGCCCTACCAGCAGAGAAAGAAGGCATTGACAAAAATAAAATTAAGCTAGATGTAATCCTGATTCAAAACTATCGTTTGTATTGTGTGTGTTATGTATAGGAAGGAAAAAAAATATTCCAATTCATCTGTGCTGAATCCCAAATATGTGGCAGGATGGCACATAAGTAGCTTGTTAGTAAGACATGTGCCAAGTGCCAACTACCAACTACCTTTCCTCGGTACAGGTTAGGACTTAGGACAGAAATAACCAACACACAACATGACAAGAACTGCTACAACAAAGATACCTAAGCACACCAAATGATCTGGTAGGCCCTAAAATTATTATCTATTCTGTGGTAGTGTGTAGCAAACTCTTCTAAAATAAGTAACAAGTGGTACTGACTAGCATTTGCACAAATATTTGTAATAGCCACACTAAATACAGTGGCCATATAACGAATCTTTGATGGAGGTATTTCCTTACAAGAAAACAGAGTATATGAAATGCTTACAGTAACGTAATACATTTAAATTTAAGACAAGAGTTCATATTATAGTAGTTGACACAACTGTCAAGTAACTGAAATGCAAAACAGTAGATATGAATATCAAAACACATGCTACCAAGCTAGTTTTAAATTGACTCGGGTAGATAAGGTTCAGATACACATACGTGTTTAGACTACGCTCATGAGCTTCGTCCAGTATGATTACTGAGTATTGCTTCAAATCAGGATTTGAAAGGCTTTCACGAAGAAGAACGCCATCCGTGAGGTATCTATAAAACAAGTGAAGAATTTAAATCCAAAAATTGAGCACATAGGTATAGGGTAGAAACATCAAGCATAATCACCCTATTGGGTTCCGCTCTGCAATTACTCTTTATGATGAATTCTTGCAATCACTTTTAAATTGATTACTAAATCAAAATTCAAGACTTGATGTAGTGCTCATTTTACTCTACCTATGCATAGAACTTCAACATCACTCTGCGTTACAAGCAACAAGTGTGACAAAACACTGACAGGAGATAAATTAAAATGAAAAAAAAAAAGAGGAAATGGCAGTGTTACCTTCTTCTAACACTGGTAGCTACAACACTCTATGGACCACAGTATCAATTTCTTACAAGCCTTTTGTGTTGATATTGTTCCCAAACCAAAAGGTTTATTACATGGGGCACATCCAGTGGTTATTAAACTTGGAATGTAATATTTCTGCATGTTTCTGAGGCTTACTTTATGCATGTTCTCTCTGAAGTTCTGTCCTCAAATCGAATTGCATAACCCACTTCATCCCCGAGTGGGACACCAAGCTCCTGAGCTACTCTTCTGTGAAATAACAAATAAAAGTGTTCTTATTCACAACTCAGTTACATATATGTTTTGTATTTGATGGCAGTAAACAACACAGTAAGTGAAATAACTTTTAACAGTGAGTAAAACAACTAAAACAGAATCCCATACTGTTAAATTGACAACGGCTAGCTGATCAACCAGGCAGAAAGTCATTCAAAATTGAGAGTAGTTGCTCAAACAGGAAGAACCACCTGACAACCCTCACATGACAGTTCTTTATAAGCTTGTTCTGCATGACACTTGGCAGGCTATCCAACAAAAAGATCCTCTCACAACTCAGAATATGATGAGGTTTCTGGTATTTCCCCGGCCACTTAGCTGTCGAGTAAGTCTCCTTTCTAAATGCAAGAGTAGTTCCAATCCCAATTCATAAAGCCCTCCAATTGCCAAATTGCAACCCACAAATTGGCAGCAAGGCAAAGCATAACCAAAACATAGGCTATATCGGGGAGCATTGACATAAGCCACACAGATGAAGCAATACTCTGGCACTAACAAATAAGCACCAGATGACGAAGTCACCCGTGTCCTCTGCGGTCGCGAAAAAACACGCCCTCGCGCGCATGGGATAGAACGAGAGATGTAATGGGTGTGGAGAACCTGGAGACGGAGACGGCGGCGACGCGGCGGGGTTGGGTGACGGCGATGGCGCCCCGGCGGGTGTATCCGCGGCGGTGGAGGATCTGGGAGAGCTGGGTGCTCTTGCCAGAGCCGGTCTCGCCGATAACCACCACCACCGGGTTCGTGTCCACCGCGGCGACAATCTCGTCCTCGTGCTCCGAGATCGGCAGCACCGGCGGTGACGGCGACGGCATCACCGGAAGAGGCGGGCGGGCCGGCTTCGGTGTGGATTAGGGTTTAGCCTTTTCTTTTTCTTTTTTTCTTTTCTCTGGCCGTCGGGGTTCCGGCCTCCGGGGACATTGATGACCGGTCGCCCGGTCGGATGCTGCGGAGCGCGGTGCTGCCGTGCAGCGGTGGAAATTTTTTTTATTTTAACCTTTTTTTTCTTTATTTTTAAAAATAACCTCAGCGGGGGTTTATTTGCGCGTCGTGACCCTTTTAGCCGCGCCAGACCGCCTGGCGCGGCAGGAACATGCTGCCGCGCCACATGCACTGGCGCGGCAGCCCCCTGCCACGCTGGCGCGTCGACCCGCGGCGCCAGGCGGGCGCTGACGTGGTCCGCGCTTTCGCCGCGCCAGCCCGCCTGGCGCGGCAGGGCCGACACTTAGGCCGCGCGCCGGCTCCCTTCCTCCTCCCTCCCTCCTTTCTTCCTCCTCCAGACACACCACACAGCAGCACCTTGCAGCGCCGGCCCCCGCCACCCCACCCCCAAATCCACCAAAAATCCGGCGATTTTGGTGGGGGAAAGTAGTGGGAATCGATCCCTGCTTCGTGTGGAAGGTATTCCCCTACTTATTCTCGTGTTTTACCGTTACATTTGGTAGATCGGAGGATGTTTAGGTGACTTAGGGTTAGGTTAGTGATTTGAAATTTCAATGAAATGCAATGATGTTTTGTGTTAGATGATACGTAATTCATACGCAATTGAGTCTCTGCCCGCGATATTGACGTGTAGAACTTGTTGAATGCTTCGATTTAGGTATATATTCATCCAATTGTGTGCTTTACATGACATGTATTTTTTTTATATGTTCAATTAATTAGTCTCATTTTTGTTTCAGTGTTTGTATTTTGTAGATCGAGTGTTTACATTTTATCAAAATGATGTATATAGCTAGTATGGATTACGTGTGTAAAGTTTATTTGTGTATTAAATTTATTGCACTTGATTTACAGGTGAGATGGCGTCGTTTGGTTCTGAATACAAACGGCGTAGGTGGTATGTGCGTTATGTGGGCGAGTCCAATGTTGCTGGTCCCGTACCTCCTGCTCTTCCGGTACCACTTTGTAGATGTGGCGCGCAAGCAGAGGTGAAACAATCAAGGCATCCAAAGACAGCCGGAAGAGCCTTCTATGTATGCAAATGGACTTTTGATCCATTGCCTGCCGCACCTTGCGATTTCTTTCAGTGGATCGATGGACCCGACAAATATGATCCTAGGATCCGCCTATTCCCATATCATAGCACAGAGCTTAAACCATACCATAAGTTTAGGCGTTGGGTTCCTCCTCCACCAAACCCACCTAGGATGACCGATGAGGAGAAGCAGGAGGCTGCTTGTAGGCGTGTGAGGGATCCTCCCATGTGCAAGTGTGGTGTTTCTGCTAAGCTTATGCGTCCTAACTTAGGGGATCCACCTAAGTTTACTCCATTCTTTCGATGCTCCCTAAAGACTCATGTAAGTATATTACGAGAATATTAGTATGTCGTTGGTAGTTGGAGAAGCGTTTTGTAGTTACTTTACATCTGAGTAGTTCACGTCATGGGTTTTTTGCAGGATGGGTGGCCGTTGTGTGATTTCAATGAGTATATATACGGCCCAATGGCAATGTGGCCAACAGAGGAGGAAGTGCGGGAGTTTGAAAGTGAAAATGCACCGTGGCCGTGTGTGTCCTCTCCTAGTGATAGATGCAAGTGTGGTATATTGGCAACAGAAGGTGTGGTGCCTTCTGAACTTGGATATGGTTCGTTCTGTGGAAATGCACATGGCGATTACTGGGTTAGTAAATACTCGTCTCTTATGTTTTATGAAGGTTGTAACTTGGTTCAAATTTGTAAGAATATTGAATTGTTGTTGCAGGAGGGAAGGACATGTGATTGGGAAGATTTTTGTGGTCGATATGATTTGTTATTAAAGTTGGGAAATACATCGGAACCATGGAAGTTAAGGAAACAACAAGAAATTAAAGAAAAGATTAGGAAAAAGTATGATGTGCCTATTCCTGACGACGACTTGCTTTGGGGAAAAATATATCAAGATATGGTGCATGAGACTGGAGTGAAACCTAATGGACTTTATGCAAGGGAAACTATTATTAAGTATTGGAGGCAAAATAGATCCAAGTATCCACGACCTCTAACTGAAAATGAGAAGAGAGAAAATAGGAGGAAGTTGCAGGAGGAGAGGGACTTGGAGAAACAAAGGTTGATGGAGGAAAGAGATCGCTTAGGTTATGTGGTTGATCCGAATGTGAAATACCCTGAGGGTTCATGGGAACAATATTTGCAACAAAAAGCGGCAAGAAAAAGAAGGCTTCAAATGGAAGAGTTACAACAACAAGCGGAAGAGGCACAGATGGAGGCAATGAAGGCTCTTGTTGCCGATTTACCTGTTGGTAAGGTTAATGTCGATAAGAAAGGCAAGGGAGTTGTTGTTGCCGGAGATGTTGATGATGATGATGATGATGACGAGTTACTATATGAAGGTGACTCGGACTAGATGAACGTGTTGATGTAGCTGGATCATGTTTCTCTGTAGCTGTGAAAACAATGTAGAACATTATGTTTATGTTTATTCTGGGAACTATAATTAGTTGTCAAAAACTATTTTCATTTCCGAGAGAACTATGTTCAGCCGCATTAAAGTTTGCCGTGATATGACTGGCTTCTTGTGGTTTTGGCGTGCTGTTTTCCTGAACTCCTGTCCACGGATCACCGTAGTCAATCTCCATGCATCTTCCCGACCCGGAAGGAATAAGGTATAGGAAAGAAGGCAATGCTTTATTTTTTTTCATTTGTGATCTGTAAATTGAGTTGTTAATGAAACCGCTTTATTCGCCGACTCTATTTCATTCGCTGAATATATATGATATTTCTTTTCTTTGAAACACAAATTGTATAACAAGGTTTGAGACCTTGTGTTTGTATCTGTTTATCTTTTTTGTACTAGTGAAATTTCATTGTATTGGGTTCTTTCTTAGATCTAAATGGAGTGGAATTTCATATAAAAATCTAAGAATATTATGATTTAGATAAATACTCGAAAATGTACTGAACTGAAATCTACTGGTAAGGTCGGAGGAATTTTTTCTTACAAATTGGATTTATTTCGTACATTTATCGATGAGAAAATCCGGGGGTCAGAATTCCTTACAATTTGAAAGTCCCAAATGATCCGAGGGGGCGGAAAGAGAGGGATTCGAACCCTCGGTACAAAAAAATTGTACAACGGATTAGCAATCCGCCGCTTTAGTCCACTCAGCCATCTCTCCTCGTTCTAAATCGAAAGGTTTTCATGATATGACGGAGGCAAGAAATAACGATTGCAAAAAATCCTTCCTTTTTCTTTCATTTCAAAAGTGCATAAAAATTATATTGCCAATTCCATTTTAATTATATTCTTTTTTCTTTGCGCGGGGGGCAGCCTTGCCGCGCCAGGCGGCCTGGCGCGGCAGGGCTGGGCTGCCGCGCCACGCGCAACCAACTTTCAGTAGGTTGCGCGGGGGGCTGCCTTGCCGCGCCAGGCGGCCTGGCGCGGCAGGGCTGGGCTGCCGCGCCACGCGCAACCAACTTTCAGTAGGTCGCCCGGGGGGAGGCCCCTGCCGCGCCAGGCGGCCTGGCGCGGCAGTGCTGGGGTGCCGCGCCACGCGCAACCTACTTTCAGTAGGTTGCGCCGGGTGGTAGGCCGGCTTTGCCGCGCCAGGACGCCTGGCGCGGCAGGGCTGAGCTGCCGCGCCACGCACAACCTACTTTCAGTAGGTTGCGCCGGGTGAGGTCGGCCTTGCCGCGCCAGTACGCTTGGCGCGGCAGGGGTGCCGTGCCGCGCCAAATACAACCCAATTTCAGTTGGTTTCGCCGTGGGGTGGTGGCAGCAACCCAATTTCAGTAGGTTTCGCCGGGGGGTGGTGGCGGCAAGGGTGCGCGGCGGAGCCAATTTCAGTAGGTTTCGCCGAAACGTTTTTTTGTGCTAAACATTTACGGAAAAATACACGAAATACAAGCAACTTAGTCTTTTACAAACGTGACATGAATAAACCTAACATGCTTAGTCTTTTACCAACTTAGTCTTTTACAAACGTGACATGAATAAACGTGACATGGAATAATTGGGCACATGATAGGTTCAGTGGCGTGACCGCCGCTCATCCGGAGGACTAAAAGGATCTCTTGGGCGACGCTCCCTCCTTGGATGCGTGGGCAGCACATTGGCGCTGCCAACGTCGGTGTGGTCCCGGGAACGACGACGTCGGCGTGGCAACCGGGTATGAGTTGCAGGTTCCTATTGAATAATTGGGCACAAATCATAAAATTTGTATGACAATTCGGGAGCGAACATTAAAATGTATAATTGAAATTGGAGGAGCTTCTGAATATACCTGGCTGGACTCTCCCTGCGTCTGAGTCACAGGTGGAGCATCGTGAGAAATCTCGAGTTCCTCACCATACGTCGGGTCATCATCCTCGGACTGCTCACCTTCCGAGTCCTCGCTTTCCTGAGGGGATGCGGGTTCCTTACCTCGCGATCTCCTGCTAGGACCTGCCGCAGTGGACGGTGTTGCAGCCCTGGGGGTAGTCACCAATGCAGTCCGACGTGATCCTGAAGAAGTACCCTGGACATTGGCCCCGTCGTGCGCATCTGAGGATGTCATGCAGTTCATCCTCTGCGCCATTCGCCTGCAACTTTTACGAACCCTCTGCCATATATTCACGACTATGTTATTAATGGCTACAAAGATAATACGAGCGTAAGTGAAAATTTGTTTGGACTTCTACCTCTGCAAAAGCACGAAGCAGACTATCACCTTCCCCAACAGCGTGCTCCATAATCACGCCCGCCTCGTTAGAGAGCCTTGCAAGCTGTTGTCCCTGCACGCAGTATTTTTCATTCCATAAGTGATCAATGTGACGATACTATAATTACAAACCGAAAGCTTACCATATAGTCGTGGAGAGGTGCACGCTCAGGCTGTGTCCCATGGCGTGTCACGGTGTCGTACGCGTCAGCTATGTCAGCGTCATCTTCAGACGGTACATCCTCAATGGGCACATTAGTCCAAGATGGTTTCACTTTGGTTCTCGTCGAAGTACAATACCATCTTATGTACTCATTGTTGGGTCGCCAGTACGGTCCACCTTCAGGATCGCATCCTTCCTTGTTGTTCCACATGTGGATGTACCGGTCATGCTTCACCCTCCAATCATTTTCCTTGTACCGCTTTCTGCGGTCGATACTGCATCAGAAATTAGTGAAGTATTAGTATAACACGTTAATTGCGTTAATTGAATACCCTCCAATAGTTATTTATTCCTGCGTACCTGTGCAGCTGCTGCGAAGTCGATAATTCCAAAGGAGGGCACGGTTGCATCCTCCCAAACTGCCGCATCACCCTATGCGGCATATGAAACTCTACCACGAAGTACATTATCATGGGGGTTGTGCACCTCCACAGCTCTCTATCTCTGTAGCACATCGGTGAAAAGACGATATCGCTAAGCTGCTGACGATCATACGGTTTCCATTCCACCTTCAAAAATTTTCACGCAATACTTATTTCATCTACCATTATATGCAAGTTACCTTAAAAAACTATTATGGTTACCAAATTACCTGGTACTGCGTGAGAACATCAAACTCGTTCGTGTAGGCCCTGTAGCGCCTGTCGGGATTGCCACGAACGGGCCGCACATGCTTCCACACGTGATAGAACGTGGGAAGAGAATCGTGTCGATGCCATGGCTGAAATTGCAAGTAAATCCAATTGGTCACATGATACAATAGTTTTTCGAACATTAACGTAGAAAAAGGAATTAGCCGTTGTCACTTACATCGACACGGAGGCGGGAAGGTCGACCCACGGGCATTCGCTCCCAAATCCATATCTGGAGCATATAAGTGCACCCTCCAACATTAGAATCTCTCGCTGTGCGCCGGCAAGCCTCACATAACTGTCTGTACAGCCAGGCAAGAGCCGCTGAGCCCCAACTGTAAGTGGCTATGTTTTCCCAAACTTGACCTAGAATGGGAAGAACCATCCACGATACTGTGTTCCCAGCAGCATCTGGAAGGAGGAAAGTACTGACAAAGTGCCATAGCCACACTCGAGCAAAGCGCTGCACGACCTCGTCATCTGCTCCCGGAGGACACACCTCGAAGTGCTCCCTCAACCATGCCGAGCTAACACCGGACGTCTTCTTCGAGCTATCTCCGCCCTCTGGCTCTGGCGGCCTAATCCCAATATGCATCTCGACCATATCACGCCAATTCTCATTCTGGATAATACCTGTCACTGGCAGCCCATGCAGTGGAAGGCCGAGTATCATAGCCGCATCCTGCATTGTGATAGTCATTTCTCCGAAGGGCATGTGGAACGTGTGAGTCTCCGGACGCCACCTGTCGACCATAGCAGTCAACAGTGGTCCGTCCATTGGAGGGAGACCCCCCACGACCTGAACAGCGATATCCAAGAAACCTGCTCTCTGCAGGTACTGGGCGTACCGCTCATCCCACCTAAGTGGTGAGTGCACCCTAGCCCTCAGTGGTGTCAAATTCTGCAAAATATTATAAGAACATTTCAGTATGAGAAGTCTTACCAATTGTGAATAACGGGCTTCTAAAGTGGTAAGTAACACAAATATGATACAAATGACATTTTCAGTATGAAATTGTTTACACTCTACACAAGCGAATAGTAACGAAAGGCACATCCTTAATTAATTTATAAGAACATTTCATACGAAAATCTTGCAATTCTCATCCTAAGGTATGCATTCATCAGCAAAAAATAGCAACCATTGTCATACCTCATTATTGTCCGCGAGGTGGTGGGCACGGTGGTGCAAATCGTAAGCAGCCTCAAGAAGAGGGTATCCCGGGGCCGCCATCCTAAAAAAACAACATAAATGATCGTTAGTAAAAAACTTCATTACATGATAAGTACGGAAAATATGATAATGTACGGAAAATATGATAATGTACGGAAAATATGATAGGCAACGCGCATACCCAATTGTTCGAATTACCCGGCCCATTACTGCTCGGTCTAGATTTAGTGCCTTTTGATTTTCTAGTGCGGCATGTGCAATTCCTAATAATCTTGTGGCACTTGGAGCAACGATTTTCCGACTTGTCAATATCAAAATCACCAGTATCATAATCTGCAGAAAGCCTCCCTTCCGACACGTCCATCTCGCCTGTGAAACGCTTCTTCTTCCACCTTCCTACTTTATTTCTCATTAAATTGGGGTTAGGCACGTACCCTACCCCTTCATATGCCGTCCATTGCGACGGATCTAGGTAAGGTTGAAAGCTTGATTCCCAAATTTTGATGGTGTGCTCCCTAGAGTACAACGGTGACAAGTACATGGGGCTTTCAAAGTTAAGACCTCTTGCCTTGCAAGCTGTAATGAAGTGTGAACATGGAAGGTGCAACAATTGAGGAACATTGCAGGTGCACGAAACTTCGTGCAGATCCACTCTATAGTGTCGGCCTCCATGACTCTCACCCCCAATGTTAGTCGAACCGTAACTTCTTATAGAATACACCATCCTTTCTGGCCCGTACGGATCTGCTAAGTGGTGCACGGATCTAAGCTCAGCCTCTGATAAATAATTATCTGCAACTTGCCCAATTCTATAGCCTTGATCTAACATATCACGCGCCTTTCCCCATCGGTTCACAAAGTAGGCGTTGCATTTTTCGAATGTGTATTCAATAATTCCAGCGACGGGCCTACTTCGGATGCCTTTGAAAACTCCGTTGATTGATTCCGAGAAGTTCGTGGTCATAATACCCCACCGCATCCCTCCCTCATCGAAAGCCTGCGCCCATTTATCCTTGTCCCTCATTTCACCCTTCAACCATTCTTTTGCGTCGTCGTTCAAGTCCTTCACTAAATCTTCTAACTTCTCACGAAATTCACTCTCTGTATGAACCGTGCATAATAATTTCAATTTTCCAATCACACCCTTGCTCTTCTGCCGACGCGACATGTTGGCAGCAAAGTGCCTCATGCACCACCTATGCACAAGCGGTGGAAAACCATCAATGTGGTCCCTTGCACAATTTAGAAGCCCATGATGCCTATCTGATATCATACACACTATCCGTGAAGGTCCAAGAACATTTACCCGAACAAGTTTCATAAACCATGACCAACTCTCATTATTCTCACTCTCGACCAAGGCAAAAGCAAGAGGCACAATCTGTTGCTCTGGATCTACAGCAACTGCTATCATTAATGTACCCTTGTACTTGCCAGTCAAGAATGTACCGTCCACCAGTATCACAGGACGGCAATGTTGAAATGCCTCACTACATTGAGGGAAGCACCAAAATACCCGTTGCAGTATATGCTTCAACACTCCATTGTCAGGAACCATCATGCCACATGAGTCGATCCACCATTTAACTCCGGGATTGTAGTAGGTTATAGCTGAGAGTACCCTAGGAACCATGCCGTACGACTCCTTCCAGTCGCCCCAAAGCAGGGCAACAGCGTGTTGCTTCGCCCGCCAAGCCTTGGAATACTTCACACGGTACCCACTAAAGATGAAGATGGACTCCACGAGTGATGGCACCGATGTCTCGCTGTCTTTACGGATAATGCCTAGGATACGCCGTCCAAGGTACTTTGCTGTGCACTGTACATGCTCTCGCTTCGGCTGTGACGACCGACAAGTATGCGGTTGCACAACATTTGAAATTCTCCATTGTCCGGTGCTTGATATTAGCCGAGACCATACACGCCAATGGCATCCTTGCTTGCACATCACATTGTATCTTAAGTTCTTGTCAGAGTGAACTACGCTAAAAGGTCTATGTAACCTCACCGCGTAGTCAGCCAAGAAAAACTTCAGCTCCTCAAGACTATTGAACTTCATCCCCTTCTTAATCACTGGACTCTCACCAATGGACGTCCCTTCTGCATTCACCATACTAGATTCACAAATTGCTTTGTGAACCATACTTATGTCCTTATCATTGGGAACGGATGGCAGTTCGACATCACGTTCTTTTAACATCCGCAACTCACACTGGGTGTAAGAAAAACAATCGTCCATACGACGAATGCCTTCTACATCATGTACGGTTGCGGTGTCAAATTGCAGTCCATCCTCTTCATTTTCTACCCCGACGTTCTCATATTCATGCCCACCACTCTCAAATAGTGATTCCTCCTCTACCTCCTCACCTACTACCCCATCTTCCTCCAATTCACAATCTTCGGAACCCATAGAGACATTATCAACATCTATATTTGCTTCATCCCTCTCAAAAAAGTTATTGGGAAAATCATCATTGGCAATAGCCAAGTCAAAATCACGTTCTGTTTCACCTAACACGTGATGCAACATTTCTGACTCCTGGGTACCATTATGGTTCACTACCGTCACTTCCTCCCTCATGACAACATTTGGGCCAGGCATACGAACAATTTCGACTATAACCTCCAAACATGCAACATTAGCTTCGTGCACAACATCCTTATAGTGCTTCCAATTCGCATCGGATGCTAACTTCATGAGAACATAATGAGCTCTAGCTTTCCCACAATCAAAACGACCTCTCAAACTTATCTCATCCACTCTACATCCATACTTCGTCATTACACGGTCAACTAAATCACTAAAACTTGGAGGACCATCAAATATTTCAATTGACTCATTCATATTCTCTAACTCCCCATTTTGTTTCACAACACCACCATGAAAAAATCGAACTAAACGATCCATCTACAAAATACAAACATTTCACCATGTCATATACACTACACATTGCACATATTCGACATATCAACTACACACATTACATATATTGGACAAATTGCAAACAAAATATACACATATACATTGCACTATACGATTCAATGAATATATCCTTAAATCAATAAGTTCTACACGTCAATATCGCGGGCAGAAACTCAATTGCGTATGAACTACGTATCATCTAACACAAAACATCATTGCATTTCATTGAAATTTCAAATCACTAACCTAACCCTAAGTCACCTAAACATCCTCCGATCTACCAAATGCAACGGTAAAACACGAGAATAAGTAGGGGAATACCTTCCACACGAAGCAGGGATCGATTCCCACTACTTTCCCCCACCGAAAACGCCGGATTTTGGGTGGATTTGGGGGTGGGGCGACGGGAGGCGGCGCAGGAGCTTCGGGCGCAGGTTTCTGGAGGAGGAAGAAAGGAGGGAGGGAGGAGGAAGGGAGCCGGCGCGCGGCCTAAGTGTCGGCCCTGCCACGCCAGGCGGGCTGGCGCGGCAGCTGCCGCGCCAGGCGGGCTGGCGCGGCGAAAGCGCGGACCACGTCAGCGCCCGCCTGGCGCCGCGGGTCGACGCGCCAGCGTGGCAGGGGGCTGCCGCGCCAGTGCATGTGGCGCGGCAGCATGTTCCTGCCGCGCCAGGCGGTCTGGCGCGGCCAAAAGGGTCACGACGCGCAAATAAACCCCCGCTGAGGTTATTTTTAAAAATAAAGAAAAAAAAGGGTTAAAAATAAAAAAAATTTCGCAGCGGTGCAGGTGCTTAGCTCGTGCTGTGCTTGCGTGGTAGCGCCAAGGTAGTGAGACGTATCAGCAAGGAGGAAGCGTATTGGAAACACTACGTGTTCGGCGTTTCCTTTTGGGTCTGCTTGTTGTCCTGTCCAAACTTGCCGACTTTTTTTTTTAAAAAGGTTCTCACAAATAGGCTCCTGGTGAAAACATTTCGGAAAATGGACCCTTAGGTTGGTGCTAGCATTGGTGGTGCCAAGCATACACGCCTCGGCGCTAGAGCCGCTGGCGTCTAGATCCTTGCACAGCTGCTGACCTGGATGCTGATATGACGATGGCGCCAAGTTTTGAATTCCTACCACCCACCTCCTTCCTGCCCGAGCCTTCCTCCTTTTCTTTCTCCTCCTCTCGGTTTTTTTTATCTCCCCACTTTGCCATGCATCACAAATTGCCCTATGGGACCTTGGAAACTTTGATTTGCTCCGTGGATCTTCAAGAGCAAGGTATCATCGCTCCTTCATAGTTTTTTTCACGTCGATTCAGTATATAATAGTCGGATTTTTTAACTTAGGGTTTCATGCAACCGTAGGTTGTCAAGGCATGGAAAAGCTAGGAAACCAAGGTAACCTCAGTAGCGCACGTTGTTATGTTATGGGTTCATTGTTGTGGATCGAATGGAAAACCCTATATGTAGGTTTAATGTTAATTGCTTTCGGTTCTTACAACGAAAATGACTAAATTGTAGTTATAGCCGGATGATCAGAAATGCCTTCGATCCATTGCCTCTGCCTAGTGGTGTTCCAATACCCATGTGCTTTTGCGGCGATCCTTGCAAGGTAGCCAAATCCGATGCAGAGGACACGTATAGGCAGAGGTATTGGATGTGTTCCAATTTTGCGTTTGAGCCTACACTTTGTCAGCGCTGTATTAACAAGATGGTGAGAAATTAATGTTGTCTAATAATTAATTTGTGTCCTATGACATATTCCATATTTTTTATTTTGTAACAATTGCATTTGTTGCAAAACCTTCCACCGCTTTGTGATTTTGAGCAGTGGATCAACACTGAGATCAAGCTTGAAGATAAGGAAGAGATGCTGGAAATGTTGCGTTGGGAGGCAGAGAAGAAGGAGACAATGGAGAGGAGGAAAGGAGGCGTGTTGCTGCGAACAAGGAGGAGAGGGAGAAGAAGCTTGAGCGTGCACGCCGAGCGAAAGCAGCGATTGAGGAGAATCCCGATGCCCTGAGGAAGGGAAAGTGACCTCGTTGCACAGTAGTATCCATTACTGTTGGACTTTTCATTGTGTTGTCATGTAATGCACTTTAAGTATGGGCGATTGTAGGATCTAGGATACCGACTAGAGGGGGGTGAATAGGCAGTTTTAAGCTAAAACACAATACTTAACAAACTTTAATTAGAAACTCAAAAGATAAGCAACTACTAGCAAATCTACTACTAGGTATTTCAAGACGGGCTAGGATGACAAGTAATAAAACAAGATATATGAAAGCATGTACTTGAAGTAAGTGCTACTAAGAAGGTAGAGAGCAAGAAGACAACCAAGAGAGACCGATGTTTTCTCATGGTGTCGATGACTTGCCGGTCACCCCTAATCCACGTTGAGATGGATTCAATGATTCAATCGCTTCTCTATCAAGCCACCGCTTGATGTTTAAGATGAATTAAATCAAAAAATCTCTCCAAACCTCGTTTCCACTAGAGTTGCTCTTCACCACTCCGGTGAGATGAGCACAAAACCTCTCACAAGAATGGCCGGAGCAACTTCACAATCTCCTTGAAGTGCTCAACAGCTCCGCAAGCTCCAAGCCGTCTAGGAGGCGGCAACCTCCAAGAGTAATAAGCCAATTGACGCTTGCTTGAAGACTCCCTAGTGCCCCAAAGCTCAAGAAATCAATGCAATGCACTAGAAGCCTCTCAAACTCACTATAAAGCAATCTCAATTCAATGCAAGTGAGTGAGAGGTGGAGAGAGGCTCAAAAGATCATAAATCTAGTCCAAAGAGCCAAGAGAGAGCTCCAACAACCGGTGGGGGGATATTTATAACCCCCACTACCAAAACTAGCCGTTACAGTAAATTTTCGTGCAAAACTGGAAAACTGCGGACCATCCAAAGTACAAGTCGCGAACCATCCGTAGTACAAAGCCCAATGGCTATATTGGCATTTAATGCGTGTTAGAGAAGAACCGTTACGGGGGTCGCAGACCATCTGTAGTACAAGTCGCGGATCATCCGCGCCCCGTGGACCGTCCGCCAAATGAACTGCAAACCGTCCGTAGTTCAAACACCCGGCAGAAATAGTTTCTGGAGGCCCTTAGCGGACTGTCCGCCATTTAACCGGCGGACCGTCCGCCATTGGCGCAGAAACTCCATTTCAGAAGAGATCTTTTCAATATTAAAAAAAATATGCTCATCTTAGATCAAAACTTTGATATGCAATGCATTCTTTTGAGCAAAGAGGCACTATAGAACCCTCAAGCAATAAGAGAATTGACCCCTCTTAATAGTATGGCCATCTATCCTATTAAATCCGGTCATATTGTTCATCCACTAAGCACCTATTTGACCAGCAAAAGGAAAAACCCTATTTTATACCTTTGCCTTGAGCCTCCCATCTTAAAATCAATTTGGAATGTCATCATACTAAGAATCATGGCCACAACTCATTCAAGGGACTAACCTACACTCAATATTACTCATTGAAAAACGTTAGTCCTCAAGGGGTTGTCATTTATTACCAAAACTCAAATTATGGACCTAGATGCTTTCAATCTCCCCCTTTTTGGTAATTGATGACAACCTCATATAAAGGTATAGAAAGATTTGAGTTAACCTTATACATAAGGCATAATATGGACTCAAGAATTGAATTTTCGAAGATGTTCTTACCCATTTTGAAGAGACTTGAAGAACAAGAGTAAGGACTAATCTTCGAAAAGATTTATATGAAGAACTCCCCCTACATATGTGCATTTATCTTGTATAGAAGTCTTCCACATATGTATGAATATTTAGAATTTACCATAGAGCCTTCCCTTCAACAAATTACTCAAGCAACATAGTTCAACATTAGCATACATAAGATCCAAATTTACTTTAGGCAATATAGTTCAACATAAGATCCAAGTGCTAATTATTACAACTTAAGTTCATGCAACACGTAAAAGTTCATGCATAACCACTTAAAGGTTCCACACGATGCAATAATAAAGTTCATGCAAATGCAAAAAGGACAATAATCCCATGAGCTCCCCCTTTCTTCATGGCATCAAGAGGTCTTCTCCCCCTTTGGCATCAAGTACAAAAAAATGTTATTCTTCCGGAGGAGGTGGAGGAGGATAGTACGGCTGGTGAGGATAGAAGTCAGGAGGTGGAGCAGGAGCCGGAAAGATACTGTAGAAATGATCACTGAAGCTGGAGAAACTTGATGAGAGAGTGTTCATGTCTTGCTCAAGTTTCTGTTGGCGCTCATCAAGCTGAGAATTAGAACCACTGAGACTCATAGTGTCAAGCCTAGCACCTAAGGCTCCAATGTCATTGTGAAGACCCTCCTGAACATTTGCAACCTAGTCATCATGGGCTCATACATGGTAGAATGGATGTGATGTCCAAACCAATGATCCGGTTGTCGATATGAGTTCTCATGTTATCTTGCATGCTCTGAAAATTGTCCATCACTTGCTGTCCAAAAGCTTTAAAATTTGAATTAAAGCCCTCCTAGAGATTTGCAAAGTATGGATCAAAATAACCGGCAGGAGGCTCCCAATGTGACTGTGACCCAGAAAGAGGTTGTGGAGGCAGAGGAGGCATGGCTTGTGCATCGGCACCATCATTTCCTGCCCACCCCATATATCCATCATCTTGATTGGAGTGACTTCTCTTTCAAGAAAGACCGTGTTATTTGCATATGGCTTGTAGACGGTATGGTTGACATTGCACGGACCTTGGAATCTTGTTTTGACCTTAATGAGTGTCATGATATAAGGGGCAAAGTATACATTGATTTCAAGATTGACCTTCTTTGCCGCAATTTGATCCATAATCAATCTTACTACATCAAATTTCTGTCTATTCATAACATGCTTCACAAAGTTTCTATGATATCCCACAAATCCATCCTTGAAGCCACTCTTAGGCAAGATTGTGACTCGAGCTATTTTGTTGATTATTGCAAGATAGTGCCTCAAGCCAGTTGTTTTTCCATAGAGTCTAGGAATCCCAGTTCTAGCTGGCTCATAATACTATGATATGTGCTCAATCTCCAAAATGTTCTCATCAACCATATTTATGCTATAGTCATCAGTGAGAAAAGCATAGTCAAGATGGTTGACTGCAGCAAACTCAGCAAAAGTAGAGATGTATTTCCTTTTTCCTGTCATCCACTCAATCTTATCTTCAAAGAAATCAATTTTAACAGTGGCATAGGATTGACAGATGATAGTGTCATTCCAGTTGCACCTATGCTCAAGAAACCTCCTCAGGCCAATAGCCTCAAACTTCCCTACTACCTCGGTCATAACAGATTGCTGAGCCATGTACACAAAATCTATTGTCTGATGCTTGAACACTGTTTTATTGACTAGGTGACCAAAGAAAGCATCTTCCTGTACCTGAGTGTGAAAGAACAGGTTGATGAGGTACGGGGAAGACTGAATTGATAAGGTGTTCTCTCTCTGGAGTAGGTCTTCATGTTCCATTTTCGCTTGGGTGCTGTGTGTAGAGTCACATCAATCACTGCATCGATATCTTCATCTTCATCAACGTCTTCATCTACATGCATTGAGAAAGCCGCTAAGGATTCCACTTCGGTATCACTGGGAGCATAATCATCATCTCTAGAATCCTCTTCTCCTGAATCCCCATCATCATCAAACCGAGGCCGCTTAGATGAACTTCCCTTTTTCAGCTTCCGAGCAAAGGCCTTTGTGATATGACCAACACGGCCACTATCAATGATATGGAGATATGATATTAGTTTATGCAATGATACAAAGAGAATGACACGTGCCGTTATCTCTAAGATTCTAGGGCTCTTAGGCAGCTGTCAAGGAACCGCGAACGGTCCGCCAAGTAACGGTGGACGGTCCGCCGTTCATCGGGCTGACCCCAAGATCTAGAACAACATGAAAATCCTTCCCCCAAATCTCTTAATTTCCAATGTACTGATGATTGAGAAATTTCACAGAAGAATATAGAGATGAATCCCCAACATGCGACCCCTTATCCATGGACAAATCAACAAATCCACATGAAACCCTAACCATCCTTCTTCCTCATTGAACAACCAAGAAAACCAAATGAGATCGAAGGAATACCGTCCGATCATGGTGAGGATCTTGCAGATGGTCCGAAATCATTCCTCAGACAATTCGGGAAAGTCTCCAAAGCTTAACCTTAGGAGAGGATCTTCCTCTAGAGGTGGAGGAGAAGGGGATGAAAGAGAAAGCGTTTTGACCGGTTGGAGGAGAAAGGATCAAGACCCGTCTAGATAAGGCATGTGGGGCACGGGTCCACTGTGGCACCCCTGTTGCAGACGATCCGTAGTGAAGAGCGCGGACGGTCCGCCGGTTGAGGAAAAATTGAACTGTCGGCTGAAAAGTTTCTGTTTCCTTTATCAGACGGTACGCGGTTGCTATCACGGACGGTCCACAGACCGCGGACGGTCCGCCACTCTAGACAGAAACTTTTCTCCCCTTTTTCTGCATTCTTCTTTTGTGATAAGGATTGAGGATAAGATCAAGGGTTCGTGGCTCATTGGAAAATTGTCTTTTATGAGATGAAGAAAAATGCAACAACACAAATATAGAGTTAGACATGAAAGAAATGCATGATGCATAAAAAAAGAAATGTATTTGGTTTCAAGCCACATTTAAGAAGTCAATGACATTAAGCTCATTCCGTAGTTTGCAAAATCTCTATTCATCCAACAGCTTTTTGAAGATATCCACCAATTGGTCATTTGTACTAATTCCATCAATTTTGATATCCCCTTTGCTTATATGATCTCTAAGGAAGTGATGTCTAATGTCGATGTGCTTGGTTCTAGAATGTTGATCCGGATTGTTAGCAATCTTCACAGCACTTTCATTATCACATAAGAGTGGAATTTCCTTGAAATCCAAGCCGAAATCAAGAAGAGTTTGCTTCATCCACAATAGTTGAGCACAACAACTTCCCATCGAGATATATTCCGCTTCGGCGATAGAAAGTGCTACGGAGTTTTGTTTCTTTGATGACCAAGATACAAGAGATCGACCAAGAAGTTGACAACCTTCGAAAGTGCTCTTTCTATCAACCTTGCAACCAGCATAATCGGAATTCGAAAAACCAACCAATTCAAATTGAGCACCATTTGGATATCAAAGACCAATATTCGGTGAATACTTTAGATATCTCAAGATTCGCTTCATGGCTGTCAAATGACATTCTTTAGGGGCGGCTTGAAACCTTGCACACATGCATACACTAAACATGATGTCGGGCTTAGATGCGGTAAGGTAAAGTAAACTACCAATCATGGATCTATAAAGCTTTAAATCTACCGGTTTACCTCCCTCATCAAGATCAAGATGCCCATTAGTGGCCATAGGGGTCTTGATTGGTTTTGCATCTTCCATCCCAAACTTCTTCAATAAGTCTTTCACATATTTTGATTGCCACACAAATGTGCCTTGCTTCAATTGCTTGATTTGAAGACCAAGTAAGAAGCTTAATTCACCAATCATAGACATTTCGAACTCCCTAGACATCATTTCACCAAATTCTTCACAATAGCTTTCATTAGTGGATCCGAAGATGAAATCATCAACATATATTTGGCAAATGAAGATATCCTTGCCAATCCTTTTAGTGAAAAGTGTAGTGTCAACTTTCCCAATTTTGAATCCCTTAGAGATGAGAAAATTTCTTAACCTCTCATACCAAGCACGGGGGGCTTGTTTTAGACCATAGAGAGCCTTTGAGAGCATGTATACATAGTTCGGCTTCTTGACATCCTCAAAACCGGGAGGTTGCTCGACATACACTAGTTCGCTAATCTTGCCATTCAAGAAAGCACTTTTGACATCCATTTGATATAACTTTATATTATGATGACATGCATATGCTAGCAAGATTCTTATAGCCTCTAATCTTGCAACGGGAGCAAAGGTTTCACCGAAGTCGAATCCTTCAACTTGAGTATATCCTTGAGCAACAAGTCTTGCTTTGTTTCTTACAACAACCCCATCTTCATTTTGCTTGTTGTGAAAGACCCACTTTGTACCTATAACATTGTAACCCTTGGGTCTCTCAACTAATTCCCAAACTTTATTTCGGGTGAAATTATTTAGTTCCTCATGCATAGCATTCACCCAATCAGGATCTTGGAGTGCTTCATCTACATGATTAGGCTCAATAGAGGATACAAAAGAATAAAATTCACAAAAAGAGGCAACACGAGAATGAGTTTGAACACCCTTACACAATTTGATCAATTGGATGGTCTTTTGCAATGTGATGGCTTATTCTTGGTTGAGCAATAGGTTCTTAAGTTGATGTAGATGGAGATATGTGAGTGTCATCTTGACCATAATCATGAGGAATCCCATCATCAACTTCTTGATCGTTGTATTCTTCTTGAATATTAGTGATAGAAGTTGGAGGATTCACTCTTATAGAGATGGATGGATCATCATCCTTCTCATTTTCTTCTCTAGGCTTGATATCTCCAATAGTCATTGTTTTTATTGCATTACTCAAGCCCTCATTTCTCACATCATCCAAATTCTCTCTTTCTTCATGAGACCCATTGGTTTTATCAAATTCCACATCATATGCTTCCTCAACAAATCCCTTTGATTTGTTGTACACCCTATATGCCTTGCTAGAAGATGAATATCTAAAAAGAAATCTCTCATCACATTTGCTTTGGAATTTTGACAACCGAGTACCCTTCCTTAGGATATAGCACCTGCATCCAAAAACCTGAAAATATGATATATTGGGTTTCCTTCCAACAAGTAGCTCATATGGTGTCTTGTTAAAGAATCTATGACAATAGAGCCTATTTGATGCATGGCATGCGGTGTTGATCGCTTCGGCCCAAAAAGAGTCTGATACATTATATTTCGAAAGCATTGATCTTGCCATATCGATCAAGGTCCTATTCTTCCTCTCAACTAAGCCATTTTGTTCCGGTGTGTACTTGGTTGAGAATTCATGCTTGACCCCTTTTTCTTCACAAAAATCTTCTACTCTTGTGTTGTTTAATTCACTACCATTATCACTTCTAACTTTCTTCAACTTAAGGTCAAATTTATTTTCGGCCCTTGTCACGAATCTCTTGAAAATGTCACAAGTGTTCGTCTTGTCATGAAGAAAGAAAACCCATGTGTATCTTGAATAATCATCAACAATCACGAGACAATAGCAATTTCCCCCAATGCTTCTATATGTGGTTGGACCAAACAAAACCATATGCAATAGCTCTAATGGCCTTGAGGTCGACATTATGCTCTTGGATGGATGAGAGTTACCCACTTGCTTCTCGGCTTGACAAGCACTACGTAATTTGTCCTTCTCAAACTTCACATCGTTCAAGCCAACTACTAGATCATGTTTCAACAAACGATTCAATTGTTTCATTCCAACATGAGCTAATCTTCTATGCTATAGCCAACCCATAGAGGATTTTGAGAAGAGACAAGTTGTTAGCTTGGCATAACTCGAAGAAAAATCCACAAGGTATAAGCTTTCATGCCTAAAAACCTTGAAGATGCATGCCAACCCATCCATGCTAGTGACCTCAAAACCGTCACTAGTGAAAGTGCACTTATAACCAATATCACAAAGTTGAGCAACCGACAATAAATTAAATTTTAGAGAATCAACCAATAGCACATTTGAAAGGGAGTGATCATTTGAGATAGTGATTTTACCCAATCCTTTTACCTCACCCTTGCCATTGTCTCCAAAGGTAATATTATCATATCCGAATGCTTCATTATCAAGAGAAGAGAACATTTTTGCTTCACCGGTCATATGTTGAGAGCATCCACTATCAACTACCCAATGTCTTCCTCCGGACTTGTAGTTTACCTACAAAAAGAATTAAGCTCTTTTAGGTACCCAAACTTGTTTGAGTCCTTGGATGTTAGAAACCAAGACCTTTGGTACCCAAATGGCATTCTTTTTAGCACCAAATGTGGGTAACCCAACATATTTAGCAATAATGTTTCCATTTTAATTTTTCTTAAGGATATAACTAGCATCAAAGGATACGGCTTGCTTCTTTGTACACTCATTCATGATATGTCCAATATTCTTGCATCTTTTTCAATACTTGCCTTCATTCTTGACAAAAGTGATCGTCTTGTGAGTGAAAGCTTTCTTTCCTTTCTTAGGAATATATCCTAGCCCTTCACGATTCAACGTGAATTTTTGGCTTGACCAAATATGCTTGAATTGAGCTCTACTATCATAGCACTTCATCAAATCATTTTTTAAGCATTCCACTTCCTTCTTTAATTTCTCATTCTCCATCATGATATCCGAGTCACTCATAGAGGCATAACTTATGAATGACATATCACTATAACAAGCATTTGAAGAACTAGGCATGCAAGAAATATCATTTTTCATAGCGCAATTTATATCCATGCTTAGTTTCTCCTTAGCTTCATGCGCAAGAAGAGAATTGTGAGCTTCCTCAAACTTCTCATGAGATCCTTTAGATTCTCATGAGAAGTCTTTAGCTCCTCATAGGTTTCTTGAAGTGATTGGAATTTCAACTTCGAGTCCTTAAACTTCTTCTTTTCTTTACGCATGTAGTCATCGGATTCATTAAGCATGTTAACAAGATCATCATAGGTAAGCTCATTATCGTCATCATGATCAAGTTCATCGAATGATACCTTTGTTTCTCCTTTTGCCATTAGACAAAAAGGTGAGGAGAAGAGAGATGGAGCTTCCTTGATGGCAATTCTGGCGACCCCCATTGGAGACTTATCATCCTCATCATCTTACAAGTCGGAGCTTGCATCAGAATCCCATTCAACATAATAGGCTTGCTCGTTCTTCTTCTTTTTATAGAATTTACTCTTCTTCTTGTAATCAAATTTCTTGCCCTTGTTCTTCTTCTTGTTGGGACAATTTGCGGCAATATGACCAATTTCTCCGTACTCAAAACACTTTTTTTCTTCAAAAAGATTCTTCTTTGATGATTGACCCTTGTTGAAACTTTTGTTCTTCATGATTCTTCTTAGCCTTCTTACAAACAATGCCATCTCTTCATTGGAATCATCATCATCATCACTCTCAATATTTTTCTTCTCCTTTGAAGACTTAGCCTTTAGAGCAATGCTTTTCTTCTCCTCTTCTTTCACTACACCATGTGCTTCATTTTGTGATTGCTTGAAGATATCATGAGTGAGTACTTCACCTAGCACTTGTGTAGGAGTCATAGTCTTCAAATTTAATCTCACTATTAATGTCACAATTGTATCATATTTCTCCGGGAGACACCTAAGAAATTTGTGAGAGAAATCCTCATCCAGAACATTGAATCCAAGACCCTTGAGTTCATTCACAATCTCATTCAACCGGTTGAACATGGATGAGACATCTTCATCTTTCTTCAAGAGCATTCACTAAACTTTTCTTTGAACACATAAAGTTTAGCTTCCTTCACGGTAGAAGTCCCTTCATAAATTTCCATTAACTTGTTCCACACTTCATAAGCAGTTGAGAGATTCTTGACCCGATTGAACTCATTTACATCAAGGGCCCCATATAGCACATTCATTGCTTGATCATTCAATAATTCATTTGCTTCATCGGCTTCACTCATATTTTTATCATCAAGATTCACAAAACCTGCATTGACGATCTTCCACACTTTCTTGCCCATAGCCTTAAGATGCACCATCATTCTAGTCTTCCAATAATCATAGTTATTCCCATCAAAGAAAGGTGGCTTTCCCACATGAATATTGTTCTCACTAGCCATTTATCCTACTTCGGGATGGTTAAATCCTTGGAATACAGAGTCCTTAGCTCTGATAACACTTGTAGGATCTCGGATACCGACTAGAGGGGGGTGAATAGGCGGTTTTAAGCTAAAACACAATACTTAACAAACTTTAATTGGAAACTCAAAAGATAAGCAACTACTAGCAAATCTACTACTAGGTATGTCAAGACAAGCTAGAATGACAAGTAATAAAACAAGATATATCAAAGCATTTACTTGAAGTAAGTACTACTAAGAAAGTAGAGAGCAAGAAGATAACCGAGAGAGAGACCGATATTTTCCCGTGGTGTCGATGACTTGCTGATCATCCCTAATCCACGTTGAGGTGGATTCAATGATTTAATCGCTTCTCTATCAAGACACCGCTTGATGTTTAAGTCGAATGAAATCAAAGAACCTCTCCAAACCCCGTTTCCACTAGAGTTGCTCTTCACCACTCTGGTGAGGTGAGCACAAAACCTCTCACAAGAATGGCAGAGCAACTTCACAATCTCCTTGAAGTGCTCAACAGCTCCACAAGCTCCAAGCCGTCTAGGAGGCAGCAACCTCCAAGAGTAATAAGCCAATTGACGCTTGCTTGAAGACTCCCTAGTGCCCCAAAGCTCAAGAAATCAATGCAATGCACTAGAAGCCTCTCAAACTCACTAGAAAGCAATCTCAATTTAATGCAAGTGAGTGAGAGGTGGAGAGAGGCTCAAAAGATCATAAATGTAGTCTAAAGAGCCAAGAGAGAGCACTAACAACCGGTGGGGGGATATTTATAACCCCCACCACCAAAACTAGCTGTTACAGTAAATTTTCGTGCAAAACTGGGAAACCGCGGACCGTCCGCAGTACAGTACAAAGCCCAACGGCTATATTGGCATTTAATGCGTGTCAGAGAAGAACTGTTACGGGGGTCGCAGACCATCCGCAGTACAAGTCACGGACCGTTCGCGAAATGAACTGCGGACCATTCACAGTTCCAACACCCGGCAGAAATAGTTTCTGGAGGCCCTTAGCAGACCGTCCGCCATTTGACTGGTGGACCGTTCGCCATTGGCGAAGAAACTCCATTTCAAAAGAGATCTTTTCAATATTAAAAAAAATATGCTCATCTTCGATCAAAACTTTGATATGCAATGCATTCTTTTGAGCAAAGAGGCACTATAGAACCCTCAAGCAATAAGAGAATTGACCCCTCTTAATAGTACGGCCATCTATCCTATTAAATCCGGTCATATTGTTCATCCACTAAGCACCTATTTGACTAGCAAAAGGAAAAACCCTATTTTATACCTTTGCCTTGAGCCTTCCATCTTCAAATCAATTTGGAATGTCATCATACTAAGAATCATGGCCACAACTCATTCAAGGGACTAACCTACACTCAATATTACTAATTGAAAAATGTTAGTCTTCAAGGGGTTGTCATTTATTACCAAAACTCAAATTATGGGCCTAGATGCTTTCAGCGATGACAAAAAGAAGTACCGACTAGAGCGGGGTGGTGTACTGTCCGCCCTTGTAGGACCGGACTTTCCGCCCCAAGCGGACTGTCCGAGTAAAAAAACTGTGGACCGTCCACCTTTAGATGGCCTGAAAACATGTTTGTCTACGTTTAGGTGACCGTCCGCCACCTAGGGCCGGACTGTCCGCGGCATGCAGACTGTCCGCCAAAAACTACAGCGGACCGTCCGCCTTTGAGAAATAATTTCTTAGCCCGAGAACATGTTTTTGTCTAGGTTTAGCTGACCGTCCACCACCTACGATTGAACTGTCCGCCCCATGCGGACTACCAAAAACACCTGCGGATCGTCTGCCTATGAGATATAATTTCTCGATCCGAGAACATGTTTCTGTCTAGGTTTAGCTGACCGTCCGCCACCTAGGGACGGACCATCTGCCCTTATACAGATAGACCTCTTTTAGAACAAGTTTTTCTTCTCATTTCTTTCACTTTCTCAAACTAAGTTAATGAGTAGAGAAGAAATCCCCCGTACATATGTGCATATATTTTGATTCCATTAATTTCACATATGCATGGATATAGAGATTTTGGCAGAGACTACCCTGCAAAATTGAAACCAAGGCTACAAGAGAGAATATAATTGAAATCCATGAAAAGGTTAGCCTCACATTTCCACAAACACTAGAACAAGAAACAAAATAAGAAATAACAAGAAACAAAATCAGAAATAAAGCGCATAAAAAGACTTCAACATGATTACACCCAAGTTTTAGTGCGAAGCGAATTATTACAAACCAAAGTCCATGCAAACATAAATGCAAATATCCATTACATGAGCTTCCCCTGCAACAGATCCACCACTCCAAGTCTCCAAACCTTCTCCCCCTTTGGCATCAAGTACGAAAAGAGGCTAGTCATCCTGTGGCGCCGGTGGAGGAGGATAATAAGGTTGATGAGGATAGAACTCAAGGGGAGGTGCCGGAGCTAGAAATATGCTGTAGAAATGATCACTGAAACTCGAGAAGTTGGATGACAAAGTATTGAAGTCATTCTCTAGTTTATGCTGCTACTCCTCAACCTGTTAACGTTGCTCAGTTATGTCTAAGTCACCAAATCTAGCATCCAAGGCCTCAATATCACTGTGAAGACCCTCCTGAACGTGCTGTAGCCTAGTCATGATGGGCTCATACATAGTAGAGTGGATATGCTGCCCAAAAGCCACAAAACGGTTATTAATCTGCTGATGCATGTTCTACTGCATATTCTAAAAGTTTGTCACCATTTGCTGCCCAAATGCCTCAAAGTGTGAACTGAGCCCCTGCTGCATATGCTGGAAGTTCTCATTCATGTTCTGCTACATGGTGGCAAAGTAAGGGCCAAAATAACCAGCTGGAGGTACCCACTGTGACTGCATAGGGGGGAGGAGGAGGCATAGCCTGAGCATCATCATCCTGAGGTGGAGCCTCTCCCATATATCCCAGGTCTCCCTCATCTTGAACTCCTCCAACATCCGGGAAAGGAGTCAAGTCCCTTTCAAGAAAACTTTATCATTCTTATAAGGCTTGAAGGGAGTGTGAACCACCTCACAAGGACCTCAGAACCTAGTTTTTTCTTTGATAAGTGCCATGATATATGGAGCAAAGCATACATTTATCTCAAGGTTGACCTTTTTGTCAGCAATTTGATCCATGATCAACCTAACCACATCAAACTTCTGACCATCCATCACATGGCGAACAAAGTTCCTATGGTAGCCCACAAAACCAACCTTATATCCACTCTTAGACAGTATTGTTACTCTAGCAATCTTATTTATGACAGTCGGATGATGCCTAAGACCATTGATCTTGCCATACATTCTAGAGATACCCATCCTAGCCGGCTCATAATACTGAGTAATGGCATCAAGCTTTAGTGGATTCTCATCAACCATATTAAAGCTTTGATGATCAGTGAGAAAATCATAATTTAATTGATTGACAGCAACAAACTCAACAAAGGTGGCCTCATATTTTCTTTTACCCATCATCCACTCCAATTTATCTTCCTCAAAATTAATCTCTACTGTAGCATGGAATTGACGAATGATGGTGTCATTCCAATCACATTTATGCTCAAAAAATACCCTTAAGCCAATAGCTTCGAATTTACCAACTACTTCAGTCATCATGGGTTGCTAAGCCATATAATGGAAATTTATGGTTTGGTGCTTAAAGACTATCTTACTCAGCAAATATCCAAAGAAGGCATCCTCTTGTATCTGAGTGTAGAAGAAGAGATTTGAAGTGGTTCGAGGAAGAATGTATTGATAAAGAGTTCTTTCTCTTGAATATGTATCTATTGTCTACCTCCTCTTAGAAGTAGTATGTGACAGTACATTAATGATCTCATCGACATCACCCTCTTGATTCATCTCATCATCCTCATCATTAACTGAAGGAGCTACTGAAGATTCGACCTCAGTATCACTAGGCTCATAGTCATCATCCCTTGAGTCATCATTCCTTGAATCACCCTCATCATCCACTCTTGGCCTTTTAGAAGAACTTCCCCTTTTAAGCTTGCTTGCCAAAGCCTTAGTGATACGATGAGGACGATCACTGTCAAGAACACGTGCACAAACATTAGCAAGAACACGCATCCACCAAGTGACGCTGAGGACACAGACCGACGACAAGCCTCGCACAGCTGCCGGTACAAAAAAACCAACACTACAGAGCCCCAGCTGTACTGACCGTTCCAGTCGGTGAGGCAGTGGATCCACATCCACGACGTAGTGTCACCCGTGGCATCGGGGAAGAGAACACAGGCGAAGAGGTGTAGGATCTAGGCCCTGCAGTAGTTCCCAACAATTTGCTCACCTGCATCCTCGGGGCACTGTGCAAACTATTGCCGTAGCCAGGAGATTAGTGTAGGGATACGAGGTAGGCTACGCTAGCGCAAATCAAAATTTCTACCGCGTAAAACCAGAAATAACTGCCGTATAAGGATCACGGGATTACCACTCGACGCACTACTGGTGCGGAAGATGTAGATATGCGTCGATGCAGTGAAGACGATCACGTAGTCGTATGTAGTCGATCAACGTAGTTGTACGTAGTCGATCACGTCCAGCAGCTTCTCAGCAGCTCGTCCACGTGCAACAAGATCGCCTCCGGTGCCGCGGCTCGTCGGCGGCTCGTCATGGCTCGTCGGCGGCTCGTCGATGGCTCGTCCAAGTGCTGCAGGCGCAACACCTCCAAGGTATCCACACGTGCAGGGAGGAAGCGTCGCAAGCCGGACTGCTAGATCCGCGAGTTGCAACAGGCAAGGGCGTGGGAGGCGCGGCAGGTGTGTTTCGCCAAAAGGTGTAAACCCTAGGGCGCCCCCACCCCTCTATTTATAGAGGTTCCTGACGGGCCTCTGGATCCGAGGCCCATTAGTACTTCTAAACCTAATCCAACTCGGATCTGATCCAAATTGGGCTTCCAGCCCCTTAAGTGTGTGACCCTATGGGTTCGGATACGTATAGACATGGCCCGAGTACTCCTACTCGGCCCAATAGTCGGTAGCGGCCTCTAGCAAGACGTGCCAACTCCTATATGCACATGAAGATCATATCAGATGAACCATCACAACATAATATACATGCTATTCCCTTTGCCTCATGATATTTGGTCTAGCTTCAAGCCGACCACTCTTTCTCGATCCTGTGATTCGGAATCCCTTTGTAGGTTAACTCTTAACCGTACGTAGCATGGCCATGCATTTTCGGATCCGATCACTCGAGGGGCCCAGAGATATCACTCTCAATCAGAGAGGGGCAAATCCCATCTTGATTGACCATGTCTCATAGCATGCTTCTTGACAAACCCGAAAGCTACCTTTATAACTACCCTGTTACGGCGTAGCGTTTGATAGCCCCTAAGTAGGTCGATCCACATCTAGTATACATGCGACAATCTCAGGTCTAAGGACAAAGCGTATATGTGGTTTAAAGAGAGAACTACTTCTCGTGTTGGGTCAGTCCTAGCACATGTCTCCACATGTGTCCACATTATTAGTTCAACATCTCCATGTCCATGACTTGTGAAACATAGTCATCAACTAATACATGTGCTAGTCTAATATTCATGTGTGTCCTCACATGAACTCCGACTAGGGACAACTTTAGAATAACCATACAAGTAAAGAGTTTCACATACAATTCACATAATTGCAAATCAATTCAAGTAGCCTTCAATGGATATTCAATGAACACAACATACAAATCATGGATACAAATGGAATATCATCATCTCTATGATTGCCTCTAGGGCATACCTCCAACAGTCTCCCACTTGCACTAGAGTCAATCTAGAAGGTACCTAATACCCATAGCTCTTACATGCGCATCATGCTTAGCCTGCGGGAGAGGTTTTGTCAACGGATCAGAAATGTTCAGATCCGTGTGTATTTTGCATATCTTGATCTCACCCCGGTTAACGAAGTCTCGAATGAGATGAAATCGCCGCATTACGTGTTTGTTCTTCTGGTGGTTCCTTGGCTCCTTTTCTTGCGCAATTGCCCCATTGTTATCACAGTAGAGATTCAATGGGCTGGACGCATTCGGGAACACACCAAGCTCAATGAGGAAATTCCTTATCCAAACACCTTCCTTCGCGGCTTTCGAAGCCGCGATGTACTCGGCTTCTGTCGTAGAATCGGCCACCGTCTCCTGCTTGGAACTCTTCCAACTAACAGCACCACCATTTAGCGTGAACACAAATCCTGATTGTGACTTTGAATCATCTCTGTCGGTTTGGAAACTAGCATCGGTGTAACCTATTACAACGAGCTCCTCCTCACCTCCATAGATGAGGAACATATCTTTAGTCCTTCTCAAGTACTTAAGAATGTTTTTCACCGCTGTCCAGTGACTCTCAGCTGGATCAGATTGGTGTCTGCTTGTCATACTTAGTGCATATGAAACATCTGGGTGAGTACTTATCATTGCATACATGATAGATCCAATAGCCGAGGCATATGGCACTCTACTCATGCGATCCCGCTCATCAGCAGTCGAAGGACACTGAGTCTTGCTGAGATGTATGCCATGTGACATAGGCAAGAACCCTTTCTTGGCCTCTTCCATGCCGAACCGCTTCAACACTTTGTCAATGTAAGTATCTTGGCTTAAACCTATAAGCCTTCTCGATCTATCTCTATAGATCTTAATACCCAGAATATATGCCGCTTCCCCTAAGTCCTTCATCGAAAAACTATTTTTCAGTGAAGTCTTTACGGACTCAAGCATAGGAATGTTATTTCCAATCAGTAATATGTCATCCACATATAAGATTAGAAATACTACAGAGCTCCCACTAACCTTCTTGTAAACACAAGACTCTTCTTCGTTCTTGGTGAAGTCAAACCCTTTGACCACTTCATCAAAACGAATGTTCCAACTCCTAGATGCTTGCTTCAATCCATAAATGGATCTTTGAAGCTTGCATACCTTTCCAGCATTTTTCGGATCGACAAAACCCTCGGGCTGTATCATATACACGTCCTCAGCTAGGTTTCCATTCAGGAAAGCTGTCTTGACATCCATCTGCCATATCTCATAATCGAAATATGCAGCTATAGCTAGAATAATCCGAATGGACTTAAGCATCACTACGGGCGAGAAGGTCTCGTCGTAGTCAACTCCTTGAACTTGTCGAAAACCTTTTGCGACAAGTCGTGCTTTATAGATGTGAACATTTCCATCCATGTCCTTTTTCTTCTTATAGATCCACTTGCACTCTATGGCTTTAACACCATCAGGTGGGTCAACCAAGTTCCAAACTTGATTGTCTCCCATGGACTCTATTTCGGATTGCATGGCACTCTGCCATTTTTCGGAGTCTGGGTCCATCATTGCTTCTGCATATGTCGTAGGCTCATCATTGTCCAACAATAATATTTCCTGCATTTCGCGGAGCCTTGCCGACCTTCGTGGTTGTGGCGGTGCTTCTCTTGACATGGGTATCTCAACTTGTTCTGCTACGTTAGCATCACTCATTGATTCTTGCCCGATCGGCTCATCTTGAACTTCTTCAAGATGCACTGTCTTTCCACTCTTTTCTCCTTTGAGAAACTCTTTCTCTAGGAAAACCCCGTTCCGAGCGACAAACACTTTGCCTTCTGATCGGTTGTAGAAATAATATCCCAAAGTTTCCTTTGGATATCCCACGAAAATGCACTTATCCGACTTGGGTGTGATCTTGTCCGACTGAAGTCGCTTGACGAAGACTTCACATCCCCAAATCTTTAGAAAAGACAAACTAGGAACCTTTCCAGTCTATATCTCATATGGTGTCTTAACTACGGATTTAGATGGTACCCTATTAAGTGTGAAAGCTGCTGTTTCTATAGCGTATCCCCAAAATGACAACGGTTGGTCCGACTGGCTCATCATTGATCGAACCATGTCTAACAAAGTTCGATTACGTCGCTCAGACACACCGTTTCTCTGAGGTGTTCTAGGCGGCGTAAGTTGTGGAACAATTCCGCAACTCTTTTAGATGATTGCTAAACTCGTGGCTCAAATACTCGCCTCCACGATCAGATCGTAAGGCCTTAATTTTCTTGCCATGCTGATTTTCAACTTCATTCTGAAATTCCTTGAACTTTTCAAAGGTTTCAGACTTGTGCCTCATCAAGTAGACATAGCCATATCTACTAAAATCATCGGTGAAAGTTATGAAGTATTGGAATCCTCCTCTAGCCGTCGTGCTCATTGGTCCGCATACATCACTATGTACGAGTTCCAACAAGTCTACTGCTCTCTCAGGAAATCCTGTGAAAGGCGTCTTGGTCATCTTGCCTAGCAAGCAAGCCTCACATGTCTCGTATGATTCAAAATCAAACGAAGTTAGAAGTCCATCAGAATGGAGCTTCTTCATGCGTTTTTCACTTATATGACCCAAACGACAATGCCACAAGTAGGTAGGACTCAAATCATTAGGCCGAGGCCTTTTAGCACTTACATTACAGACAGGTGAACCATCAAGATTTAAAACAAATAATCCATTCACAATGGGTGCAAAAGCCATAAACATATTATTCTTAGAGATCACACAACCATTGTTTTCACTCGCAAATGAATAACCATCCTTCATCAAGCATGAAGGAGATAAAATGTTTCGACTTAAACTAGGAACAAAATAACAATTATTCAACTCCATAATAAATCCTGACGGAAGGTGGAGTTGCATCGTCCCGATGGTCAACGCAGCAACTCTTGCATTATTGCCCACGCGGAAATCAACTTCTCCTCTTTCCACGCTTCTACTTCTTATCATTCCCTGCATCGAATTGCAAATATGAGCAACCGATCCGGTATCAAATACCCAAGAATTAATAATTGTATCAGCGAGAAATATGTTGTCTATAACATTAACAACAAGCGTACCTGAGGTAGAAGTACTCTTACTTCCGCCATTCTTCAAGGAAGCTAGGTACTGCTTGCAGTTTCTCTTCCAGTGACCAAGTTCATGACAGTAAAAGCACTCTTTGTCTGGAGCAGGTCCAGGTCCAGCTTTAACCTTGGGCGGTGGGTTTGGCTTGGACGTTCCAGCCTTGCCCTTTTTCTTCCAAGAATTGCCCTTCATCTTAAAGCTAGGCTTGTTCTGTATAGCCATCACATGGCTGGTACTAGTGCTTTTCTTGATGTCAGCCTCTGCTGTTTTAAGCATGCCACACAGCTCATTCAAACCCTTCTCCGTCCCATGCATATGGTAGTTCGAGATGAAGTTCCCATAGCTAGGCGGAAGAGACGAAAGAATGAAATCAGTGGCCAACTCTTGGCCCAGTGGGAAGCCTAGCTTCTCCAACCGTTGAGTGTAACCAACCATCTTGATTACGTGTGGTCCTACTGCTGCGCCTTCTGCTAGCTTGCTCTCAACAAAGGTTTTAGACACATTGAACCTTTCAGTCCTGGCCTGTGTTTGGAACATGTCTCTAAGCGCCACGATCATACCGTGCGCCTCATGGTTTGTTTCGACCTGCATCTGCAGCTCGGGTTCCATGCAAGCAAGCATAAGGCAGCTTACTTTGAGGTTAGCATCACATGCTTTCTTGTAAGCAGTCTTAGCAGCAGCGGGTGCATCATCAGCAGGTTCTTCTGGTAGTGGGTTGTCTAGAACATCTTCCTTTTTCTCAGCCCTGAGAACAATTCTCAGGTTACGGATTCAATCCGAGTAATTTGTTCCATTCAACTTGTCCTTCTCAAGGACCGAACGCAAAGCAAACGGTGTAATGCTGCTAGGTGCCATTTAATCTACAACAAAGTAATGCAAAATACGCTAAGACAAACGTATCCATGATAGAGCAAATCACATTAAACTATTTTAACAGAATCTACTCCCACTAAAATCAATATCCCTCTATTGAAACTTAGTGATTCAGGATCCACAACTAACAAGTCCACTAGTGAGCTTTAGCATCACCGCTAGCAAACAAGGTAGATCGGTAAGCAACTTTTGCTAATTATATCACATATGACTCCTGTTGTTGGGTGACATCTCCATGTCTCGGCGCCCAACCGTTATGCCCCAAGGTCCTTAATCGTTAAGATGACCTCGTTAAGCAAACCAACCCTTATGCGTGTAAGTGTCCGACACAAACCCGTCTAGTCAAGGAAAACTAGTGGTACCCTAATTTTATAGACCCACCACTAATTGTACAAGACATGGGACGGTGCAAGTTTTAGTTGAGAGGGCATACTAACTTAAACTTTGTGAGGGATCGTTCTACTTCTAACATCACAGCATGCAGAAAGTAAAACATAAACAGAATAGCATTCACACAGTTGTGACACAGTATGGCCCGTTTTCATATGGTGATCTCCATCTCCATAGAACCTGTTCACCATGGTGATCTCCATCTCCATGTTCCATGTGCGCCATCCTCCTAGTGATGAGTCCTCCAAGAACTAGAACATGCTATTACGCCTAATAGCTAGTAAAGAAGCTAGTAATGAAGATTACATAGTTGCTTGGATCATCACAGATTGGTACGCAGACCATTAAATACAATAAAGTGACAACACATATGGCTCCTGCCGTGTTGCCGTACGCGCGACACGCAGGTCACGAATGAGTTACACACATGCATCACATACACAAGGGGGCCATACTGATCACAAGATACATACATACATCCTGCAAAACAGAGTTAGGCGCCCTAACGTTCCAAACTTCGGATGCCCGAAACTCCATCTTCCAAGCCGAAAATGGGAAATCTAATCTCACCGAAAACGGCGAAGCGGTTGAATTTCATGTGTAACTTTTTCTATAGATCAATTTTCATATACAATTCGCGCCGATCCGAGATCGTACCGAAAAGTTACGGCTGATTTACCGAAGCATACGCATACGGCAAAAATCCCGACCCCGGCAGTAGATCTCATCTACCATTGCACATCTAATGCGCCTGGCGTATGACCCTGGATTTCGATTCGACCAATCATATTGATCTTCGCTCACTGCAACTGGATTTACGTGTATCACTTAACTCCGATGGCGGAAACCGACCGGTAGGAGTATGTCGTTACACTACCATTGCAGCAAGGGCACGAAACCAGGACATAGATCAAACGGAAAACTCGCATATCTCCATATGCACACATCCCGAATCCAAAACTAAGCAGCTACGGCTCTGATACCACTGTAGGGATACGAGGTAGGCTACGCTAGCGCAAATTAAAATTTCTACCGCGTAAAACCAGGAATAACTGCCGTATACGGATCACAGGATTACCACTCGACGCACTACTGGTGCGGAAGATGTAGATATGCGTCGATGCAATGAAGACGATCACGTAGTCGTATGTAGTCGATCAACATAGTCGTACGTAGTCGATCACGTCCAGCAGCTTCTCAGCAGCTCGTCCACGTGCAACAAGATCGCCTCCGGTGCCGCGGCTCGTCATGGCTCGTCAGTGGCTCGTCGATGGCTCGTCCAAGTGCTGCAGGCGCAACACCTCCAAGGTATCCACACGTGCAGGGAGGAAGCGTCGCAAGCCGGACTGCTAGATCCGCGAGTTGCAACAGGCGAGGGCGTGGGAGGCGCGGCAGGTGTGTTTAGCCAAAAGGTGTAAACCCTAGGGCGCCCCCACCCCTCTATTTATAGAGGTTCCTGACGGGCCTCTGGATCCGAGGCCCATTAGTACTTCTAAACCTAATCCAACTCGGATCTGATCCAAATTGGGCTTCCAGCCCCTTAAGTGTGTGACCCTATGGGTTCGGATACGTATAGACATGGCTCGAGTACTCCTACTCGGCCCAATAGTCGGTAGCGGCCTCTAGCAAGACGTGCCAACTCCTATATGCACACGAAGATCATATCAGACGAACCATCACAACATAATATACATGCTATTCCCTTTGCCTCATGATATTTGGTCTAGCTTCAAGCCGACCACTCTTTCTCGATCCTGTGATTCGGAATCCCTTTGTAGGTTAACTCTTAACCGCACGTAGCATGGCCATGCATTTTCGGATCCGATCACTCGAGGGGCCCAGAGATATCACTCTCAATCAGAGAGGGGCAAATCCCATCTTGATTGACCATGTCTCATAGCATGCTTCTTGACAAACCCGAAAGCTACCTTTATAACTACCCTGTTACGGCGTAGCGTTTGATAGCCCCTAAGTAGGTCGATCCACATCTAGAATACATGCGACAATCTCAGGTCTAAGGACAAAGCGTATATGTGGTTTAAAGAGAGAACTACTTCTCGTGTTGGGTCAGTCCTAGCACATGTCTCCACATGTGTCCACATTATTAGTTCAACATCTCCATGTCCATGACTTGTGAAACATAGTCATCAACTAATACATGTGCTAGTCTAATATTCATGTGTGTCCTCACATGAACTCCGACTAGGGACAACTTTAGAATAACCATACAAGTAAAGAGTTTCACATACAATTCACATAATTGCAAATCAATTCAAGTAGCCTTCAATGGATATTCAATGAACACAACATACAAATCATGGATACAAATGGAATATCATCATCTCTATGATTGCCTCTAGGTCATACCTCCAACAATTAGAACACCAGAAGTGCGAGCATCTTGCTTGTCAACCTCACGGCCAAGGAAGGCCGCTACTCGTTCTCTCCAACCATCTGACCTGCACGGCCCAGTCACTGCATCACCGCAAATCGTCAGACTGAGCATCTTTTGATAGTCCTCGAGCACAACTGTCATCTCTTCGAATGGCAAGTGAAAGGTATGAGTCTCAGGCCGCCACCTACATTTTAGACAAAGGAAGATTACATGTCAAATATGCAAGGGCATGAATAATAGGCTATGAATGGATGCAACGATTGAAGATAGTACCTGTCAACCAACGCTGTTATGGCTGCTGAGTTGAACTTGGGCAACCCACGACGAACCTGAAACGAGATGACATCTAGGCCAGCAGCCTGCAGTAAAGGAGTGTAGCAATCATCATACCGCATGTCCAAGAACCGATCGTGGGTTCTAGAACGAAGGAGCGGAAGGTCCTACATGCAATTAAACACGATCTTTAGTTATTTCACAAACAACACATGCACACTCACAAAAATTCGATCAACATGTACACATTATTACCTACCCCCCTCCCACTATGAGACATCCTCGATGGGCGTGGTTGTACACCGGGTCGAGCAGGTGGAATTGCGCCATCCCACAAAAATTCAATGAAATATAAATTCAATATGCAATGAAACATAAACTTATAAATGTACAAATAATTGACCCAATTGCAAGCATAAATTGAGACATGCATAATTAATTGAATGAATACGACATATACGAAATAATGAAAACAACTACTACTCGCACCTCACTAATCTGCCAATGGCAAGTGCGTGAATTGTGGCCCAGTCTACCGCACTTGCCGCACTCATTCTGCTCGGGGTCAGTTAGAAATGGGGTTGCTCTACCACGCCTTGTTCTTCCGAGTATCTGATCCATAATCATCCTGTGCCTCGTCCTCTTTCTTGATCCACGCTTGTTCCAATAGTAAGCTGGATCCGCAATGTACTTAGACCCATCATATGGAGGCCACTCTCTAGGGTCCTGGAAAGGCACGAAGCGGGGGCTCCATGTGTGCACAAGCATGTCTACATTGAACTCGTGAGGTATCATGTTCTCGATATCAAAGTTGTGATGCATAGCTGCTGCCACCAAATGAGAATATAGAAAGTGGTATTGCCTTGGTTTACCACAAGTGCATGTGAAATCTCGGAGGACTACCACATGCATCATCGACTCTTGGACCTCACCGTCGGACGTTGTGCCGCCCCTTTGCTCCACCTGATAAGTCCCTGTGCCGAGGTCAAAACATATAACCTCATGTGTGGCCACCCTTTCTTTTGCCTTCTCTAGGTGTTCCTTTGGTTTGGGAGGCCATTTCTCTCCAGTACTTCGTAACTTCAATGCATAGGCGTGTCTTTCATTGAACCAAGCAACAAGCTTGTAGAAGGTGAATTGAACGATTGTGTTCATGGGCATAGCACGTATCCCTAATAACAACTTATTGAATGACTCCACCATGTTGATGCACTGAAACTCATACCTCCATCCACCGACATCGTGAGCTCTTGTCCATTTCTCCAGATCCCTCATCAAACCTATGAGCCATTGTCTACCTTCTGTATTTGTTGCGGTCCTGACCTGCTCCAACTTCCGCTGAAAGTACCTGTCCTCAAGCTGCCGAGCAGTATCCTGGAACATCTCAAAGTTATCCTTCACACCATCCTTCCGGAGTAGATTCTTGGCAAGGTGCCGAGTACAACAACGATGGTGCAAAGGTGCGTACCCCTCTATCTGCTCTTGCACGGCATTAAGTATGCCCTAATGCCTATCAGATATGATGCCAACCTCTCTGCTAGGCCCAACCACATGTAATCGGACTAGCCTCAAGAACCATCCCCAACTGTCATTGTTCTTCCTCTCAACCAATGCAAATGCCAAAGGAACCAAGTTGTTCGCGTCACAGGATATGGCTATAAGAAGTGTGCCCCTATATTTTCCAATCAAGAACGTACCATCAATGGAGAAGATGGGACGATAGTGCCTAAAGGCCTCGACACATTGAGGGAAGCACCAAAAAGCACGGAAGAATATCTGCCTCCCGTCCTTCCATTCATTTGGTTTTGGGATGTACTCATAATGCATGCCTGGATTCACCGCTTTGATTGCATTGAAAAGTACCAGCAGCTGCTCGTACCCAGCCTCCCGGTCCCCATATATCATCTTCCACGCTCGCTGCTTAGCCCTCCAAGCTTTACCATAACTTATGACATAACCTCCATACAACTCCTCAACGGTCCTGATTATTGTCCTAACCTTCATGTTGGGTTCTAATTGCAATATCGACATCAACCGCTTGGCAATGAGGGTTGATGTCAACTGCGGATGCTTCATTCTAAGCTCATGGTCAGCACAATTGTGTGGCCCCACAACTTTTGTGATATTCCACTTCCCCGTTACCTTTTGCTTCCTTGCACAAACCCTCCATAGGCAGTTTTACTTCACACACACAACTGTGTAACGGCGCTCCGCATATGAATGTAACACCTTGGAAGGTCTCTTTTGTATCACTACAAATGCCTGCAACCACCTCTTCAATGCAGGGAGGTCCTTGAAAACCCTATCCTTCTCAATTACCATGCTAGGGCCGGCCTCAGGAGCTTCTAGGAGCTCATCATCACGTCCTTTTGCACACGCTTGATCAGAATGGGCAAGATCGCTGAACTCGTGAACTCTTGGATCACGACGGTCGGGAAAGATACGCATGAACATCTCAACATCACTCTCTGTCATCTCTTCAACAGGGCAATCATCATCAGATTCAAGATCCATTCCCGTCTCATATGCATCCAAATCATTCATAATTTTAACACTATTGGAGCCACGGACTCCATCTCCACAGTGCACTTGTGCAGCAACTGGGGGCACATCCATATTGTCAGGAATCTCTCCTGCAACATAAGTAGAAATTTGAGGAAAGAAGAAAGAAATGGATGTAATGAAGGGCGTTAGCTCCCAACAAGCATGCGGATAAGACACTTACTCGGATGATTCTGTGTCAACGGGATCTCATGGGGAGGATCTGCCACAACATCAAGAGTCCGACAAGCATCTCCAACTACCTCATTGGGGGCAGATTCAGCATCGGGAACCATAGGTGCAACCTCCACGTCCATAACAAGTTCCGGGACGGGAGGGTCGAAGTGTGCATGCTAACCCATTGGTGGGGAAAACCGACAAGGGATGGGATCAACTGACACCCGACACACAACCACGTCCAAACTTTGGAACTGGCACTTCATAACCAATCTCACATACTTCTCCCACTCGTCTGCACACCGAATTGGGATCATCTTCCTTAGGAGGTTGGGAGGGGTACCTAGGTGAAGTACACCCTCAACTACAATGCCATCATCTCCATGGCAATGTACCTCCTCCCGAGCCCTTCTAATCAACTCACTGAATGAAGGTGTTGACGCCAGATTTTGACATGTGTAAAATCGGCGTTAGGAGAAGAAAAGATCGGAAGATGCGGCGAGATACAAGGGCGACGATTGGAAATCGGCTGATTGCTGCTATAGTCAAGGATCGGCTAATTGATGCTACAGTGGAGGATCGACCGATTGATCCTTGGAGTTCCACCTCGCCCGACCCCTAAGGCTTGGGATCGGACGCGTCCGACCCTCCAAGGGAGGATCTCCGCCTCGCCCGACCCCTGGGGTTTGGGATCGGACGCGCCCGATCCTCCAAGGGAGGGTTTCCGCCTCGCCCGACCCCTAAGGCTTGGGATCGGATGCGCCCGACCCTCCAAGGGAGGATCTCCGCCTCGCCCGACCCCTGAGGCTTGGGATCGAACGCGCCTGACCCTCTAAAGGAGGATCTCCGCCTCGTCCGACCTTAGTCCCCAGGGTCGGGATAAGTCTGAGCTCTCGACGTGTGGGTCTTGATCAGTTACCCCCTTGCCAGAGAGGTGATCGGCCGATTAGGAGGTTAAGAATAGTTGGGCCGATGTGGGCTTAAAAAAGATTATGAAGATGAAGAAGGAGTCAGCCCATGAAGCGCGTGAAAATAGTACGAATCGTACTTGTAAATATTCGTTTTCCGTTTAAACTTAGGGATAGAGTTCTAGTCGGATAGGAAGTTGTTTGTACGGGGCTATAAATAGCCACCCTTATGGATCTGTAATCATACAATCAACTCAATACAACAAATTACTTTTTCCTCGTACTTACTTTCGAGCAGGCGACATCGCCAATACTTTTCTTCTTTTCACGAGTTCGTACGGGTTGGTGGGGCTGCATCAACTTGACCTCCGGCTGATCTTGTAAGTTCCGTTTATTGAGTAATTTCTAAGCTTTAACTTCGGGCGCATCGCTGTTGTTTCGTATAGATTTATTCACCAGTTACCGATACTTACTAGAATTCTAGGTTTTACCTGTTGTTCTAGTTTTATCACCAGTTATCTAGCTAGGAATCGATACTCTCGGCTTTTCTTGTACTTTGCTGTTTAATCTACCTATTTCATGCATAGCCGATTAGATCTATTCCTAGTGTTGCTACTGTAGCGTTGTTTAGATTACTTTAGTAGTTTTCTTCATAAACGTTGCTTGGTAATCGGTTGCATCATAGCCGATTTTCCTTATTACTGCAAATCGGCCGATTCGCTGATAAGCTTTCTCAAGATCGGAACCTTAGCCGATCGCAACCCCTGGAAACTGACACGTTTATTTCCTTGCCAATCAACAGGTCAGATTGGCTGGCACGCCACGCGAACCGCACCAGGGCGATCACCCGAACAGGAGCTAAGCAGATTCTCCCGGGTCGTGTGTCTGACACTGGGAATTCGATCAGTGATTTCTAGCGCCAACACACTTTTGGCACGCCCGGTGGGACCAATACAACCGCCACCATGTCAAAAGCTGCTGAAGTCTCCAAAGATAACGTCATCGAAGTGACAGAGGTAGATCTCAGGGACGACCAGAAGGAAGAACTAGAGAGGCAGATGGCATACTACCGGAAGGCATGCTTGCAGTCCTTCAGTCGCACCAGGAGCGGGGAGACTATCAAAAAGACTCCGTTTCCAACTCACCGCCAGATCACAATCACCGAGGACTCGGACAAGATGTCCGAGATGGTTCAGTAGTCCGTTTATCAAGCTTTCATCGATCAATCACCGGTGCTTGCGAATACGGTGTACAATGCCGTCATCAGCTCCTTGGCTAGCGGAGTATCTCAAGGGTACAAGGACCGGCATATGCTCCGCCGATATCACCAAACAAGAGTTATCCGAATTCGGCTTCTCAGCCGATCCAATTTCCAGTTGGGGGTTCAGGCGCTTCCTCATCATCGATCCCTATGGGGTTTACTGGCACGCAACACCTCCAGCTACATCTCGTTCAGTTATCCTCTGTGCAGTTTCCTCCGGTTAATCCAGCGCCTTGGGGGGCACCATCAGCGACGGCCGTTCAGGATCAATCGGCCAATCAGGGAAGCCCCCAATTCCAGACGTCTTTCCAGGCAGCCACTCGACCAACTATGCCGCCGTACCAGCCTGTCGCACCAGAGATGGGCAAAGCAGCAGAGCTCGTACTATATGATGAAACGAGTGGCTCATTCAAGCAGCCGACCCTGAATACACAGCCGGCTATAACACATCAAATGCCACATACTTTCACTCAGCATCAAGTCATCCCGCCACCGATATACCAGCATGTACCAGTCCCTCAGCCGACGGTTTACCAGCAACAGCCGGACTGGTCGGCACGTATAGCAGAGGTGATTCAGGAACAATTCAGCTTGAAGCCGAAGGCGCAGACCTACACCTACAGGACACCGTACCCGTCTATGTACGACTTACTGCCGTTTCCCCATCGGTATAAAGTTCCTGACTTCACCAAATTTTCAGGGCTGGACGACACCTCAACCGTCGAACAAGTGAACAGATTCATCATCCAATGCGGAGAGGCAGCGGCGCAAGATGCTCTACGGGTGCGACTTTTCTCGTCATCCTTGTCTGGGTCGGCCTTCCAGTGGTTTACAACCTTACCGCCCAACTCGATAATTACATGGGCCGATCTGGAGAGGCAGTTTCATAAATACTTCTACGCCGGGGTACATGAGATGAAGCTGTCCGATTTGACCAGCCTCAGGCAGAGAAGCGACGAGCCGATATCCTCATATGTGCAGAGGTTTTGGGAAATCAGGAACAAATGCTATTCTCTAGCTCTGACTGATGCACAGCTGGCTGATATAGCCTTTCAAGGTCTCCTGCCTCACATCAAAGAAAAGTACGCCTCACAGGAGTTTGAGAGCTCGAGCCAAATCGTCCACCGATTGTCTGGTCAAGAGGTACGTTCTTTCGATCCACGGAGAAACTTCCACAAGAAGGTGGCATACTTAGAAGAGGTTGAGGCCGAAGAAGATGCAGAAATCGGTCTTGCAGAATGGGTTAAAGGGAAGAAGCCGATATCATGTCCGTTCGGCAAGAAGGAGCCAGAAACGTTCGGCTTTGACACATCAAAGGCCGATAAAATCTTCGACCTCCTCCTCCAGGAAGGACAGATCAAGCTCTCGCCATACCATACTATTCCTTCTGTCGAACAGCTGAAGAAGATGAAATATTGCAAGTGGCACAACACTACCTCCCATGACACTAATGAGTGCAAAATCTTCCGGCAGCAGATACAGACGGCCATTGAGCGGGGCAGACTTAAATTTGAAGTGCCAACAAAACCAGCCAAGCCGATGAAGATTGATCAGCACCCCTTCCCCACCAACATGGTCGACACAGGAAAGAACTCGCTCCAAACCAAGGTGCTGACATCCGAATCGGCTAAAAAGAGTGGGGCCGTAGACCCCAGAAATCAAGCGGCGCCTAAAGATGTCAAGGGGAAGCGGCGGATGGAGGACGATGATGGCGGATCAGGAGAACCACGCATTACTTCCCAATTCCTGCTCAACAAATATCAGCGGCAACATGAACGCTCAAGATCCCGGGAAGAAGCAATGCGGCGACATGAAGATCACTGGAGATGCCTGTTCTTCATCCACTATTGGGAAAGCAACCTCAGGTTGCCTTCGGCTGATAATTGCCCAGAGTGCAATGGCCTGTATCGTAACAATCGGCCGTTCAGTAGGTCTCGCTCCAGAGATGGGAGACCAGAGCCGATCAGTAGGAACTGGCGCGACCAAGACGACCGGCGCCCTCCAGTACGTGATCGGCTGGGGGGCAGAAGTGACTGATATGACCGTTCGGAAGGCAGGCGCAATGACGGGATGGGGGGCAGATTTGATCGACATGACCGGCCAAAAAACAGGGTCAGCGTCCACAGTTGTCTTGAAGCGATGGCCGATGCTCGGATGTCAGACGAAAACCTTTTAGGACGCGGACCAGAATGGGAACGTGCTAGACCACGAACCAAACCGGTGAACCCCAGGTGGTGCCCCGATGGATTGACCAAGTCTCAAAAACGAAGAATCCAACGTCTCCGCCAGTGGGAACAGCACGAGGAAGAACAACAGTACACAACGGACAAGAGGGAAGGCAGGTCTCAGGTATGGCGCCCTAAAAGAAACGACAGAGGAGGCGACGAATTGGTAGGTGACGAATCGGCAGCCGACATCGGCATGGTTTTCATACTGCCGATGGAGTTCATGACTCCTGCCGACCGACAGGACATATCGGCGATGAAAGAACAGATGGCGCAATTGGCTTTGGAGCCAATGACAGCCACATTCGAGAAGCCCGAAGACAACAAACGGCAACACCTGAAAGCGTTGTTTCTTAAAGGGCATGTCAACGGCCGACCCCTCACCAGATTACTGGTAGACGGAGGGGCTGCAGTCAACATCATGCCGTACGCCGTGCTCCGGAAGCTTGGGAAGAGCGATGATGACCTGACCAAGACAGATATGATGCTCAAGGACTTCGAGGGCAATGTATCTCCTGCTCGCGGCGCTCTCTGCGTCGACCTCACCATCGGCAGTAAGACCCTCCCTACTACTTTCTTTATTATTAATGGCAAGGGGTCCTACAACATGCTTCTCGGCCGAGACTGGATACATGCAAATTGCTGTGTTCCATCTACAATGCATCAATGTCTCATACAATGGGTCGGCGACAACATTGAGGTGGTCACCGCCAATTCCGCATACAGCATCGCGGCAGCCGACACGCAGCAGTGGAGCTGCGAAACCGTCAAGTGCATATCCGGGAGAGTATGGGATACTGACTTCTTGAAGGTGTCTGATTTTGGCCTACAGTCGATCCGAGCAGTCGGCTCCGAAGACTCAGATTAAATGGATCAGTTCGCCCGAGAAGATGGGAAGCTAGGGCACGGGTTCACGTCGGCCGATTCATTAGAGATGATAGACTTAGGTGATGGCACCAAACCAAAACCGACATATATTAGTACAAATTTAGATCCGGAATACAAATGTAAACTGACAAGTTTGTTAAGAGAATTTAAGGATTGCTTTGCTTGGGAGTATCATGAGATGCCCGGATTAGACCGATCTATCGTTGAACATCGGCTACCCATAAAACCAGGGTATCGGCCGTATCAACAGCCTGCACGGCGGTGCAATCCTAAAATCCTATCAGATATAAAAGCCGAAATAACGCGGCTAATCGAAGCAAAATTTATTCGGCAATGCCGTTATGCCGAGTGGATCTCCAACATTGTACCAGTATACAAGAAAAACGGAAAGCTACGCGTATGCGTCGATTTTAGGAATCTCAATCAGGCCACACCAATGGACGGATACCCCATGCCGACGGCCGATGTGCTGATAGATGCTGCCGCGGGACACAAGGTTATCAGTTTCATGGATGGAAACGCTGGGTACAATCAGATACTTATGGCCGAAGAGGACATACCCAAAACGGCCTTCAGATGCCCAGGTCACCTTGGTTTATTCGAGTGGGTGGTAATGACTTTCGACTTGAAAAATGCTGGCGCTACGTATCAGAGAGCCATGAACTACATATTTCACAAGCTTATCGGCATACTAGTAGAAATCTACATCGACGACGTCGTAGTCAAGTCAAAAGGACACCAGGAGTATCTTGCCAATTTACGACAAGTATTGGAATGCACTAAGAAACATGGGCTGAAGATGAACCCGAACAAGTGCGCCTTCGGCGTATCCGCCGGACAATTCTTAGGATTCATGGTGCACGAGCGGGGAATAGAGATCAATCAGAAGACCATAGCGGCCATCAACAAAGTCGTGGCCCCACAGAATAAAACTGAGCTGCAATCTCTAGTCGGAAAAGTGAACTTCATCAGAAGATTCATATCTAATCTGTCTGGGCAAATCCAAGCCTTCACACCATTATTAAAGTTGAAGCCCGACCAGGAGTTCATATGGGGAGAAGAGCAACACAAGGCATTAGAAGATATCAAGCAGTACTTGGTCTCACCGCCGGTATTGGTCCCTCCTCAAACTGGTAAGCCGTTTAAACTGTATTTATCAGCCGATGAACGAGCTATTGGGTCGGCTCTGGTCCAGGAGTTCGAAGGAAAGGAACGGGTAATTTATTATGTCAGTAGAAGACTTCTGGACGCCGAAACAAGGTATCCTCCAGTGGAACGGTTGTGCCTATGCCTTTACTTCTCATGTACCAAACTCAGGCACTATTTGCTATCGGCGGAATGTGTGGTCGTGTGCAAAGACGACGTGGTAAAATACATGCTGTCACTGCCAATTTTGAAAGGACGAATCGACAAATGGATCTTGGCTTTGTCAGAGTTTGACCTTCGATATGAATCGGCAAAAGCCGTCAAGGGTCAGGTCATGGCCGATTTCATCGCCCAACACTGCGGACCAGAGGCTACCTTCGTGGAACCGATACCTTGGACTTTATACTTTGATGGATCGTCATGTGGGGTCGGATCAAGAATCGGCATCGTCCTCATATCGCCTCGGGGGGCAAGCTATGATTTTTCTCTGCCGATAGAAGCGACCGCCACTAACAATCAAGCAGAGTACCGAGCTGTACTGAAGGGATTACAATTGCTAAGAGAAGTCAAGGCCGATTCTGTCAAAATTTTTTGAGATTCCATGCTTATTGTGGATCAATTAACAGGGAAGTCCGAATGCAAGGACGATGTGTTGAGGATTTATTACGAAGATTGCCTGCAGGTTTTGAAAGAGTTCAAATCGGCAGTTATTGAACACATCCCAAGGAATCACAACGAGGATGCCAACAAGCTCGCCCAACACGCATCTGGGTATCAGCCGATTCAAGGCGCTATGGCTCTAGAGCTCGCGGCCGATGACTGGCGAAAAGAAATTGCCGATTACCTGAAAGATCCATCTAAGAAAGTGGATCGGCGGGTGCGTTTCCATGCTACCAAATATGTACTACTGGAAGACGACTTGTTCTACCAAACAATTGACGGCGTCCTACTCAAGTGTCTGGGAACGGAGGAGGCTAAGACTCTGATGGGAGAAATCCATGAAGGAGTATGTGGAGCCCACCAGTCGGCACATAAGATGAAATGGATGATCAGGAATAATGGGTATTACTGGCCGACGATCCTCGAAGATTGCTTCAAATATTATAAGGGATGCCAGGATTGTCAGAAATTCGGGAATGTCCAACGTGCGCCCGCGTCGGCCATAAATCCCATTATCAAACCATGGCCATTCAGAGGATGGGGAATAGACCTCATCGGCCAAATTTATCCTCCATCAAGCAAAGGGCACAAGTTCATTCTGGTGGCCACCGATTATTTCACCTAATGGGTGGAAGCAATTCCGTTAAGGGCCGTAACATCGGCTGCCATGGTCGACTTCGTAAGGGACCATATCGTCTATCGATTCGGCATCCCCCAGACTATCACGACCAATCAACGGACAATGTTCACATCAGGAGAATTTGAGGAGTTCACGGCCGATATGGGAATCAAATTGTTAAACTCCTCTCCATATTATGCCCAAGCTAACGGCCAAGCTGAATCCTCCAACAAAGGGATAATAAAGTTAATCAAGAGGAAGATAGAGGAGCAGCCGAAAAAATGGCATCTATGTTTGACTGAAGCCCTATGGGCGTACAGGATGGCTTGCCATGGGGCCACCAAGTTGTCTCCTTATCAGTTGGTGTACGGTCACGATGCAGTGCTACCATGGGAATTGAGGGCGGGGTCGAGACGCACTTCGCTCCAGGATCAGTTGACGACCGACGACTACTCCTCACTCATGAAAAGGGAGCTTGATGACTTGGCTGGCCAACGATTGAGAGCTTTGATAAGCATCGAAGAAAACAAGAAGAAAGTGGCCAGGTGGTATGACAAGAAAGTCAAAGTCAAACAATTCTCTCCGGAAGACCTGGTTTGGAAGTTAGTGTTGCCGATTGGGTCGAAAGATCCTCAATTCGGTAAGTGGTCCCCTACATGGGAAGGGCCGTATAAAATTGGCAGATGTGCTCCAGGAAATGCTTATATTCTGGAAATAATCGAAGGCGAAGAGTTTACTAGGGCTCTGAACGGAAGATACTTGATTAGGTACTACCCTAGTATATGGGTCGGAGCATAAGGGTTGACCACGATGAATAACATACAGCCGATACAAAAGGATTCGTCTAGAGAAAACACGTAATCGTCCAAATCGGCCGATATATTTCATTCGGTACGGACGATGGGTTACACGGCCGACAAGGTACAAGTCGCCCTTAGAACAAAAAATAATTAATCACCCTTTTTCTTACGATCTCTCTCAGTCCGACCTAGTTCTATCAGAAGACGGATGTACTCTTCTTCTATCCCTTTCATCGAAGCCTCCGCTTCGGCTTGACGGGGGAGAGGATGGCTCCGATCCATGGCCGGGCGTGATGTTCCGGCTGCTGCGTCTTCGAGGACGATTTGATGGGGGAGCAGATGACTTCGGTTGGCTTGAGGTCGCCGATGGTCGTTGCTGTCCAGAAAGTCCCAGATCCGTCGGATGTCAGCAGGGACATGCTCTTGGAGTTCGTCGCAATGAGCTCTGATTAAATCTTTGTCTTCTTGCAACAACGGTTCGTCGAAGTGCATGAGTTCGATGGCACGTTCGAGTTCAGGGCTAAGGTGCCGTGGCTGCGGAAAGCAACAATATTTGTATAGCCACCGAAAAGGTGATTCCTTTCAGAAGATCTAAAACTAAGAGAAAGAATGAAGGCAAAACTTTTACCTAATTAACAGAGAAAGAGGTAGAGGATGAAGAAGACATGACTGAAAGGCGCACCATCAAAAACAGGTTGGAAAGGTGAAGCCGAGCTAGACAGGTGCTCTCAGCACAGGGACCTGGGTTGGTGTTTATAAGAAAGGAGGGCGTGGATGTTTGGTAAGACGCGTCCCATCGGAAATGAAAAAGATAATAAATAAAGGGGGCGCCGCAAAGGACGGTCAAAGAGGGCATTAAATGTTTGTACAAGAGCTGCCAGTACTTTTACAGGTCACCCAGAAGGGCATCGATAGCTGCGACCGCTCGGCGTCGGATCTGATCGGCAGAGTCAAGGACCTGTTGGTCATCCTCCGCCGATCCGGGGACTTCTGACATGGTGCGGTGGAGCTTGAGGGCTTCGTGAGCCAGATGTTGCCTCTCCCGTTTCAGATCGGCGATGACGGAAGGGAGTTCTTGAAGCCTCTTCTCTTCGGCATCTATTGCTTTGGTCACCTGCTCCATCTCCTTGGCAAGCTCTGCCCTTCGGCGTTTGAGGCGATCTATCGTGCCAACGATCCCCGGGCGAGAGTCCTCCAGAAAGTGAATCCGTTGATGCACTTCTTGAGCTTGGCGCTTGTATGTGTCCTCTTCCCCACGGGTCTTGGTCAACTTGGCGCGGTCGGCCATATGGCACAGGGCCCTAAAGACCAGAATCCTCATTGACTCGATATATGCGACCGGCGCCAAGGCCTCTTCCACTTATTTTGGTACTCGCCCGCTGATGTCACCAAAAAGTTGCCGAATCGGCGAGGCGTCTTCTACCAATCGGCCGATGTCCTCTTGCAGAAGGGATCGGATGCTTGCGAGCTTGGCGCGGACATCATCAGGGACAGAGCTCAAGGTGACCTGGCGAGAGGCGACTTTCTCGTCATTGGAGAGTGCGACCGCAAACGAGAAAAGGCTGTTGTTGGGGGTGTCCTGTTCCTGGAAAAGTAATAAGCCAAGAAGAAGGACAAGTCAGCCGATGATGGTAGCAAATCGGCCAAGTAAGGAGAAGAAGTCTCTTACTTCCTTAAAATGAATTTCTTCAAGTTGCGGTCGGGAAGCTTGTATCCTCGATTCAGGGGCTGGTTCCATTGATTCGTCATGAGTAGAAGACTCCACCATGATTGGTGCTGTGCTCGGGCCGGCTTCCTGAAAGATGACCGATTGGGTCACTGCCGATTGTTGCGAATCCACAGAAGGGATTTGTGCAGTCTAAAATAAGATGAGTCAGTATGAGGATGGCAATCGGCAGGTTGAGACAACAAGTTTACCTGGATAGCCTCCACCAGCAACGATGCAGCGGCCGCCCCAGCTTGCGTGATGACTTGAGTATCCACTTCTCCAGCAGCTGGAAGGGGCCATGCAGCCAAAGTTTCTGCCGATGTGATCATAGGAGGGTCGGCCGATTCTATACGAGTTCGTACTCGGCGACTGGTCTTCTTGGTAACCTTCTTCCGCGCCTGCTTCGATCGGCCGGCAATCACATCCACGGATGGGGCATCATAGCCGATAAGAGGAAAAATGGTGTAGGGGTGATGATCCTCTATCGGCCGGCCACTCTGACTGTGTGTTGGGGGAACGCGGTTTTCAGACTGGAGTAACAGCAAAATGTTAGTATACATATTTAATCGCATTAATAAAGGAATGAAGATCGGTTGGGGGAAAATACCTCGGCGTTCGGATTGATGTTGGCTGGATCCAAGAGATTGCAGTATGTTGATGCAGAGGCGCAAAACAAGTGCTGTTTCCATTCGGCCCACCATAGCTTGAATTGGTGGACAGCAAAAGGGGCTACTATCTAGTCATTCAAGTCTATGGTGTTGGAGTCTGGTATCCGATCTCGCAGCCGACTGTAGTCAAGGCCCTTGGTGAGCTCGTCTCTGAATTTTGCTCGGCCGACAAACTATGCCTGAATCGGCAGTTGACCCATGCCGAATTGCCGCGCTGCAACAGAGGGGTTGTAGAATTCATATGTAGGGGCATCTTTTCCTGAGAAGAAGTTGGCCGGTAAGACCCCTGGTTTAATTAACTCATCTGTGAGATCTTCGTCGAATCGGCCGGTGGTTGAGTCAAAACAAGAAGGGAGTTCGAAGATTGAGTCATCTCTCCGATAAGGGAACCAGACGGTTACATCTTCATAGAAGCCGTTGTAGAAGCACCAGAAGTATTCGGCTACCTTGGTCGCAGAATACGAGCAACCAGAGAAGGCCGATGCCGCTTCGCCAAAGGACATACACCGACGTCGGACAGTAAGGTTCTCTTCCGATTCGATGCTGGGGAAAGTCATATTTTCCACTCGCTGCTGAGAGATCTCGCTCATATACAAGTTCAACCACAAGTTAATGAACCACCAGGGCCCACCTGGGTTTCCAATCGGTTCCCCTTGGGATAGCTTGATACCGATTTGATGAAGCATGTGGTAGACTGCTCCTAGTAAGTGCTTTCCGAGAGGAACCGAAGTCCCTATTGATAGTGCTTCGGCCAGAGCTTGGGTATTGGTAGATGGACCAGCTGCTCTCCCACAGAAGAAGTGCTTCTCTAGCCACATCATCAGGAAGGCCGTATACTCTCTGTTCTCGACAGATCCGGCCCTTTTGTTGCATCTAATGAAGCCTTTCCACCCGCCGATCCCCCTTGTGTCCAGCCGATGTGATGTTGCGGCTATAAGGCGGAAAGGGGTGTCCGGGGAAGAGATGTCCAGGCCGGTCAGCAAGACTACATCGGCCAATGTGGGGGTCATGGGTCCGTGTCCAAACAAGAATGCGTTGAGAGCATCGGACCAAAAGTAAGAAGCTGCCATCACTAACGGCTCATTCCGTTCCATTTGGGACAAGGATAGGTCGATGCATTGGCCAATTTTGAGCTCGTCCCATTGGAGCTTCTTGGAGGCGGCTATCCGCTGGTACCATTCCCTCCAACCAGGAGTTTCGTTCGGCCAAGACCTAAAGGTACCCGACCAGTGATCTAGGTCCATGGTTGATTGTTTGAAGGGGATCCTATGGGTTTCCAAGTTGATCAGGTCGGTTGGATCTGGGTTCCCCATGGGCCCGAGGCAGATAAGACCGAGGCTTTCTATAAGGCGAATGGTGATGCGATGCCTAACTGCCTAAAAAGGAAAAGGGGGTGCGAGGGTAAGAAATAGATCTAAGGTAAATGCACTACTGATAAGGGAAGGTTTCGGTAATAACCTCCGGGATGAAGCTCCTCGTAATCGGCGGAGTCGCCGGTGCAGCTGCAGATGATGAAGCCGCCAATGGGATCTCGGATGAGGCTTCAGCTTTCGCCGATGGAGCTCCTTCTTCTGTCAATGGAGTCGCCGCTGTCACTACTGGAATCTCCGCCGAAGGCGCCATTTCTGGAGCTTCGCGCGTTTGCGAGGTGCCTGAAGGTGCCGCCATTGGAAAAGTAGGAGAGAATGCGAAGGGAAGGAGGCGCTGGAGAATTGGAGGATTGAGGAAAGTGTTGGAGGAAGAAGAAAGCCTGTGCGCTGGAGAAGAAGGACGTGAGCTCGTAAGGAGTACGGGATGTGCTGATATTTAAAGAAGGTCTGAGAAGGGGTAAAAGTGGAATTTTTACCTCGCCGGCGTTTCGAGTTTTTCGGGAGTAGTGGTTGTCGTGGGCGCCCGTTTCGAAAAGATTGCAATCATCAGGTTGGAGACCGCGAAACGGAAGGATGTTTTCGTGGCGTCTGTTTCGGATGGGAAGTTGAAAAGAATTTCGAAGTAAAGACTATGTTTTACTCCGAAACTGGGGGGCATGTGTTGACGCCAGATTTTGACACGTGTAAAATCGGCGTTAGGAGAAGAAAAGATCGGAAGATGCGGCGAGATACAAGGGCGACGATTGGAAATCGGCCGATTGCTGCTACAGTCAAGGATCGGCTAATTGATGCTACAGTCGAGGATCGGCCGATTGATCCTTGGAGTTCCGCCTTGCCCGACCCCAAAGGCTTGGGATCGGACGCGTTCGACCCTCCAAGGGAGGATCTCCGCCTCGCCCGACCCCTGGGGTTTGGGATCGGACGCGCCCGATCCTCCAAGGGAGGGTTTCCGCCTCGCCCGACCCCTGAGGCTTGGGATCGGACGCGCCTGACCCTCTAAAGGAGGATCTCCGCCTCGTCCGACCTTAGTCCCCAGGGTTGGGATAAGTCTGAGCTCTCGACGTGTGGGTCTTGATCGGTTACCCCCTTGCTAGAGAGGTGATCGGCCAATTAGGAGGTTAAGAATAGTTGGGCCGATGTGGGCTTAAAAAAGATTATGAAGATGAAGAAGGAGTCAGCCCATGAAGCATGTGAAAATAATACGAATCGTCCTTGTAAATATTCGTTTTCCGTTTAAACTTAGGGATAGAGTTCTAGTCGGATAGGAAGTTGTTTGTACGGGGCTATAAATAGCCACCCTTATGGATCTGTAATCATACAATCAACTCAATACAACAAATTACTTTTTCCTCGTACTTACTTTCGAGCAGGCGACTTCGCCAATACTTTTCTTCTTTTCACGAGTTCGTACGGGTTGGCGGGGCTGCATCAACTTGACCTCCGGCCGATCTTGTAAGTTCCGTTTATCGAGTAGTTTCTAAGCTTTAACTTCGGGCGCATCGCTGTTGTTTCGTTTAGATTTATTCACCAGTTATCGATACTTACTAGAATTCTAGGTTTTACCTGTTGTTCTAGTTTTATCACCAGTTATCTAGCTAGGAATCGATACTCTCGGCTTTTCTTGTACTTTGCTGTTTAATCTACCTATTTCATGCATAGGCGATTAGATCTATTCCTAGTGTTGCTATTGTAGCATTGTTTAGATTACTCTAGTAGTTTTCTTCATAAACGTTGCTTGGTAATCGGTTGCATCATAGACGATTTCCTTATTACTGCAAATCGGTCGATTCGCTGATAAGCTTTCTCAAGATCGGAACCTTAGCCGATCGCAACCCCTAGAAACTGACACATTTATTTCCTTGCCAATCAACAGGTCAGATTGGCTGGCACGCCACGCGAACCGCACCAGGGCGATCACCCGAACAGGAGCTAAGCAGATTCTCCCGGGTCGTGTGTCTGACGCTGGGAATTCGATCAGTGATTTCTAGCGCCAACAGAAGGCTTCTTATCGAATAACACGGCCGCACTTTGCATCTCAACAAGCTCAACATATCTATAATGATCTCTTTCCACGGTGCCTCCATGATAAATACTAACTAGGTTGTCCATCTAGTCCATACACATAACAACACAAAATTCCTTTAGTCCAACATAACTTTGTAACTATCAATTCACTAACTATTTATTTAAGTTATATTTATCTAATTATATAACTAAGTAACTAAGTATATAACTATTTAACTAAATAACTTTGTAAAGAAAATTATATGTGAAGAAAATTCTATCTAACTATCTATCTGTCCATTTCTATCTAACTATCTATCTAACTATTCTATCTAACTATCTATTCTATCTAACTATTATACCTATTATACCTACCTAACAAGAGAAAGGGCGGGTGGAGGAGCGGCGGGTGGCCGGGTGGAGAAGCAGCGGGTGGCCGCGGTGGGGCGACGGTCGGGGCGTGGAGGAGAAAGGGTGGCCGCAACTGTCCGGCGGGCCGGCGTGGAGGAGCGGCAGGCTGGCACGATGGGCGCGTGGAGGAGAAGGGCGGGCGCGGCGGGGCGGCAAACTGGTGCGGCGGATGTGTGGAAGAGCGGCGGGCGGCCGGGGACAAGTGACGGGTGTGTAGGAGCGGTGCTGCCGGACGGAGAATGGCTAATGGCAAAGACGAAACTTGGGCTGGTTCTGTGTAAGCAAGCTTGGCGCCATCCTCCCTGGTGCCAAGCTTGGCGCCATGTCAACATCCAGGTCAGCAGCTGCGCAAGGATCTAGACGCCAGCAGCTCTGGCGCCGAGGCGTGTATGCTTGGCGCCACCAATGCTGGCGCCAAGCTAAGGGTCCATTTTCCGAAATGTTTCTGCTAGGGGCCTATTTGTGAGAATCTTTCAAAAAAGGGGCCAAAAAATAAAAAAGTCGACCAAACTTGCCTACTACCGTTGCTCGGCGAGACTTAGCAAGGCAAACCTTACTTAGATGGGGGAAGCTAATTTGACTCTCTCTTTAAAACAAGGCTATCCTCGCTCACATTGTCCAAATTCAAATCAAGCAAAGTAACCAAATATGTTTGTTTATTCTCTAACTATCGGGGATAGATCTCCAGTACCCGCAAGGAAGGAAGAAGCCGAACTCCTAATATGATTCCCCTATAATCCTACTAGAACTTAGACCCTGTAATCCTATTAGTACTCAATATACAACACCCCAAATAGGATGTAGGGTATTACGCTACTTTGGCGGCTCAAACCTATATAAATATGTGTCTTGTATCCTCGCTTTTACCATCAAGCTCCAATTTCGACGATCCCCTACCAACTAATCTACTATCTCGGGATACCCCTCGGTAGATTATCGGGTATTGATGAGGACATCACTTGCTCGGATACAACCACATTAGCAAATTTTGATTTAAAGGTGAAACAATTCTTTCTCATGATTGCATTTGATACATTTAATGAATCGATGCTGCATTCAAGCAACTATGGAGACCAAGTGTATTTGATACATTTGATGGTATTTGACAGATTTGATTCCTTGATGAAGGTAAATTTTTTTTACCCCTGTAGTCCTCATTGCATTACTTTCCAAATCTTTTGGCCACCTGTAGTGACATTGGAGCTTGCAGTACACTATCAACTGAATGGCGAGCTAAGGTTATCTTTAAATGGCAGATAGATGGGTCAGTGTTTGAGGATTCTTGCTTTTCCCAAAATAATAAATTCCTGAATTGCTAGGTTATTTTACTTGCTTTGTACTATTTGATTTTTCAACTTCATATGGCTGTGCTTGAAAATGCAGATTAGTAGGATGCCTATCATTGGTATCACTTTTTTTTTGTGAATTCCTAGGTGCTTTACACAATTGTTATTGTAGTTTATAATTAGAGGATTGGTGTCACTTGACCTGCATATAACTGAAACCCCGGGCAAGTTATTGATGATTAGAGAACATGTTATGTGGTCTGCATATGCCTAAGGAAGCTTAACTGACTGAACTGAATCCGTCAATGGTAACTAGCTTATCAATGAGTTTGCCTACTCTGAAATCTCATGGGGTCATAGTCGTTTCTAAAATCTAAGAACTGAAATAATTTATTGATAATAAATACTATGAACCACTTTGACAGTTATTTTGAAATGATAATCACTACTACAAAACATAGATATTGTAACACAGTCCCGTACACATCCAGGACAATAGTAGTGTTATTATAAGAACACAACATTATGTGTTATTGTAACACATAGCACTTGTTTTTTAAAATTGTGTTACAAACAACAATTGTAGTAACACAATATTAATGTTAAAACTAAATGTTACAAAAATAGTAGTTTGTTGTAACACTTCACTTGAAGGTACAAAACATTTCACCGATAGATATACTATAGCAACACAAAATATTGTTACACATGAAGTGTTACAAACAAACATATATGTTTTTCACATTGAATATCGACACTACATCCACAAAGGTCCACATGTCTACCGCTTCCTAGTATGACATGGGTAAATACATAGAACTTTGTTTTATTAGTAATGAACAAAGTTAATCTCGAGGGTATTTGTGAATGGTAAGAAATGTCTCCCTATGCAACAAATAAAGGAAACTTGGATATGGAATTGAACACCTCATTAGTGCTGGTTATTTGATCTGATGCAACAAGAATAGGAGCATGACAATTGGCAAAATAAAATAGAAAAAAATAGGTCAAGCTGTTTGTCTTTGAAACCCACAATCTCCCTCCTCACGTGAACCATCTTTACCATCCCACCAATAGATCATTGCTATTGGGAATAAGGAATTTTATTTCTTTTGGCCTTGTTCTCTAAAAACATAGTCCATTATAAGGGCATCTAAATGACTAATAATTAAAAAAATTCAACTAAAGTTGTGCCTCATGGAAACCAACAATTTTATATAAACTTTGTCTCCATTTGCCAAACTTCCTAAAAAATTTAATACAAGCCGACATTTAAATTACAAAGTTGGAAAATTAGCTATAGCAACTCATATTAAGAGTCGGTACGGATAATCCTATATCAGATGAGGACATCACCTGCTTGGATACAACCAGATTGGAAACTTTTGATTCACAAGTGAAACAATTCTTTATCATGATTGTATTTGATACATTTGATGAATTGATGCTGCACCATGATGTGTGTTCATTATCATTTTTAGAAATACATACGTGGATCAAAAAGAGTGTTAAACATACATGGAAGGCGTGGAGGACCAAAGAAGTTGATTTGGAGCCAAGTCCAAGTATTCCCAATATTCTCCACCAGGCCACCACGTCACTTTTGGCCCAAGGAAAGAAAGAGATCAAATCCAACATATTTTGGGGCTAGATTCGGACTGCAGCACTGCGCAAACTTGCGACGGCCGCCACAACCTCATCCGTACTTCATTTTGGGCATTCAAGTACTCTTTGGAATTCTTATGAAGTCTATTTTCATATGGATCCAGACTCATATCCATATCTTTCCTTAGTAGTCATAATGATCAAATTACTACCGAGAGGTTTTTCTGTTAAAGCTGTCGCGTCGCCTTATTTTGGCCCGATGGGCCTTGTATCAAGTCAGGTCCAATAAGGACGTGTCCTAGGGTTGGAGCACGACACCAGGACTCCCCTAGTCATCCTCCCACCTTGACATACCCCTTAGCTGCCACCAGGAACACTCGGATTTTGTTTTGTTGAAAGTTTAGCTATCACTACTTCCTTATAGACACGTGTGTCGATTAGACTATCTGTTCTACTCGATTCAGAACCACAACTTTATGATTTCTGATTGGTTTTCATCTCCATATTTGCAATTGAGTTGCTTGTTCTACTTGTTCTTGCTTGTTCCTCGATTGCTTGCAAGAATTACCCTAGTGGTTTGATCGATCATGCTCCACAAGATCGTGACGATCATTGTAGGTGGTGTATCAATTGTTAAGGCGTAGCATCCTTGGATGGTTGTAGTTGGGCTGTGAGCGTCATCTCCATCCCCAAATTGGATTATCCACCTTGTCTTATCGAAAGATCGGGATTAAACCCTACCAGGTTCCTATCAGTTGGTAATCAGAGCAAGGTTGATCGGTGAGAGACTTCAGTTCTTTGTTGTTTTTAATTTCCTACAGTCTAAAAAAAGTCAAAAAATTAGTATATTTGTTTTCCTTAATCCTAAAGACCCTTTGAGCCTTTTACTAGTGTTGCTTAGTTAGTGCTTGTTGAGTCTTTAGTTGCATCGGTTGTGTCGAGTTGCTGGTTTTAGTGTCTACTCTTTTAGAGTTTCGAGTTCTTGTCATGTTTTGGTCGCTTCCACCATTGCCACTATTGTTTGTTGATTTCATATCTATCAAGATTCCAATTTAGTTTAGTTTGTCGTGAATTCCAAGCTAGTTGTTGCTGCTACAATTGTGTAAAAAACAGAAAGAAAAAAATAGGAAAGGAAAAGAAAAAATAGAAACAAAGAAAAAAACAAGGGTTGTTCCTTTTGTTCCTCTTTTCTTTAGGTGGTGCTTTGTGACTTCCTTTGTGTCTAGGCTCGCGTCTCTAGCACGGTCTAGTCTAGGACCTGCACACTACCGCCGTTGAACAATTACTCAGCTTGCTTTTGTGACTAACATGGTGCTAGTATTTTCCCTTGCTTAATCCCACCTATAGCTCCACATATTCAACTGCAGCTTGACAAGTTTTTTTATTGCTGCAGCACCGATACACTTCGCTCCACGGTTGCAGACTTTTTGGTTGCCGTTACCTCCTGTTTGGCTTGGCAAGAACTTGTAAGGGCTTGTTTTAAACAAGTTGACTTTAAGAGAATTACAACCGACACATCTTAGTATTTGACAGGAGGATACATATTATTTTTATATTTCTTGTTTTCCACTAATCATGGCAGGTGATACAAAGAATTTTGAGCTGTTGAAACTAGACCCTCATATTCAAGATGTCATTCAACACTTGCAATTATATGATGGTAAGTTTGATCCTAAAGCTTACATTGATTGGGAGCTAAAAGTAGATAATGAATTTGATGAGCATGCTCTGTTCGAGAAACAAAAGATTTTTATTGCCTCTAATGTTTTGACTGAATATGCTTTGCTAGAATGGAAACACATTTGTAGGCACAACAAAATTCTAGAATCTTGGGAAGGCTTCACATTTCATTTTAGAGATGCATTCGTTCCTGCATATGATGCTGATTATTTGCTTGCAAAATTAGACAACTTGAAGCAAGGTAGTAGGACTATGAAAGAATACTTCCATGATTTTAAAATTTGTATCATGTATGGTGGATTAGATGAATGCATGAAAGATGTTATGAGTAGGTTCATGAGAGGGCTCAATTCTGAAATTCGAACCTTGTTAATTAGCAAATCATACAGACATATTGGTCAATTGTTTTGTCTTGCTCTCCATGATGAAAAGGAGATTCTATTATCTCTGAATATTTGCAAGAATGATGTGACCCATAATGTCCAAACGTTGTCCACTCTGCATGCTAATCAAGAGCAACAAATAGTGGAACCTCTTGCTGATTTACCTTTGTCACAAGATGGATTACTTGCTGTTCCTTGTGATAAAGATGACTTGTGTGCTGATGATTCTTTTGCTCCTATGACACAAGTAGCGAATAAGTGTGATATTTTTGGTTTGGAACCATACAAATGTGCTGAAGATAAGCTTTTCCATCCTATTACTTTGTGCACAAGATGAACTGAATTTGCTGTCCTCTTTAAATATTTTGGGTTATATTGAATTTGATATTCTGTGTAATCTAAATTGTCTAAAATAGAAACCTAATTTTGATTCTGGTTTGCCAAGTTTTAATCATTGTTCGCTTCATGCAATTGGCAAATACGACAGCAAAGGAGAATATTTGGTGCATAAAGTTTATATTTGCTCTAATCTGAAATATCCTTTTGGTATACAATACCAAGATCAAATAGGAGGCTGCACTAACACTAGTAATGTCTTGCAAATTTTTCCTAGTTTTTCCCGTATACAACAGGGTAAGCCTAAAGAAGGGGAGTATTGCTGGTTGTGGCTGTGCAACATAGCCGTCGCTCCGTGTTCCAACATCAAAGCAAGCACCTCTGAATGCCATTGGAGCAAGTCGAGGATGACTTGCAGCCAAGAAGGGGAGAATGATGAGGATATCACCTGCTCAGATACAACCACATTTGCAACTTTTGATTCACAAGTGAAATAATTTTTTATCATGATTGTATTTGATACATTTGATGAATTGATGCTGCACCATGAAGTGTGTTCATTGTCATTTTCACAAATACATACGTGGATCAAAAAGAGTGTTAAACATACATGGAAGGCATGGAGGACCAAATAAGTTGATTGGGGGCCAAGTCCAAGTATTCCCAATGTCTTCCACTAGGCCACCACGTCACTTTTGGCCTAAGGAAAGAAAGAGATCAAATCCAACACGTTTTGGGGCTGGATTCGGACTGCAACACTGCGCCAACTTGCGACGGCCGCCACGACCTCATCCGAACTCCGTTTTGGGTGTTCAAGTACTCCTTGGAATCCTTATGAAGTATATTTTCATATAGATTTAGACTCATGTCCATATCTTTCCTCAGTAGGTTGCAATGATCAAATTACTACCGAGATATTTTTCTATCAAAGCTGTTGCGTCGCATTACTTTGGCCCGATGGGCCTTGTATCAAGTCTGGTCCGATAAGAATGTGTCCTAGGGTTGGAGCACGACACCAGGACCCCCTGGTCATCCCCCCATGTTCATATACCCCTTAGCTGCTACCAGGAACAATCGGGTTTTGTTTTGTTGAAAGTTTAGCTATTGCTACTTCCTTGTAGATGCGTGTGTCGATTAGACCATCCGTTCTACTCGATTCAGAACCCCAACTTTATGATTTAAAATTGGTTTTCATCTTCATATTTGCAATTGAGTTTCTTGTTCTACTTGTTCTTACTTGTTCCTCGATTGCTTGCAGGAATTACCCTAGTGGTTTGGTTGATCATGCTCCAAAGGATTGCGACGACCATTGGAGGTGGTGTATCAGTTGCTAAGGCGCAACATCCTTGGATGGTTGTAGTTGGGCTGGAACATTATCTCCATCCCCAAATCGAGTTATCCATCTTCTCTTATCAAAAGATCGGGATTAAATGCTAGTGGGTTCCTATCAATATCTATATTGGCTCTCGAACAACCCAACATGGATTTGTAGATGACTCGCCCATGCCGCTTTCTAAATCTTCGACACGAATGAGTCGACATGAATTCAGGTAAAAAAATTGTAGATCGAGTAAAAAAGTATGAGTTTCTATAAAAATACTACATTATTACACCTAAGCCACACTTTTCACATATTCACTCTACTTGAGATATTAGACAAATCGGTCACGTTGATATATAGTTTTGTTCTCAATAGGAATACTGTTGGGGGGAAATATTAACGACCTCCCGATCGGTCTCCTGCAATGCGCGGGGGCTCAGGGGCTAGCATCGCAACCAATGACCACGTGTGTGGTCACGGCTTGAGGTCTCGAGGTGAGGGCGTCCTGCGAAACAACGAGAATCTTCTCGCGCCAAGACAGCCACAGGGCGCTTCGCCTGGTCAACCTCCTCGGCCAAGCTGAACAAACAACACTTCCCATCCCTGATTAACTGCAGCTTGCATGACAAACAGAGATCCCCGATGGACAACGATAACAGCCTCTGGAGGAGCATCCCCGCTCCACCACAGGCTCGGGGGCTACTGTTGGGGGGAAATATTAACGACCTCCCAAAGCCCATGAAAACAACAATCATAAATGCCCAGGCCCACCTAAGGTAATAAAGACTGCTGTCGGCCCAACACGGGAGGCGAGAGCCCCGCTCCGCCTCGCCCGACCCAGTGCTCCGGGGTCGGACGCCCCCGACCCCATGACAACCAAACTCCACCTTGCCCGACCCAGGGGCCTAGGGTCGGGAGCACCCGACCCCCCGCCGCAAGACTCCGCCTCGCCCGACCCAGGGCACAGGGGGTCCGACTCATCCAGGCCCACAAGACAAATATCCGCCTCGGGCACAGACTGAAAGATCAGGGCGCGGATCTCGTGGGTTCCCCCGTTGACCTCGCCATAAATGCGCCGCGGCACTGGCGCGCAGAAAGGCGCTCGCGCCCCCGACGCGACCCGCCACAAGTACCCATGTGCGACTGTGCGGTACAGGCTACAGTGACCGCGGCTCCCTCTGATTCGCTACAAGGCACTCATGACCTATGCCACCCAGCATAGGAGGAAGTCCCGCCCGTTCTCGCGCCCCGCCCATCTGGCGACAGGGACGCGACGTCCGCGTCCCACGGGCCATCAGCAAGGTAACAGAACCAGCCGCCCTCCCCGACGGGCACAGATGCCACGACCAAACATCATCATCATGTCTGGCATCAAAGGCCACCAGGGAGATCGTCGACAGGATCCGAAGGCAGCCGCCCTCTTCCGGCGGATGCGCTGACAGGAGCCGGAGGCCAGAGTGAGGGGTGGCGGCCCTGGAACTTGGTCCCTCTCCTTATGATTATTTTTTACTTAACTTAGTTTATCTCTTTTACTTCTCCTCACACCCGGTCTCACTTGTAACCCCGGTGGCCTCCTTGCGCTATAAAAGGAGAACCAGGGGCCCTGGGACAGGGGACTCTCTTCAAGCCAACAGAACATGCTCACACTCTTCTTTAGAGCCTCAGTGCACACCCAAGAGACTTGGGACCAACTCCCTCTCTCGTCCTCTTGTAACCCCTATTACAGACCCCGTGTGGGCAACACGAGCAACTCCCGATACTGGACGTAGGGCTCTCCTTTGCTCGAACCAGTCTAAACCCCGTGTCTCTCACGCCACCATTCGAAGCCTTACGCGCATAAAAAAAATTTACTAGTCTTAGTCTTGATCCGCTAATCTTGACAACGACAAATACTAAGTTAGAAATGATCTTCAATTATTCAAGTTATCATACAATTTCTAGAATTAAATAATACCAAAATTTTCTCAAAAACATATGAACTTCTTAAGATTTTTTTTGCGGGCATGAACTTCTTAAGAATTTATAAATGTATTTCTACCCTTTTGAGCAAAATGACAGAAAAAAGAATATACAATGGGAATCAAAACCATGACCTAAGGCACAAAAGAATTTCATGCATCTAACCATTCCACAACTAAAAATGTCCTTTCTCTCAAAAAAACTAAAAATGTCCTTGTATAATTAAACGATTATATCCGTCTTATACTGTGTATAAGTTGTTGTATCATCAGACTTGAAAAACTCGAGTACTCAACCCCACGGCCACACAAAATCGACCACGATACACAAATCCTATGCGCACAATACGCACTCTTCTCGCTGAAGGGCAGAAAACTCTCTACGCACAATCGTGCAGTCTTTTTGTCAATGACGACAACTTATTTTCAATGTCTTCTCTTAGTAGTCATTAATCTACTCGAACAGAACACACCTTAATCCGTGAAAGGTTTGAATCTTCTCTCATGCTTAAACGCTAGCACGCATACACGAGACAAAGATCTCAGACGCGCATGAGATAAAGATCTCGCATGCAGCGGCAATGGCTAAACAGGGACTGGGAGCCTACATGTAACAGGCTAACTACTCAGGAGAAATATGGCCGAAACAAGAGCACGACACGAAAAAATTACATTCATCACTGAATAAAATTTCAATAGTTCAAAAATTCTACATTATGCTACATAATGTTTGCATCTCTTTTTACATGTCAAGCTTTGGTGATGACTCTCCAGGACGCTCAGCATACCTCCAATGGCTCAGCTAGCTTCGAAACTCAAGGGCTAAGTGCAAATTGCTTCTCGAAATATCTCCAATGGCTCCTCTAGCTCCCAGGCTCGGGGGCTAAGCACCAATAACTACTCGATGTGGCTCCTACGGCTCACCTGGTGCATAAGCTTGGGGGCTGGATGCTACAATACAACTCGAAAGATGACTAGCGTGAAGACTAAAGCTCACTAGACCCTTGAATTTATTGTATCTTTGGGCTTACCAATATGATGTGTAACACCGATAAGTCGGGGATACATCTGGTGTTGTCATCGTGTATTGCACTGACAAGACACAAATTGGGACACAAGACACCCCGATCTAACCCACTCTCAAATATTGACAACTAATTAGAATCAACTCCGACTAGTCGGCTTCATCAATAATCGCCACTTTGTCAACAATTGTCCACAAACCAAGCTAAGTCACTTTTTTAATAATTATTTTCACCAATATAATCTCGTTGACCTATTTTCAGCATGGTTGGTCAATGCGTTGACTACTTGTTTGTGTACGTCTCTCAATGGGAATTACTGTTGGATTTATTGAGCAACAGTCACCAGGGGGTTACCCAGGTGGTAGATTTGTAGGCGAGAAAGATCGTAAGACCAAGAACTCGAATGGTAAATAGGGACGCAAGGTTTAGGTAGGTTTGGACCTCCGGAGAGTAATACCTTATGTTCTGTATTCTGGTGGATTGTATTGCTAATTGCAGGTGCAAAGAGTTAGCGTGAGGTGGTGTGAGTTACCCTCGAGGGGCACTCCTGGCCGCCTTATATAGGCTGATGACCTAGGGTTACAATCGGATAGTATCTAATCCTAGTAGGTTGTTACACGGAAAGCAATCTGTACAACAAGTATCCCGTGATATACGGGCAGAATTATTCGCCTGACCTCCAAACTTTTGCTCCACGTATCTTCATGGCTTGGCCCGCACAATGTGGTTGGGCAGGCCCACCTGTTAGGGCTAAGTAGTATCCTGGTCGGTGGGGACCCATGGGTACCCTTATCCCTCAAGCCCCCGAGCAATGTGGAGTCAAACAAGAGCTTGACGGATGCGCAATGAAGCTTGTAATGTTTTCGGCCGAAGTTGCGGAGTCATTATAGCAATGGAGAGGCTGCGTGGTGCTCAAAAAAGAAAGAAAAATTGAAGCTTCTACAGGCGTATGATGAAATGCGAGTGGCTATGCGATTACCGAGCTCCGGGATGTTTGGCATCCTGTAGATCGAAGGGAAGTACATGGAGGGCGTCGTAAGACGCACTCCACATGGAGTAGCCCCCCAGCATTGAAGAGATTAAAGTAATTGGTCCAATGGTCAAGAATATGGTTTATTGTTTTCGTCATGAAAAGGGTCCAAATATAGCGCCCAGGCCCCAAGTGCGAGGACTAGCAGAGCCGGGGAGGCACGCCGACCTGAAATAGGCGTCCAGCCCCTGAGCGCGAGGACTAGTGGAGCCACGGAAGCACACCGACACGAAATAGGCGCCTAGCCCCTAAGCGCGAAGACTGGCGGAGCTGTGGAGACACTTCGACCTGAAATAGGCACCCAGCCCCTGAGCGCGACGACTGGCAGAGCCGTCGAGGCATGCCGACCTAAAATTGATGCCCAATGTGGCAGAACCACCCAAATTAACCTAGCTAAAGTGTACTCAACATTGCCTCATATGCGAACAGACATTTTAATCAAATTAAAATGGTAGTCTGTCGGGTTTCACCTAATAAAACCATGTGTCTAGATATTACGACAATCCAGATAGATTATTACAGGTCCCAAATTAAGTTATTACAACTCAAGAGTTCAAATGCATAAAAGAGTGTTCAGAGTTCAAAGTAGTGGAAAACAACGATAAGTCTAACGTCGATACATAATACCATGGTGGAGCCTGCCATGATATCAATCACCACGTTCCAAGCGACCAAGGATGGGTCCCACTCGACCATCCAACCCGGAGGAAGCTGGGTCAGCCAAGTCAAACTGGCAAACATGTCATTCACATCCATATCACCTGACAACATAGCCACAAGCAAGGCTGAGTATACTAATACTTCACAAGACTTACTTGTCAAGTGGTATCTAATCCACCGACTCCTAGACATGCAAGGCTTTTTGGCTAATGGGTTTGTTTTCGCCAAAAGCTTCTAAAGTAGGTCCTTACTTTCAAGTTTTAGCATCAAGTTCCTAGACATGCAAGGCTTTTTGGCTGATGGGTTTGTTTTTGCCAAAAGCTTCTAAAGTAGGTCTTTACTTTCAAGTTTTAGCATCAAGTTCTAGTTGATTAACCATTCCAGGTAAGCACCTATTCTAAGCAAGCATGGTAGAACAAACAAATTAATCAAGCATCAGTATTAATCATCATCCTTGTTCATCTTCTTACTCAATGCAGGAAAAGAGGTCAAGCCGTCTCAAACTGTGAGAAGTAGACTATTCGAATCGGATTTCTTAACCTTGTAAGGTGGATCTAAACACACGACATATGCGTACCACGCCGAGTTCACATATATCAACCGTCCCCATCGATCCCTAGCGCGTGTCTAGGTCCCACTTCCCTTGGATACAATTCCCCAATGGTCCCAAAATGACGTTGTACCATGGCTGCACTTGTACCCACATGAGGCCTCATGGGAACCCAGTTCTAGAGAGAGCGGAGTATGTCCGCGCCCCAGTTCAATCAGGTACTGGGCTTACTGATTCCATATACTCTCAGCATGTGTTTAGTATGTTCAAAAACTTGACCAAGACTCCCACATGTTTCGACCTTAGCAGTTTTTCCTCTATATAGACGGGGCATCAATAATTGCAAAACATAGTACCAAGCCCCGTCCGTCAACCTTATGATTCCAACATAAGTAATCATGCAACTCCTGTAGCTCGTGAGTGACAGGAAATCACTCGACTTTTACCGTGTCCCTATTTAGAATAGCAACTACTCGACTTAACATGTTAGTATTCAAGTCATGGGTACTAGGAGCAAGCAACTAAGGTTTCAAGCAACTCCTATGAACTTAACGCACAAACATATGTATCATAAGTATTGCATAATTTGTAAAACCAGGGTTATGCTTCGGGGCTTGCCTTCTTGTCCTAGGTTAGCCTTGGGCTCTTCTGAATCTTGATTCGGGTCTTGATTCGCCTCGACCAGGTTCAGCTCAGCTGGAGCGCATCCTTCTTTAGCTTCCGGAACAAACTCATACATACCGTCAGCGAGATTAGCTATGAATTGAACTTTGGAAAAGCACAGATAAATGTAGAAAAATTAGAAAAATTTCAAACTACTTTTGTTAGACTCAGTGAGCAAAATAGTTTCATAGAAAAATAAATTTGCACATGTTACTATTAGAAATGATGCTCTATAATTTTATTTCTTGTTTAGGCCATTTAAATCATAGTAAATCACAAAAAAATGTAAGAATAACAAAACCACATATGAAATGTTTGTTGCAGTGAGAAGCACCTTAGCAAAATACTTTGCAGCCTAGTTTGGAACTTTAAATCATAGTTTAACTTCTATCTTTGAAATCTATGGTTAAATTTATCTTTTTACCTAGAGATTAATCTAGAGTAGAGAAAAATGTTAATCCACTTGGAGTAGTTCAGTTTTGAAGTATAGATCTTAGGAAAAATATGAAACCCTGGATGAAACTTAATGAGACACACTTTCCTTTTTATGGAAAGATAAATAGGGGATATATGTGGAAAATAGATGTCCTCCACTAAAAATCATGAAAAATTCACCAAAGTCTCTGTCACACACATTCAACCCATTGCTAAAGTTTTGCACTCATAATCACTATAGATTTTGAGATAAAAATAATTAAGTACATGCTACCTTTGAGCCATTTTATTCAATTTTAAACTGAAAAGGTACATCTTTACCCAGGCTGATTTGAATATGCGTTAAAGGAGATGGTTGGAGTTGATAAAGGATTATAATCTAGAGGTGAATTATCACCCCGGGAAGGCTAACGTGGTTTCAGATGCTGGACCTTTCCTATGTGGAATTTCCCATTAAGATTCTTGACCGTAAGGAAAGGAGAACTCAGAGGCAAGTGGTGAGAATGTTTAAGATTCAGTGGAGCCATCATACATGAGATGTAGCCACATGGGAAACTGGAGATTATCTCAACAAAAATTTCCGCGGGTTCCTATTCGAATAGGAAGGTACGTGCACAGCCACACTAGTTTTTCACCACGGGAGTACCCGGGGTAGTAGATTGGTTGGTGGGGAATCATAGGACCTGGAACTCGAAGGTAAAAGCGAGGACACAAGATACGGATTTATTCAGCCTAGATAACCCTTGAATTGGCCTCTGAGTTGAATACCAAAGTTGTAGCAGACTAAATTTTCTACTCACCGACCAAGATGAAAATTTATGGACATTGGGTGGAGGTTTTGCTTCGTTGAAGCAGATTCGACGGATGTTGAGCTGGCGGCGGATGCTGAGTCAGTGGAGAAGGTGGTGGAGTCAGAATCCACCGGCATGCTCCTGAAGCGGAGCTAGATCAGGTTGGCGAGGAAGTCCTTTATGCTCTCAGGGAAGACGACGTCGGGGCGGGATGCCATCGAGCTCGCTAGGAAGGATAAATTTTGAAGTGTAGTTCAAAGTTTTGGTTTAAATCTCACTTAAACCTCAACGTTTCACCTTGTCTCGCGCCACCCCTTGCGCTAGAGCGCGCCCGGCGCTGCCCAGCTCACCACTGTCGCCGCGTGGAACCCCCTCACCGGCGAGCTCCCGTCGCCCAACCCGCAGTTGTGACAAGACAAATCGGTGCCCCGGCTCCCCAATGCTTGCCTGCGAGCATCTCCCCCTCTGCAGTAGCATCACGTCTGCCCAACTGCGCACCTCATCTCGCCAGTAGCTTGCTGCCACACCGCATGCCTTCACCGGCTGGCTCTGCCGCGCTAACCTGCTGCTTGATGGGACAAAATGGAGCCCAGCTCCACCAACCAGTGCACGTGGCAAAACCGCTCAACAACTTTCGTATCCCGCCGGGCTAGTGTGATCGAGATGCTCCCCTGGAGCTCCACCTATGCCGCCAATGGCGTCCCTCGCTAATCAACTGGCCGCTAGTGGCTTCCTAGTGCCCTCCGGCCACGCCTCTCGCCACCGCTGGCCTCGCCTCACCCCTCCGCTTCGCCCCGGCCCTATAAAAGGGGTGAATGCCTATTTGTGCAGCTCCCCGCTCACCCGCACCTCCGCCTCGCTGCGAAGCTGTAACATCCGTAAAAATCACCAACCTAAATCACCTACTAAAATGTTTTTTCAAAATCTTTTTAATGTTGAGCTCCCAAAAATCCCATCTTCCCGGCGATTTCGCCATCCTAGCACCCAAACCTGACAACCATCCTTTTTACCCTTTTTATCCTCTCCGCAAATTCACCGCGTGCTGGTCGACAACC
>NC_028457.1:16681613-16697045 GCF_000263155.2 Setaria italica | reverse complement strand
CCTCCTCCTTCTTCTTTCTTCCTCCTCCTCCTTCTTGGTTGGCCACATGCCAGGCCCCCCTCCCCCCTGGTGCCAGCCCCCCTGGCCGGCTCCCCCTCCTTCCCTCGTGCGCGCGTGGGGCCTATGCCCCCTACGGCGCGCCCGACCCCTCCCTGCCTCATCATCCACGCAGCGCGCCCGGCGCCAGCGCCGGTGCTGCCTGCCGCACCTGCCCCCCTAGCCGCTTGCCTCCCTGAGCCGTGACGGCCCCCCCTCCCATCACCGGTCCCTACCTCACCGGCCGCCCAAGCTTGCCAGCTCCTACCACTGCCCTATGCGTCGCCCATCGCCACTCCACCCATCAGCTATAAAAGGCCTTAATGCCCAGCCTCCACACCCCACAAGCTTGCCGCCTCTCACCTTGCTTCCACCTGTGCGCCGCCCCTGCGCCATACGCCACGCCGCTGCCAAGCCGCCCCTCGCGCCGCGCGCCGCCGCCTCCTACCCACCACCGGCGCCCCCTTCCCTACCGCCGCACGCCCAAGGTGAAGGCACAAACAGAACCCCCTCACCCTCCTCTACCTCCCCCACCACTTAGCTTGCCGCCGACGAGGCCCGGCCGGCCGACCACCATCGGTCATCCCCTCCTCCTCTCCCTGTACCGTGCCTAGGGAAGGAGAAAGAAGGAAACCCCCCAATTTCAATCTAACCCCCTACTTCTTTCTATTCGCAAAACAGCCCTCCCACCTCTCTCAAAGATTGTCTCACAGATATGCCCTTCCACCTCCCAAGAATCTTTACAAACAAGTCCCTGGTTCTCGCAGTTTAGTCCAAAGCTTTGTTTTAATCCGTAAATACACGATTACCTCGTCATTTCGTGTGCCAAACTTCCTCCAATCAATCCCAAATTTGACCACGGCATCCTCCAATATACTTCCGCCGAGTCATATCCAAATCTCATGAAAATACTCATTCCTTTTGTTTTTCGTTCGCGTTCTCTGTTTGAGCTCAACGGGTAAAACTATAATTTTCTTTTATTTATGGTGTGCCCGATTGTGTGTGCCGTAGATCGCGAGTACAAGAGGAGGAGCACGAGGAGGAGTTTGACCGTGAGCCCGAGCCCAAGGACCAACACCGCGAGCAAGAACTCCCGGCCAACTACGAGGACAACAAGTCCAATCTCACCCTTTGATGCATATTTATTCCTAGTTTTTCAAACACAACCTACTGGCCTGTTTTATAAAATTTCATATTGTTTTGTTGCTGAAACACGGTTGGATAGCCACCCCTTTATTGCTATGAACATTCCTTGATTGTCCTATAATTATCTCTAAATATGATTTACTCTATTTGGACGATAATTACTGCTAGAATGCTTAGGACCTTGTTACTCAATTCAATCATGATGGCAATGGTTTATGTGAAGAATAAATGTGTGAGTGTTTTCAAATGAGAAAATGGGTTTTCGGAAATAAAGAAAAGAAATGCTTAGATGAGATGGATGGGTGTTTCTTGTGTGAAATGCCAATAAGTTGGGCTCGTACCTTTGTGGTTGAGCAAGGTTGGGAGATATCCATCTTGTCACAGTTAAGGACCAAGTTGATGTGCCATCTTGCCTAACCCACTATCATGCAACCACTCAACCGTTGTGTGGGCGACGGCTCAGCATAAATCCCACTAGCTGGATTGTTAGCCATCAGGAGAGCTGGTGAGCAACAGGAGACCATGGAGAAGGACTAAAAACTTTGTGAACTTAGATCCCGGTTAAGACCTCATTGGAAGGTCGTTAACCCCTTGGTTGCTTCCGTGTTGGCTAGTCAGTCTTAGCTAAGGTGGGTAATGGTTTTGATAGGATCTGCACCGACACTAAGGTGATCGTGCTGTGGTACCCTACTTGTGGGTAAAGTGTACAACCTCTGCAGAGTTAAAACCTATCTGGATAGCCGTGTCCACGGTATTGGATGATTTATGGCTTGGACACATAACTAGTGTTTAGGTGATGAATGGTTTTCATGGTGTGAGTTGAATTTTGGAAGGTATCCGGCAGTTGTGCCATGAGCTACTGTGGACGGGGAGTCTAGTAGCATTAAAAATTGGATCCTTTGTATAGGATCAACCCCTCTTATTGATTCGGATACTAAACAAAATGTTTTGTGAAAACCCATTCGAAAATAAACCCCTGCATGTGTTGAAAAACCTAGCTTTATGGCAAAATAAACCTTAGCCTTATCCTTGATATATCCTGTGCATATTCTTAATTGTATCCCCCTCCATGGATGGGATTGGACTTGTTGAGTACTTTTGTACTCACCCTTGTTTTTTTGCTTCAGAGGAAGACCCGAACTTCGTCACCAAGGATTTCGAGTAGAAGGTCGCTTCCGCACCCAACGCTGCCTGTGGTGTTGGCCTTTGCAGAATGCTTCCGCTGCCGTGTAGTCCGGATTGCTGTCTCTTGACAGTAGCTTGGCTCACTACTGTTGTTTATTTACTTATCATTTCAGCGTGGCTTTCGCGCCCGCTCCCTCGAGAGTTGTTCGGTTTTTGAACCATCTGTTGAACAAATGTGTTATCAGCCTCCTGGGACTAATATTTGTGTCACATTTAATCTCCGCTGATGTAGGGACACTTCAGAAGCTCTGCCCAAGCTCTGTGTCGCCGCTGCTCGCCATGGAGCTCACTCCACCGCCACTTGCTTTAGCTCCGCCGCCCCATCGCGAAGCTCGAGCCACTACCCGTTGCCTTCCCAGGAGCCCGCCGACGCTGGAACACTGGAGCCCTCTCTGCCACCACCCATGAGTCTTCCCCAGCCCCGTTCGCTATCCACACGCCTTCTCTGCCGCCCAAACCTGCCCCAAGCCTTCCCTGGTGAGCACACCTTCGACCCTGAGCCCTCATTCCCTTGGATTGCACGCCGTACCACCGGAATCACACTCGCCCTGCTGTCAGCCGCCATAGGGACCGGTTTAAGGGTTGACTCTAACATCCCGATGCCATGTTGATGCTGCTGCTAGAGGAGCCTTCTTCTCGCTGACTATTGAAGTTGCAACAACTTTGATCAAGAAGATGGTCTCCAACCCCGATTTGAATCGTCTGCTTCTCACAGTTTGGGACTGCTTGACCTCTTTTCCTGCATTGAGTAAGAAGATGAACAAGGATGATGATTAATACTGATGCCAGAACATGAAGAATAATTTTTAACTAGAGTTTCATCATCAGTTTAGTTCTACAATTTTTCCAGAAGGGTTACCAACACTAACATAGGCTACTGTGAATTTTTCAAGGTTTAAAGAGCACCTAGCGTGCCAACTGTCGTATTTAGTAGCCTGGCAGTCCACCAAGGGGTTACCCAAGTGGTTGATTTGTAGTCAAAGGAGATTGTAAAACCAAGACCTCGAAGGTCATCATGAGAACACAAGGGACACGAGGGTTTTTGACAGCCACGTTCCTCGCCGACCGAGGATGAGGCCCACTCGATCGTCCAACCTGGAGGAAGCTAGGTCGGCCAAGTCAAACTGGCAAACATGTCATTCATATCCATATCACCTGAAAACATAGCCACAAGCAAGGCTGAGTAGTTTAGAACTTTGTTTAAGGGAAAGCCAAGAAGGACGCGAGCGCCCATCTGCTGCGGTTCCTTGAGCTCTACAGCACGTTCACCATCAGAGGGGTGAGTGAAGATTGTTAACAACAATTCAACCATCCTGGCTACGGTGACAATGGCTAAAGCCACCACGGAAATGGCCATTGAACGAAATATCTCCAATGGCTCAGATAGCTTCCAAGCTCGGGGGCTAAGTGCCAATAACTACTCGACGTGGCTCCTAGTGCATAAGCTCGGGGGCTGGACGCTGCAAAACTACTTGGATGATGACTTGCATGAAGATTCAATATCCTTATGATGTTTACTGTGACACCTCTGGCACTGGTCTCGGATGTGTTCTTATGCAAAACAATCGAGTCATTGCCTATGCTTCACGTGCACTATGGCCTCATGAGCAGAATTACCCGATCCATGACTTTGAGCTAGCAGCGGTGACCTCTTCCTTTAGGGCATGATCGAGGTCTTTCCACATGGCATCCTCTTTGGCCTTATTGAGGTTGGCCTTGAGTTGCTCTACCTCTAGGCGATAGTGCTCGGGACGAGATTCTTTTTAAGGAGGGTAGGCTGTGACATCCCTAGAATTCAAAACATCACAATAGAATTCAAAAAGGGCAAAACAAGAATTCAAAGGAGCCAGGGACAACATTGCAATGAATGTTTTCGCGTCAGGGTCTAGCGTAAAATGCGAGGGTCTGGTTGTAGAGTTCAAAAGATCCAGGGGCTTTTTTGCAAAATGTACCTAACTTTGCCCAATTTTAACTCCAAATCTGTTGAGTTCTTCACTAGTTGGCCTTTGTAAAAGTTGTAGCCTGTAGTCCCATCTCCAACTTCTAGTTTTAGAAAATTCAAAGTTTGAATTCAAATTTGGTTGTTGTACCATGCTTGCTTAGAATAGGTGCTTACCTAGAATGGTTAATCAACTAGAACTTGATGCTAAAACTTGAAAGTAAGGACCTACTTTAGAAGCTTTTGGCAAAAACAAATCCATCAGGCAAAAAGCCTTGCATGTCTAGGAGTCACACCTGGTGGTAAAATTGCTTCCAACCAAATAGCATGTCCTGTGTGACTCAAGTTGGGAAGTAAAATTTTCAAAACCAACCTTATTATCTTGGGATTGGAAGGTATAGATATAATTATGGGGATGGATTGGATGACTCAACACATGTAATCCTACTAGGACGCCTCCTTGTAACCGACTAGTAATCCTACCCCCTGGAATATATAAAGGAGGGCATGGGTACCAAGATCAGTGAGGTCTTAGACAACAAAGGCCAGCACCCAGAACCACTAAGAGGTTCAACACCAAACAACACCCAAGCGTAGGGCGCAATATACAACTCCCTAAACAGGACGTAGGGTATTACGCTACTCTGACAGCCCGAACCTGTATAAATCCATGTCTTGTGTCCTCGCTTTTACCTTCGAGTTCCAGGTCCGACGATTCCGCACCAACCAATCTACTACCCCGGGTAGGGCCAAATATCAACAAAAACCCTTCAAAAATCAGGTCAAAGTCGACCAGAATGGTCAACTCAGCCCAAACCGGCAAATAGTTCTAAGTCTAGAAACAGTTCAAAGTATGTATCTTGGCAAGAAAATTACTCACAAAACTCAAACCAAACTTAAGCAAAACCCTCTATAAGAATTTGAGACCCATGTGTATACAACAAATTTGTAAATTAAGCCTTTGCCAAATTCATATCAGAAGCCTTTCAAATTTCAAGCCAAAAACAGCCTAATCACTGAAATCAGCTCAAAACTGAAAAATTGCCTAAGTCAGGATGACAAGCGTTCTACCAAACTTTGAACCCTTATAGATCCAAATCTATCTCGAATTTGAACTGGAACCTTTTGTAAAGTTTAAATTTGACCTGAGGACAACAAATGGTGCCCAGGTTTACTGATGGTTTAGGGTATCCTTAATATGGATACCCATCAGTAGTCCCTGAGTCCATCTTCAACTGGAAGTTGGGGAGGGACTGTACTCTGACGACGGTCTCCTAATTGCCTCTGTCGTTAGTCCGATGCAGGTCGCCCAGGGCCCAGTGTATGTTATTATTTTATTGTCACCGGGTCGTGATGGGATAGTTTTCTCATTTTCGTGTGCGCCGGCCTCAAAGCGCTCTTTGGGCCGGCCTTCGAACCGCGCACCTATATTGAGGAGCTGATCGTTGGCTATTCCGGATCTTCCTTGCTTGTAGCTTCTAGTTCATCCCTTGATTCTTTCCTTTGTGTATGGGTTTTTCCTGCATGGTTGGCAACAAATGGCAGGAGAAAGATGCCTCGAGCGCACCTTCGCGGCTAGGTCGACGAGTGATGCGGACAAGGAGTCTGACATGCCAAGCCTGCCCGCAAAGAAGAAGTCCGAGCTTCGACCTAGGGTTAGAAGTTAGTTTGAATCTAATCTACTTGGTAGTTACATGGAATGTAATCTGAGTTAGACTACAATACATGTCCCGCAATATCCGGGCTGATTTGAATCGCCCGACCTCCTTGACTTGTACTCCAAGTATCTTCGTATCCTTGGCCTGCATGTTTTGGTCGGGTGGGCCTACTTGTTAGGACCAGCTAGTTGACCCAGCTTCCTTTGCACCTTTGTCGGATTTAGTATCTTGGCAGTCCACCAGGGGGTTACCGAAGTGGTTGATTTGTAGGCAAAGGAGATTGCGAAACCAAGAACTTGAAGGTGATCGCGAGAACATCCAGCTAGAGGCTCGTATTCAAATCCTCGCACTCTTTGAGGTGCCGCTTGAGCCTTTGCTCCCTGACCTCGGCATCTGCTCATTCAAAACAAGTATTTGTCAAGAACCAAGATTACAAGGACAAAATCGAGTAAACAGGTCAGCACAACATACCCAGTCCTCGTTCTTTGGGGCTGGGCGCCTATTTCTGGTTGGCGTGCCTCCACAGCTCCACCAGTCCTCGTACTTTGGGGCTAGGTGCCTATTTCTGGTCGGCCTGCCTAGCTACTGATTTTGATTCTAGTTTTTGAACCTCTTCCTCTCAAAGTCAAATAAAGTGCTAATAAGGAAAGTTGTTAGAAATGTAAAACTCTACAACTTTTAGTTTGGCAGCTTTGTCAAGAGAAACAGTGCAACGAGGACTTAAACCAAAGTGGTAACTAAATTCTTTCTAAGTAAAGTGGTATTCCATACCAAAGAGTCGGAAAGAAATACTGTCCATCACCTCTTAGGTTCTGCTTACATTCCAACAGTCAGAGCTCTGCAGAACAACTAGATTTCAGATATAACTTCTCTAGATGGTTGGCACACTTACAGATAGCAACTCAGAAATTTCTGAGGACAACTGTCGTAGCCTGGCCCTCAAGAGGGGGAGGAGAAGGATGCGAGACCTGGAGGTTGGCACCTGGGGGAAGCCCCCGAGCTTGAGAGCGAGTGGTATGTCGAACAGGTCGGACAGCCCCCGAGCGTTAGGAATAGCTCGAGCAAAGGAACAATAAGGTAGTTGGTACGCAAAGAACCTCAGAGGTTTTATTTATTAAATAAAAAGGGGAATAAGAGTACATAGCTTTTAGATCTAAGGGTAGAAGCACCGTAGGTGCTCGATGTTCCATGGATTGGGAACGCCTAAGCCATTTGCCCATTGGAGCAGATAGGTGCCTGGCGTGGAAGGGATTGCATGAGTTCCAATGAAAACACAGTAGCCAAGTTCCTCAGACCAAAGAGGGCAAGGGAAGGACCTTGCACCGACCTGGTTGAGTGTAGCGTCACCTCAGTGAGATCTATGCACTCAGCAATAGTGTTGCTGATGCGATCTAGCCCCACAATCAGGTCGGAGGGCATGGATGGGCGGGTCGCAGCTAGGATGTTCAGTGTGGTGAGCTCAATTCTAGCAAGTTTCGATGGGGAGGGGGTGAGCAAAGGGTATGGGTGCGATGAGTGGCTCACCGTGGGTCGGCGGGCTGTGGGTGTCGTGGGCGGAGGAGGGCTGGCGATGGCTGTCAATGGTGAGGCGGAGGGTGTGGCTTGGGGTATTCTTCTCTAGTGGTGGTGATGGCGGAGATGGCTGGGGAGGTGCTCGGAGAGGTGGAGTGGTGGGTGGAGAAGGCTTTGGAGGGGTCAGGTGGCAGTGGGAGTAATCGGAGGGGAGGGCTCCACGGGCGGTGCTTCTAGCGGGCGGTGGAGCTGTGGCGTGGTGGGAGGAATGGCACCGGCGAGCACTGGCCGGGGCTTTTATAGCCGGTAGAGGCGAGGGAGGATAAGTCGAGCGTCAAGATAGGCTTGGCGTGCGATTGGGCAGGCGAACGGTAGCTGGGCAAAGGCGGAGCAGGGGGAGTAGCTAGGACGGCGTGCCATGCACCGGCGTGCTTGGCCGGGGAGTGGCCCGGCGGGATAAGGCATGGCTGAGGGAGGATCGTGCGGGTGTTGAGTGGGCAAGCCACTGCACACGTGTTGTCGCCTCCTGGCTGGTAGTTGGGAGGCGGGTAGGTAAAAAGAGTTTACTATGCATATGAGTATATCATAAGATGGATAGAGACAATACTCAAGATAGGGGTAAGGTAATGATGGATAGAGTAGTGTGACACACATAGGAATCATCTCAAGATAACTAAGCCCTTAGATCGGGAAGTTATCCTATTTCTAAATGTTTTGCTGTACCTCTTCCACTTTACCATTTTAACCTTACTATTACTTAATGTTTTCTTTTATCCGTTTAAACTGGTTCATCTTCTAATTTTGCCATCCTTTGTAATCCCCACATTCGGGTACGTTGTAGGAGTTTGTAAACTAGCAGTAACTATACCGGTAAGGCGGTAGGGCACTGTCTCCCGGTGTGTGCCTGGGTGCATAGACCTGGTCCTTATACAATGTGTATGTATGTCGACTAGGAGGCAGGCTGCTTCTGCATAGTCTTCCATGTCCGACGTCCAACCGGCGTATCGTCTGCGGCCAGGACAACCTCTTCTGGCATGCTCTTGTCCGACCCGATGGAAGAGTCGGACTCCCACTCAAGGCTGGCAGGCAGCTCGTTGGACTCGTCGGTCGGGCGGACCTTGGGTTGCTGTTGCTCGGCCCCTCCAGGAAGCAGCGCCGGGAAAAAGAATTCAAACTCATCATTTTGGTCAATTCCACAAGCATAGTCAAAAACAAACAGTACAAGAACTACGCCAAATAAGTGTCGTTAAAGATCATGGTACATTGAATTATGGAGGCAGTAGCCACACATGTGATGCATTGAATACTGGATGCACACAGTGGCTACACCCTAAGGAGGCACAAATCTTATGTGCACAACATGCGCTCTACTCGCTGGTAGCAAACTCTTGAGCGTAATCGCGCTCTCTCTTTTTGTCATAATGCTGACTACTTTTGTCTTCTCTTAGCTGTTGATAATCTCCTTCAGCAGAACACGCCGGTAGCAAGCCTCAAGAGCATCTGTCATGCCTAAGTGCCAGCACACATACACGAGACAAAGATCTCAGCTGCGCAAATGGCAGTGCCCATATGCGTACAAGAGACAAAGATCTCGCCACGTAGTGGCTGCGACTAGACGGAGACTGAGAGCCTAAACGTAACAGGCTTGACATATGAGGTTTGTGGAAACACCAGACACTGGCTGGTGCTGTTCCTTCTACTGAGGTCAGGAAGATCCTGGGGCAACTCGAGTCTTCTCACGAAAATGTTAGTGCAGTGACCGCCATATGGGGTAAGCCTAACTCGTGTGGTCAGCATTCTAACTCACGAAACCTAGACAATCTTGCGGTCACCCCTGCTACAAGCTCGAGATCCACTCTCAGCAAGATGCTAGTTAGGCAAGGCTAGGACCTTAGTGGCTACAGGCCTTAGCTACATGTTGTCCTATCATATACACCAAGGGAGGGATGGAGCTTCTTTTTCTCCACACACAATTAAGTTAACTACATCACATGTCCTGCGACTAGCTATTATAGGGAGAGTCGTAAATGTTTGCCTTGCCACCGACACTAACCCCGTAAGCCTAAGTAATTGGCAGTTATTTGATTTGTGAGGATGCATAGGTCGTGCATGCATCATGTTAAAACTTGCAAATTGAAAACTTAAATAAGCTTTGCAGCAGACAAAAAAAAGAGGCAAAGTCAATGTCCATACCTATTTTGTCCAGAAGTTCCGAGCCGTAGGCCTAGGTGTTACCGAAGGCCTAGTCCTTGAGTATGGCATAGGCTTGCTTCTCTCAATCACCTTGCAAGTCGAGGTAGGGGGCATCAATTGCATCCACCTCCATAGCTTTGACTTGCGGTTCAGCTTGCTCTTCTTGCTCTTCTTCATAGTCCACCAAGGTCGGGCTTGGTGTTGGTTCGGAGGAGTGAGGAGAGCTTGCGCTAGCCCGCGAACGGGACGAGCTTGAATCCGTCATCCTCCTGAACTTACAGGCAACTCGCGCCATGCTTTCCAGTAAAGACAAAGGAAACACATGAGCAACTCAGAACGGGTTAGCATAATCGAATGAAATTCTTACCTGAACATTGCTCCTCTAGTGCTTAGCCAATCTTGAAGCAAGGAAATCAAGAGAGAGACTGCTTGCACTCAACTTTGAGCAAAACTTCCAAGAAAACCTAAGAGCAAAGAGTAGAGAGAGAGAGTGAGCGGATGAAATTTGAATAATGGGTGAAGATCACCCCCTCTTGGGTCCTATTTATAGATCAATAGGGGCCAATGGCTGGGGATGGCCGAGGCTCATGCACAAACAAAAGTAACACAAGTATTGCATAATTTGAAAAACCAGGGTTATGCTTCGGAGCTTGCCTTTTTGTCCTAGTGTTGGGGGGGAAATATTAACGACGTCCTAAAGCCCACGAAAACAACAAATCATAAAGACCCAAGCCCACCTAAGGTAACGAATATTGCCGTCGGCCCAACACGGGAGGAGAGAGCCCCGCTCTGCCTCGCCTGACCTAGTGTCCCGGGGTCGGACGTCCCCGACCCCTTGAAGACAAAACTCTGCCTCACCCGACCTGCGGGCCTGGGGTCGGGAGCGCCCGACCCCCCGCCGCAAGTCTCCACCTCGCCCAACCCGGGGCGCAAGGGGTCGGACTCACCTGGGCCCACCAGACAAGTATCCGCCTCGGGCGCGGGTCTCATGGGTCCCCCTGTCGATCTTGCTATAAATGCATCGCAGTTCTGACACGCAGAAGGGCGTCCCTGTCCCCGACGCAACCCGCCACAAGTACCCATGCGCGGCCACACGGTACAGGCTACAATGGTTGCGGCTCCCTCCAATTCGCTACAAGGCACTCATGGCCTGCGTCGCACGGAGCTAGAGGAAGCCACGCCCGTTCTCGCACCATGTGCGTCCGGTGACAGGGACGCGACGTCCGCCTTCTACGGGCCATTAGCAAGATGGCGGAATCAATCGCCTCCCCCAACAGACACGACGAAACACCATCATCACACCTGGCGGCGACAGCCACTGAGGAGACTGTTGACAGGACTCGACGGCGGCCGTCCTCCTCTGGCAGACGCGCCGACAGGGGCCAAAGGCCGGCGAGGACGCCGGTGGCCTAGGGACTTGGTCCCTCCCCTTGTGTTGTACCTCACTTGACTTAGCTTATCTCTTTTACTTCTCCTCTCACCCGGTCTCGCTTGTAACCCCAGTGGCCTCCTTGCACTATAAAAGGAGAACCGGGGGCCCTAAGATAGGGGATTCGACCAAGGAACGATTGGGGCACTCCTAAGCCAACAGAACACACCCGTACTCTCCTTAGAGCATCAGTGCACACCCAAGAGACCTGGGACCAGCTCCCTCTCTTGCCCTTTTGTAACCCGTACTACAGACCCCGCGTGGGCAACACGAGCAACTCCCGATACTGGACATAGTGCTCTTCCTTGCCCGAACCAGTTTAAACCCCATGTCTCCCACGCTACCATCCGAAGCCTTACGCGCATAAAAGAAATTTACTAGTCTAAGTCTTGATCCGCTAATCCGGACAATGACAGTTGGCGCGCCAGGTAGGGGACCTTTGCGCGTACATCACCGGCTTCAGATGGCCAGCCACGACCCCAGCTTCGCTCCGGGCTCCCTGATCCGCTTTGGGAGTCTGGACTTCCTCGCCACCGGAGAGGGGATCGAGTTGATCCCTCTCCTTGTCTTGCTCGCTCGTCCCACCATCTCCGGCTCCGCTGTCAGGATAGCGGCGAGCGGCCGGGCGTGTGCCGAGGGGCCTCCCTCGGAGGGACGACTCTTCGGGCTGCGCAATGCCGCGACGACCTATGGTCGTCTCTTAGCACGGTCCATGACCGTGCCGCCTGCGAGCAACGAGCTTGTGGGCGTGGCGAGGACGACTTCCGACGCCGGCTCCAACAACAGGAGCCACCACCCCTCGCGCAAGTCCCTCATGGCCGACATGCACTCCGAGGGGTCCAATGATAATGGCGCCGAAGGGAGGCATAGGACTCCCCCACCGCATGCCGTGGCTAGGACCGGAGCCCTTGCTAAGGCCCCGGTGCGACCTCAGCAACCGGAGGCGCGCGCGGTGCCCCGCTAGGAGGTCGAGCGCCCCCGCAACGAAGGCGGGGCACCACAACGGGCGCGCGACGTCCAGCAATGCATCTGCGCGGACGAAGAGCGCCCGCAGCTCTTCGCTCGTGCCAGCCAGAACCTCGCCGCTGCAGCGGCCCTACTCTGACGACTTCCTGAGCCAACGACACCCGAGGAGCGTCAGGCGCACCAAGAGGTGCACAACGTGATCGAGTGCGCCACCGTCCAGCAGGTGGAAAGCTCCGTATCCCGACGACGCAGGCAAAATGCCAGCAGGGCAGCGCCCACCGCACCCCCTGAGAGGCGGGGGGAGTCTGTTCACCAGCCTCCTCCTAGGGCGAACCAGGCCGTGCTCACTCGACGGACACCGCCGCCCGTGGAAGGTGGGGCTCTGTCCGTTCATCGGCACGTCGGCCCAATCCTCGTCACCCGCGACACCCTAGACGCATGAATGCGCTCCTGCGCAGACAGGGAGGAGGGGGTGGATCGCGGCTACCATGTCCATCGCGGCGGCCGCTACGACAGCGGAGAAGATCGCAGCTCGAGCCCCGATCCAGCGGGGCCCCGGGGCTTCTCCGCGCGCATCCTGAACGCGCCATTCCCGCCGCGCTTCAGGCAATTAATGGACGTGGCCAAGTACTCCGGGGAGACAAACCCTGGCCTGTGGCTCAGCGACTACCAGCTTGCATGTCAGGCCGGTGGGGCGGATGATGACCTGTTCATCATCCACAACCTACCACTCTTTCTGGCCAATTCGGCGCGAGCCTGGCTGGAACATATCCCTTCCGGTCGGATCCGCAGCTGGAATGACCTGAAGGAGATATTCGTGGGAAACTTCTAGGGCACGTACACGCGCCCTGGCAATTCCTGGGACCTCCGGAGCTGCCGCTAGAGGTCAGATGAGTCCCTCCGGGACTACATCTAGCGCTTCTCCCAGAAGCGCACCAAGCTCTCCAACGTCGCGGACACCGACATCATAGGGGCTTTTCTGGCAGGAACCTCCTGCTGGCCCCTCGTCCACGAGCTGGGATGCTGAGGCCCACGGACCATGGAGGAGCTTCTCAACATCACCACCAGCTTCGCCTCAGGCGAAGAGGCCGTCAGAGCGATCTTCGACCGCTCCAAGGGCAAGGCGAAGCGGGAGGAGGACGCCGACGAAGGCACCTCCAACCATCAGCAGAAGAAGAAGAACAAGCAACGGCGAGAGGCTCCCCTCGTGGCTGCTATTGAGCGCAAGCGGGGACAGCCGCCCCCAGAGGGCACCCCCAGCTTCTTTGACAAGCTGCTCGAGGGACCGTGCCCGAACCACGAGTTTCCCATGAATCACGCCTACAAGGACTGCAACCTCATGAAGAGGTACTTTGTAGGCAACCCAGTGAAGGGCGACCGAAGACGGAAGCCCGATGAGGAGAAGAAGGACGGCGAAGAGAAGGAAGACGGCTTCCCCAAGGTGGACGGCTGCTTCATGATCTTCGGCGGCCCGGTGGCTTACGACTCCAAGCGCCGCCAGAAGCTGGAGCGCCGCGAGATCTACGCGGTCGAGCCTTCTACAGCCAGAAGCTGGAGCGCCGCGAGATCTACGCGGTCGAGCCTTCTACACCAGCCTTCCTCGACTGGTCGGGATTCGCCATCACCTTAGACCGGTCTGACCACCCGAGGCACGTCCTGCAGCCAGGACGGTACCTGCTCGTCATCGACCCCGTCGTCGGTACGACACACCTCACCAAGGTGCTCATGGACAGAGGCAGCGGCCTCAACATCCTCTACGCCGAGACCCTCGACGCCATGGGGATTGACCGCTCCCGCCTCCATCCCAGCAAGGCACCATTCCACGGCGTCATGCCGGGGAAACAGGCGATGCATCTCGGGACCCCTTCCAACTACAGGAAGGAGGTCCTTACCTTCGAGGTGGTAGGTTTCCGCGGAACCTACCACGCCATCTTGGGGCAGCCATGCTATGCCAAGTTCATGGCCATCCCCAACTACACCTACCTCAAGCTCAAGCTGCCGGGGCCCAATGGGGTCATCACCTTCGGCACGTCTTTCCAGAAGGCGTATGAGTGTGACGTAGAGTGCTGCGAGTACGCCGCAGCCATCACCTTCGTGGAGGATTCGGTGGTCTAGCTCGTGGTGAAGGGATACGAGGTAGGCTACACTAGCGCAAATCAAAATTTCTACCGCATAAAACCAGGAATAACTGCTGTATAAGGATCACGGGATTACCACTCGACGCAGTGAAGACGATCATGTAGTCGTACGTAGTCGATCACGTCAACATCCAGCAGCTCCTCAGCAGCTCGTCCACGTGCAGCAAGATCGCCTCCCGTGCCGCGGCTCGTCGTGGCTCGTCGTCGGCTCGTCATGGCTCGTCGGCGGCTCATCCAAGTGCTGCAGGCGCAACACCTCCAAGGTATCCACACGTGCAGGGAGGAAGCGTCGCAAGCCGGACTGCTAGATCCGCGAGTTGCAACAGGCGAGGGCGTGGGAGGCGCGGCAGGTGTGTTTCCCCAAAAGGTGTAAACCCTAGGGCGCCCCCACCCCTCTATTTATAGAGGTTCCTGACGAGCCTCTGGGTCCGAGGCCCATTAGTACTTCTAAACCTAATTCAACTCGGATCAGATCCGAATTGGGCTTCCAGCCCCTTAAGTGTGTGACCCTATGAGTTCGGATACGTATAGACATGGCCCGAGTACTCCTACTCGGCCCAATAGTCGATAGCGGCCTCTAGCAAGACGTGCCAACTCCTATACGCACATGAAGATCATATCAGACGAACCATCACAACATAATATACATGCTATTCCCTTTGTCTCACGATATTTGGTCTAGCTTCAAGCCGACCGCTCTTTCTCGATCCTGTGATTCGGAATCCCTTTGTGGGTTAACTCTTAACCGTACGTAGCATGGCCATGCATTTTTGGATCCGATCACTCGAGGGACCCAGAGATATCACTCTCAATCAGAGAGGGGCAAATCCCATCTTGATTGACCATGTCTCATAGCATGCTTCTTGACAAACCCGAAAGCTACCTTTATAACTACCCTGTTACGGCGTAGCGTTTGATAGCCCCTAAGTAGGTCGATCCACATCTAGAATACATGCGACAATCTCAGGTCTAAGGACAAAGCGTATATGTTGTTTAAAGAGAGAACTACTTCTCATGTTGGGTCAGTCCTAGCACATGTCTCCACATGTGTCCACATTATTAGTTCAACATCTCCATGTCCATGACTTGTGAAACATAGTCATCAACTAATGCATGTGCTAGTCTAATATTCATGTGTGTCCTCACATGAACTCCGACTAGGGACAACTTTAGAATAACCATACAAGTAAATAGTTTCACATACAATTCACATAATTGCAAATCAATTCA
>NC_028457.1:16609099-16681505 GCF_000263155.2 Setaria italica | reverse complement strand
CTTGCACTAGAGTCAATCTAGAAGGTACCTAATACCCATAGCTCTTACATGCGCATCATGCTTAGCCTGCGGGAGTGGTTTTGTCAACAGATCAGAAATGTTCAGATCCGTGTGTATTTTGCATATCTTGATCTCACCCCGGTTAACGAAGTCTCGAATGAGATGAAATCGCCGCATTACGTGTTTGTTCTTCTGGTGGTTCCTTGGCTCCTTTGCTTGCGCAATTGCCCCATTATTATCACAGTAGAGATTCAATGGGCTGGACACATTCGGGAACACACCAAGCTCAATGAGGAAATTCCTTATCCAAACACCTTCCTTCGCGGCTTCCGAAGCCGCGATGTACTCGGCTTCTGTCGTAGAATCGGCCACCGTCTCCTGCTTGGAACTCTTCCAACTAACAGCACCACCATTTAGCGTGAACACAAATCCTGATTGTGACTTTGAATCATCTCTGTCGGTTTGGAAACTAGCATCGGTGTAACCTGTTACAACGAGCTCCTCCTCACCTCCATAAACGAGGAACATATCTTTAGTCCTTCTCAAGTACTTAAGAATGTTTTTCACCGTTGTCCAGTGACTCTCACCTGGATCATATTGGTGTCTGCTTGTCATACTTAGCGCATATGAAACATCTGGGCGAGTACTTATCATTGCATACATGATAGATCCAATAGCCGAGGCATATGGCACTCTACTCATGCGATCCCGCTCATCAGCAGTCGAAGGACACTGAGTCTTGCTGAGATGTATGCCATGTGACATAGGCAAGAACCCTTTCTTTGCCTCTTCCATGCTGAACCGCTTCAACACTTTGTCAATGTAAGTGTCTTGGCTTAAACCTATAAGCCTTCTCGATCTATCTCTATAGATCTTAATGCCCAGAATATATGCCGCTTCCCCTAAGTCCTTCATCGAAAAACTATTTTTCAGTGAAGTCTTTACGGACTCAAGCATAGAAATGTTATTTCCAATCAGTAATATGTCATCCACATATAAGATTAGAAATACTACAGAGCTCCCACTAACCTTCTTGTAAACACAAGACTCTTCTTCGTTCTTGGTGAAGTCAAACCCTTTGACCACTTCATCAAAACGAATGTTCCAACTCCTAGATGCTTGCTTCAATCCATAAATGGATCTCTGAAGCTTGCATATCTTTCCAGCATTTTTCGGATCGACAAAACCCTCGGGCTGTATCATATACACGTCCTCGTCTAGGTTTCCATTCAGGAAAGCTGTCTTGACATCCATCTGCCATATCTCATAATCGAAATATGCAGCTATAGCTAGAATAATCCGAATGGACTTAAGCATCACTACGGGCGAGAAGGTCTCGTCGTAGTCAACTCCTTGAACTTGTCGAAAACCTTTTGCGACAAGTCGTGCTTTATAGATGTGAACATTTCCATCCATGTCCTTTTTCTTCTTATAGATCCACTTGCACTCTATGGCTTTAACACCATCAGGCGGGTCAACCAAGTTCCAAACTTGATTGTCTCCCATGGATTCTATTTCGGATTGCATGGCACTCTACCATTTTTCGGAGTCTGGGTCCATCATTGCTTCTGCATATGTCGCAGGCTCATCATTGTCCAACAATAATTTTTCCCGCATTTCGCGGAGCCTTGCCGACCTTCGTGGTTGTGGCGATGCTTCTCTTTCCATGGGTATCTCAACTTGTTCTGCTACATTAGCATCACTCATTGATTCTTGCCCGATCGGCTCATCTTCAACTTCTTCAAGATGCACTGTCTTTCCACTCTTTTCTCCTTTGAGAAACTCTTTCTCTAGGAAAACCCCGTTCCAAGCGACAAACATTTTGCCTTCTGATCGGTTGTAGAAATAATATCCCAAAGTTTCCTTTGGATATCCCACGAAAATGCACTTATCCGACTTGGGTGTGATCTTGTCCGACTGAAGTCGCTTGACAAACACTTCACATCCCCAAATCTTTAGAAAAGACAAACTGGGAACCTTTCCAGTCCACATCTCATATGGTGTCTTAACTACGGATTTAGATGGTACCCTATTAAGTGTGAAAGCTGCTGTTTCTAGAGCGTATCCCCAAAATGACAACGGTAGGTCCAACTGGCTCATCATTGATCGAACCATGTCTAACAAAGTTCGATTACATTGCTCGGATACACCGTTTCTCTGAGGTGTTCCAGGCGGCGTAAGTTGTGGAACAATTCCGCAACTCTTCAGATGATTGCTAAACTCGTGGCTCAAATACTCGCCTCCACGATCAGCTCGTAAGGCCTTAATTTTCTTGCCACGCTGATTTTCAACTTCATTCTGAAATTCCTTGAACTTTTCAAATGTTTCAGACTTGTGCCTCATCAAGTAGACATAGCCATATCTACTAAAGTCATCAGTGAAAGTTATGAAGTATTGGAATCCTCCTCTAGCCGTCGTGCTCATCGGTCCGCACACATCGCTATGTACGAGTTCCAACAAGTCTACTGCTCTCTCAGGAAATCCTATGAAAGGCGTCTTGGTCATCTTGCCTAGCAAGCAAGCCTCACATGTCTCGTATGATTCAAAATCAAACGAAGTTAGAAGTCCATCAGAATGGAGCTTCTTCATGCGCTTTTCACTTATATGACCCAAACGACAATGCCACAAGTAGGTGGGACTCAAATCATTAGGCCGAGGCCTTTTAGCACTTACGTTACAGACAGGTGAACCATCAAGATTTAAAACAAATAATCCATTCACAATGGGTGCAAAAGCCATAAACATATCATTCTTAGAGATCACACAACCATTGTTTTCACTCGCAAATGAATAACCATCCTTCATCAAGCATGAAGGAGACAAAATGTTTCGACTTAAACTAGGAACGAAATAACAATTATTCAACTCCATAATAAATCCTGACGGGAGGTGGAGTTGCATCGTCCCGACGGTCAACGCAGCAACTCTTGCATTATTGCCCACGCGGAAATCAACTTCTCCTCTTTCCATGCTTCTACTTCTTATCATTCCCTGCATCGAATTGCAAATATGAGCAACCGATCCGGTATCAAATACCCAAGAATTAATAATTGTATCAGCAAGAAAAATCTTGTCTATAACATTAACAACAAGCGTACCTGAGGTAGAAGTACTCTTACTTCTGCCATTCTTCAACGAAGCTAGGTACTGCTTGCAGTTTCTCTTCCAGTGACCAAGTTCATAATAGTAAAAGCACTCTTTGTCTGGAGTAGGTCCAGGTCCAGCTTTAACCTTGGGCGCTGGGTTTGGATTGGACGTTCCAGCCTTGCCCTTCTTCTTCCAAGAATTGCCCTTCCTCTTAAAGCTAGGCTTGTTCTGTATACCCATCACATGGGTGGTACTAGCGCTTTTCTTGATGTCAGCCTCTGCTGTTTAAAGCATGCCACACAGCTCATTCAAACCCTTCTCCGTCCCATGCATATGGTAGTTCGAGATGAAGTTCCCAGAGCTAGGCGGAAGAGACGAAAGAATGAAATCAGTGGCCAACTCTTGGCCCAGTGGGAAGCCCAGCTTCTCCAACCCTTGAGTGTAACCAACCATCTTGATTACGTGTGGTCCTACTGCTGCGCCTTCTGCTAGCTTGCTCTCCACAAAGGTCTTAGACACATTGAACCTTTCAGTCCTGGCCTGTGTTTGGAACATGTCTCTAAGCGCCACGATCATATCGTGCACCTCATGGTTTGTTTCGAACTGCATTTGCAGCTCGGGTTCCATGCAAGCAAGCATAAGGCAGCTTACTTCGAGGTTAGCATCACATGCTTTCTTGTAAGCATTCTTAGCAGCAGCGGGTGCATCATCAGCAGGTTCTTCTGGTAGTGGGTTGTCTAGAACATCTTCCTTTTTCTCAGCCCTGAGAACAATTCTCAGGTTACGGATCCAATCCGAGTAATTTGTTCCATTCAACTTGTCCTTTTCAAGGACCGAACGCAAAGCAAACGGTGTAGTGCTGCTAGGTTCCATTTAATCTACAACAAAGTAATGCAAAATACACTAAGACAAACGTATCCATGATAGAGCAAATCACATTAAACTATTTTAACAGAATCTACTCCCACTAAAATCAATATCCCTCTATTGAAACTTAGTGATTCAGGATCCACAACTAACAAGTCCACTAGTGAGCTTTAGCATCACAGCTAGCAAACAAGGTAGATCGGTAAGCAACTTTTGCTAATCATATCACATATGACTCCTGTTGTTGGGTGACATCTCTATGTCTCGGCGCCCAACCTTTATGCCCCAAGGTCCTTAACCGTTAAGATAACCTTGTTAAGCAAACCAACCCTTATGCGCTTAAGTGTCCGACACAAACCCGTCTAGTCAAGGAAAACCAGTGGCACCCTAATTTCATAGACCCACCACTAATTGTACAAGACATGGGACGGTGCAATTTTTAGTTGGGAGGGCATACTAACTTAAACTTTGTGAGGGATCGTTCTACTTCTAACATCACAGCATGCAGAAAGTAAAACATAAACAGAATAGCTTTCACACAATTGTGACACAGTATGGCCCGTTTTCATATGGTGATCTCCATCTCCATAGAATCTGTTCACCATGGTGATCTCCATCTCCATGTTTCATGTGCGCCATCCTCCTAGTGATGAGTCCTCCAAGAACTAGATCATGCTATTACGCCTAATAGCTAGTAAAGAAGCTAGTAATGAAGATTACATAGTTGCTTGGATCATCACAGATTGGTACGCAGACCATTAAATACAATAAAGTGACAACACATATGGCTCTTGCCGTGTTGCCGTACGCGCGACACGCAGTTCATGAATGAGTTACGCACATGCATCACATACACAAAGGGCCATACTGATCACAAGATACATACATCCTGCAAAACAGAGTTAAGCGTCCTAACGTTCCAAACTTTGGATGCCCAAAACTCCATCTTCCAAGCCGAATTTGGGAAATCTAACTTTGCCGAAAATGGCAAAGCATTTGAATTTCATGTGTAACTTTTTCTGTAGATCAATTTTCATATAAAATTCGCCCCGATCCGAGATCGTACCGAAAAGTTAGGGCTGATTTACCGAAGCGTACGCATACGGCAAAAATCCCGACCCCGGTAGTAGAACCCATCTACTTTTGCACATCTAATGCGCCTGGCGTATGACCCTGGATTTCGATTCGACCAATCATATTGATCTTTGCTCACTGCAACTGGATTTACGTGTATCACTTAACTCCGATGGCGGAAACCGACCGGTAGGAGTATGTCGTTACACTACCATTGCAGCAAGAGCACGAAACCAGGACATAGATCGAACTGAAAACTCGCATATCTGCATATGCACACATCCCGAATCCAAAACTAAACAGCTACAGCTCTGATACCACTGTTGGAATACGAGGTAGGCTACACTAGCGCAAATCAAAAATTTCTACCGCGTAAACCAGGAAAACTGCCGTATAAGGATCACGGGATTACCACTCGACCCACTACTGGTGCGGAAGATGTAGATTTGCGTCGATGCAGTGAAGACGATCAACGTAGTCGTACGTAGTCGATCACGTCAACGTCCAGCAGCTCGTCCACGTGCAGCAAGATTGCCCTCATGCCGCGGCTCGTCGTGGCTTGTCGGTGCTCGTCCAAGTGCTGCAGGCACAACACCTCCAAGGTATCCACACGTGCAGGGAGGAAGCGTCGCAAGCCGGATTGCTAGATCCGCGAGTTGCAACAGGCGAGGGCGTGGGAGGCACGGCAGGTGTGTTTCGCCAAAAAGGTGTAAACCCTAGGGCGCCCCCACCCCTCTATTTATAGAGGTTCCTAACGGTCCTCTGGGTCCGAGGCCCATTAGTACTTCTAAACCTAATCCAACTCGGATTACATCCGAATTGGGCTTCCAGCCCCTTAAGTGTGTGACCCTATGGGTTCGGATACGTATAGACATAGCCCGAGTACTCCTACTCGGCCCAATAGTCGGTAGCGGCCTCTAGCAAGACGTGCCAACTCCTATACGCACACGAAGATTATATGAGATGAACCATCACAACATAATATACATGCTATTCCCTTTGTCTCACGATATTTGGTCTAGCTTCAAGCTGACCGCTCTTTCTCGATCCTGTGATTCGGAATCCCTTTGTAGGTTAACTCTTAACCGTACGTAGCATGGCCATGCATTTTCGGATCCGATCACTGGAGGGGCCCAGAGATATCACTCTGCGTACCAATCTGTGATGATCCAAGCAACTATGTAATCTTCATTACTAGATTCTTTACTAGCTATTAGGCGTAATAGCATGTTCTAGTTCTTGGAGGACTCATCACCAGGAGGATGGTGCACATGGAACATGGAGATGGAGATCACCATGGTGAACAGGTTCTATGGAGATGGAGATCACCATATGAAAACGGGCCATACTGTGTCACAACTGTGTGAATGCTGTTCTGTTTAAGTTTTACTTTCTGCATGCTGTGATGTTAGAAGTAGACGATCCCTCACAAAGTTTAAGTTAGTATGCCCTCCCAACTAAAACTTGCACCGTCCCATGTCTTGTACAATTAGTGGTGGGTCTATGAAATTAGGGTGCCACTAGTTTTCCTTGACTAGACGGGTTTGTGTCGGACACTTACACGCATAAGGGTTGGTTTGCTTAAACAAGGTTATCTTAACGGTTAAGGACCTTGGGGCATAAAGGTTGGGCGCCGAGACATAGAGATGTCACCCAACAACAGGAGTCATATGTGATATGATTAGCAAAAGTTGCTTACCGATCTACCTTGTTTGCTAGCGGTGATGCTAAAGCTCACTAGTGGACTTGTTAGTTGTGGATCCTGAATCACTAAGTTTCAATAGAGGGATATTGATTTTAGTGGGAGTAGATTCTGTTAAAATAGTTTAATGTGATTTTCTCTATCATGGATACGTTTGTCTTAGTGTATTTTGCATTACTTTGTTGTAGATTAAATGGAACCTAGCAGCACTACACCGTTTGCTTTGCGTTCGGTCCTTGAGAAGGACAAGTTGAATGGAACAAATTACTCGGATTGGATCCGTAACCTGAGAATTGTTCTCAGGGCTGAGAAAAAGGAAGATGTTCTAGACAACCCACTACCAGAAGAACCTGCTGATGATGCACCCGCTGCTGCTAAGAATGCTTACAAGAAAGCATGTGATGCTAACCTTGAAGTAAGCTGCCTTATGCTTGCTTGCATGGAACCCGAGCTGCAGATGCAGTTCGAAACAAACCATGAGGTGCACGATATGATCGTGGCGCTTAGAGACATGTTCCAAACACAGGCCAGGACTGAAAGGTTCAATGTGTCTAAGGCCTTTGTGGAGAGCAAGCTAGCAGAAGGCGCGGCAGTAGGACCACACGTAATCAAAATGCTTGGTTACACTCAACGGTTGGAGAAGCTAGGCTTCCCACTGGGCCAAGAGTTGGCCACTGATTTCATTCTTTCGTCTCTTCCGCCTAGCTATGGGAACTTCATCTCGAACTACCATATGCATGGGACGGAGAAGGGTTTGAATGAGCTGTGTGGCATGCTTAAAACAGCAGAGGCTGACATCAAGAAAAGCGCTAGTACCAGCCACGTGATGGCTATACAGAACAAGCCTAGCTTTAAGAGGAAGGGTAATTCTTGGAAGAAGAAGGGCAAGGATGGAACGTCCAAGCCAAACCTAGCGCCCAAGGTTAAAGCTGGACCTGGACCTGCTCCAGACAAAGAGTGCTTTTACTGTCATGAACTTGGTCACTGGAAGAGAAACTGCAAGCAGTACCTAGCTTCGTTGAAGAATGGCGGAAGTAAGAGTACTTCTACCTCAGGTACGCTTGTTGTTAATGTTATAGACAACAAATGATGTCGCTGAGTACGAGGCCCTCCTCAACGAGCTTCGCATCGCCATCGAACTGGGCATCCAGCGGCTAGACATCCGAGGTGACTCTCAGCTAGTCGTCGAACAAGTCATGAAGGAGTGGAGCTGCCATGACCCAAAGATGGCGGCCTACTATAATGAAGTCTGTAAGCTCAAAGACAAGTTCGATGGGCTAGAGCTCAACCACGTCATAAGGCGCTTCAATGAGGCGGCTGACGAACTGGCAAAGGCAGCATCCAGCCAAAAGCCCGTACCCGATGATGCCTTCTTGAGCAACCAATTCAAGCCCTCGATCTAGTACCAGGAGCTAGGGAGGGACAGCAACGCCCCCCAACCGCCCCGGAAACCGAGTCCCGACCCAGGAGAGGTCGGCAACACGCCACCTATCCCGGGCTCGAGCACCGACCCACACGAGGTCTGTGACGCTCCACCTGCCCAAGGGTCGGAGGCCGACCCTTCCGACCCCGAGGTCATGGAGATCGATGCAGACCCAGCAGCGGGGCCCGACCCCCCACTTGACTGGAGAATCCCATACCTCGACTACCTCGTCCGCGACATGCTCCCAGCGAACAAGACGGAGGCACGTAGGTGTAACGACTCAGGTTCATCAGCTGAGTTGATCCTAATCCGAGTCCCTAATCCCGCTGACTCAGCTCCCCTGAGCTTAAGCGCTCAACCTCCGGTTCCCAGCTCCGACCCCTGAAAACCCAACCAGAACCGCCGGTTCCTTCTAAGTCCCAACAGCAGTGTTCCCTCCAATCTTGAGTAGAGGAGAAACCGAGACTGACTGGTGGACCCTTAATCCTTCTCCCATGGATCTCTTGGGTCAAGCGCGCCAGAGCAAGCGTGCGCCCTGCGTCAGAATCTCTCCGTCGCGTGGCTTAACCTCCCCGACGAGCCCCGCCTCACCCAGTCGCCGGCCACGACCAGACGGATCAGCGTGCCTCCTTCCCAATCACGCGCAGAAGCACCCTTTAGACTCTCTGCCTCGCCTCGTCTCGCTTGCAACCTCGCCGGCCGTGCCAGGCGCCTTGTCGCTGCTGCGACCAGTGATTGGCCGCTGCTGCGCCAGACTGCCTCGCCTCCCGCGCTCATCATCTCACCCGGATCCCCGGCCGCGCGCGCCCCTCGATGATGCCGCCATCGCCAACCATGGATCCAGCAGTGACAACTCCTTTTCCCACCTCGCTAGTAGTGTGCCCCGGCAAAGCCGCGGGTCTACGCCTGCTAGCATCACCGCTCGCCCTGTCACATCGCATGCAGCGCTCTCGCCTGTAGTGCCCCTTCCTTCTTTCCTGTCACACGCTAGCCGAGTCGCCGCCCCCAATCCGCCGCTTGATGCGACCAGACCCGCGCTCGCCCTCACCAATCCTTTTCTCCAGCAAAACCGGGCCTGCATAAGCCTTGTCTCAAGTACCTAATGGCCGAAGACACTATCTCTGAAGCTCTGTTCCGCCGCCCATCGCCGCTCAATCGCTGCCATGGCAGCGCACTCCATCCTTTTCTTCCTGATCTTCATGCTGCTCCAACACTCTCTCTCCCGCGCAGTTATAAAAGGGAATGCCAGAGTCCTACCGGAGTTCCCTTCGCCATCGTTGCCTTGCCGCCTTTTCCTTTGTTTCGTGCTCAAGCGCTGCCACCTAAGTTCTTGAGGAACTCTCCTCTCCGCTCAACACCCACCTTTCCTAACCCACCAGCCGCTTGTCTTCTCCGCGCTGTGCTAGAGCTTCCTTGTGTCAACAAGAAGCACCGCCACCGCCGGAGCACCGCCGGACATCGCCGCCGCCCAAGCCTTAGTGCTTAAGACCTTCCGCCCAAGTCTGCTCCTTCCCGACCCCAAAACTTCGCCAGTAGACTTGGAGGTAAGCTGCCGACCCCTTTTTCCGTCTCACCTGACCCTGTCTGTTTCGCCCGACCCCTTTTTCCATCTCGCCCGACCCTGTCTGTTTCGCCCGACTTTGTCTATTTTGCCCGACCCCTTTTTCCGTCTCGCCCGACCCTGTCTGTTTCGCTGACCCTTATCCGCCTCACCTGAGGGCTTGGCTGTATCTTTTTCTTGGACCCAAGGGTATCTGTGTAAAATTTGGGGACTTCTCTGTGATAAGTCTGAGGACCCCGGTACAATATTCCTTAGGTCGGAGGGTCAGATCATAAGTTTCTCCCAATCTGACCCCTTGCCTTGTTCTCTATCAACTGAAGCTTGAACCTCCACACTTTTTCCGTAGCTTTGCTACAAAATTCTGGGCTAAAGCTTGCAAGTGTTATTGAATTAACCGTCTAAGTGCTAACTCCTGCATTTGCATTCGTGTAGAGCTAAATCTCGCCGACAGCACATACGAGCTGCATCCGGTGCCAGAAGATGGAGCAGTAGCTGAGCCGCCGACCGCAGGAGCTGAAGCAGAGCCCTCAGAGGACCAGTTCGCCTCCACCCCGCTTGAAGGCAAGCCCCGGAGCATGAACCCAACTTCCTAAACTTACACATGCCTTCCTTCATTTGTATGTGCATTTAACTACAGGAGTTGTTTGAAACCATAGATGCATGACTTGGTTCCCTTGATCTTAACACTAGCCTGATGAGTCCAAGTAGTTGCATTGCTTAATAGGACTCGGTAAAAGTCGAGTGATTTCCTATCACTCGCGAGTTATAGGAGTTGGTTGTTCTCCTTCTGGTTACAACTATAAGGATTATGGACGGGGCAGAGCCTGGTGAACTCTTTTGGTGGTCGGTGGATCGCCCTGTCTGTCTATATGAAATTGCTTAAGGTCGGAAAGTTTTGGTGTTCGTGATCAAGTGTTTGAAAGTACTAATCTCATACCTAGTATGGGATGGGGAAGCCTAGTACCTGATTGAACTAGGGCGTGGCTTATACCCCTGCTGTCCCTGGAACGAGGTTCCCATGGTGAAACATGTGGGTGCAAGTGCGGTCACAGTACGGTAGAGGTCGGGATTGTGGAGCATTGCATGTCAAGGGAAGTTTGGACCTACCATGTGCCTGGGAATTGATGGGGACGGCCGACACAGGAAGTGACCCTTTGTGGTGCGTGGATGTCGTGAGATTAGGTTCACCATGCATGGTTAAGAAACTCGAATCGATTCATCTACCTCTCACAGTTTGAGACTGCTTGATCGCTATGCTACACTGAGTAAAGATGGAACATGATGATGATATGAACCCGATGCTTGTTCTCTACTTTGTTGTTGGAAACTATGGTTGTTTAGCATAAGTCACCAATGTAGAATGGTTAATGAACTTAGAATTGGAGCTAAAATATTAAAAGTAAGGACCCACTGTAGTCGCTTTTGGCAACACAAACCCCTCAGCCAAAGAGCCTTGCATGTATAGATGTTGGTGGAGTAGTTCTCCACTAGTCGGTTAAGTCTTGTTGAGCTTAGAAGCTCAGCCTTGTTTGTGGCTCTCTTTCAGATGAAGTTGAAGCTCCTGAGTTTGCTCCTGTTGGCACTTGGCCGCCCCAGCTTCCTCCTGGGTGGTGGACGATCGAGTGGGATCCCTCCTCGGACGGCGAGGAAAGGGATCACTGATGTCCTGATCGGCCTCATCAGGGACATCCGACCCCGGCAATAGCTTCCACTATTTTATCTTTCCGCTGCTTTTGAATCTTGTAAAACTCTGACTTTCGAATTGATGTTGAAATAAATTGTCAAACTTGTTTAACTCGGTGGATCTGTTGTATTCTCTGGAACCACTCACCTTCGTGTGGGTTATGCTAACTCGGTCCTGTTAAGTGGTTAAATCGGTTGAAATCCGACGGCACTTCGAGTTAACTTGACTAAGGCATGAGTGTCGCGTGTTAGGCGACTTAACCGTGCTTTAATCAAGCTAATCCGAGGTGGTTCCACCTCAGCTGGTACCAGAGCAGGTTTAGCAGGACAGAGAAAACAATAGGTCCTAAACACTTTCTTTTTAAATAAAATTTGCAAGAAATGCGTTGAAAAATCTCGTACGACCGATAACGATGACTTTTATACGAGAGGCCCTTGGGGATTTTGGGGTATTTCAGGTGGCTATTACTTATTGGTTATTTTGCTAACCTCCAGCACTTCGCCGCGTGTATCATACGTGTGCTGAGTTCCGCATCACGAGTATGCGAGGGTTGATAGGGAGTTCTATTCAAAGGACCCTATCACCGCGGTTGTTTCGCCCATGTCTATCATACGTGCGCAGGTTCCATATGTTGATTCATACGAAGGGTGGTATGGTTCGATTCCAACGAGCCTATCATCACGGTTGTTTGCCCACGTCTATTATACATGCGCTGATTTCGCATCACGAGTATGCGAAGGGTTATACGGTTCCATTCAAAGGGGATCTATTTCCACGGTTGTTGTGCTGTCCATGCAGCCTTAAACGCATGGGTGCCGTTTCTATAGTGAACGGTAATGCTTGGGGATGCTTTCGTGGGTGCTGGCACGAAAGGTCCAGGTGGTTGTGTTTTTCTGCAAGTACACTAACCGCGTTCGCTTAGGAAACGCTGCTAGAAATCGACTAGCTACTATAGGGAGAGACGTACTGGTTGCCTTGCCACCGGCACTAACCATGTAAGACCAAAGGTTTTTAGCAGTTGTTTTGGTTGAGAGGACGAGGTGGGCCATGCATGCGACATGAACTAAAATCTGTGAAATCACCTCTCTAAAATGACCTTGCCTTGGAAAAGCTTTTCTTCGCTTTAAGGATTTCTAGCTACCTTTCCAACTTATGCTTTGGTCAAATCCGAGTACCTTTTCTGCCCGACCTGTTGTTCTTCTTAGAGTCTCTATCTCACATTGTTTCGGTTGTTGGTTCCAGATGGCTACCCCCGGACACGTGTTGTACGGTGCTGACGGCATTTCCCACTCTACATGCCTACACTTTGAGGGTTTTCCTGCTATTCTGTGGGATACCTTAAGGTGGTTTGGGTATCAGTCCCCACCTCTGTACGTGGGACGGATGTACCAGGAGCACGGAGTGCAGCGATGCAATGTGCAAGTGGTTGTACCTCCACCCTCTATACAGCCCGAGTAGCCCCAGCTCGAGGTCTCGACCTACGGTCACACCCTTGAGGACACCTGGGAGTCAGCTGCCCTACAAGCTCTCACCCACTTCTGCCGGCTACACCCGTTTGAGGTCCTTTTGGACCCGATCGGTTTGTTTCCCACCAGGGACTTGATGGACCTGGCTTGGCTTGACCGCGTCAACAACATGGAGGTGTTGGCAACCTCCGATTCGTTGGTCACCGTCTCCACCACCACCAGATGCATGTCAGCTTTATATCGACTGGTTGAACTTCAAGGATGGACTGTGGCTGTCTTGGCACGGATCGCCGTAGACACCCAGGAGCATTTCAACACCGCCAAGAGGGACTTGGTGGAATAGTCATACCAGCTTATCCAAAGGGGCACACAAATCTCTAACATGCAGACCCAGATTACAGAGCTAGAGGAGGAAGTGATGGACATGGAGCATGACATGACTCAGCTTGCTGAGGAGAAATTGGAGGTTGAGATTGAGCTCGCGGTCACAAATGCACACTTAGCCGAGCACCATGCCGAGCTAGATGCTATCCATGCCTTGGAAATGCAGCTGGATGAGCAAATGGCCCCAGAGGAGGAGGAAGACCCCGAGGAGGTAGAAGGAGTCTCCAGTATGGACATTGAAGATGGCGACGCCCCTTCTCCGACTCATAGTGTTCCCTCAGTCAGCAATCTAAATGACTTTTAGGTTGAAGACTGTAAGAATCTAATCTTTTGTTATACTCCTCGGCAACCTATAATTTTGGATAGTGATGTAATAGGTTGGCCTTGAGTTGAGTACTCCTTCTGTATTAAGAGACCAGCAATGAAATGATCTTGGTGAAATCAGTTCCTGTTTTTCCTTCACTCTTGACTAAACTTTTGACCCTTTGGGACACGCCTTGGATGCCAAGTGTGTGAGTTTTTGTGCTATAACCGCACGCAGGTTTCCATTCTGTGGGTCTGTCCAAAATTGGCCAACCCTGGGTCACGAGGTTGGATGCGCCCGACCCCTCGCGGCAGGTCTCCGCCTCGCCCGACCCCTTGTTGTAAGGCTCCGTTTCGCCCGACCCGAGCACTAAAGGTCGGACATAGTGGGACCCCCGGGATAAGGTTCTGACTCGCCCGAGGCTGTGTGCAGACCAACCGATGAGAACCCGGATCTTGTGGACCCTACCGAGCGTGGATCAGAATACCTTTTCGTTCGGTAGCAAGGGTAAAACGACAGTATAGAAACGAGCTAGTTACTAACTAAGATGGCAAAAAGGGATGTGCACCTCCTTAATGAAAGATAGGTTGTTGTGTTGCACTATCGGCAAGAGTCGCATTTGAGGATTTAACCTATACGTTCCTGCATAATTGGAATACTTCTGAGGTTGTGGAATTAACGGAACGTTGACTCTTGCAGATGGCGCATCGCACCCGATCTGGCTCTGTGCCCAGCGGCAGTGAGCAGAGGCAAGATCTTCCCTCGCCCCTGCCCCCGCCTTCGCTGGAGGCGATCTTAGCGGCTCAAACCGAGCTGCTGTGGCATATTGCCCAGGGGCAACAGCAGCAGCCCCATGGGGGAAGGGTTCAACAGCAGCCTCATGTTGCTCGCTATGAGGATTTCTTGGGGACGCAACCCCCGTTGTTCCAGAAGACACAAGACCCGCTCGACGCCGACGCCTGGATTCATGCCATCAAATCCAAGTTCTCCCTCCTCACCGCCCATTGCCCGGAGGAGAACAAGGCTCGGTTCGCCGCGTAGCAACTGCGTGGTTCTGCCCTCCTTTGGTGGGATCACTACCACGCCATGCAGCCGGCCGACCACGTTGTCAGCTGGGAGGAGTTTAAGACGATGTTCAGGGGCCACCATATCCTTGAAGGTCTCCTAGAGCGTAAGCTCAACGAGTTCCTGGCCCTTACCCAGGGAAATCGAGATGTCCTGCACTATGCGTAGACTTTCAATGATCTGTGCCGATATGTTGGATACCATGCGGACATAGATGAGAAGAAGCGGGACAGGTTTCACAAGGGCTAAGCCTGGAGCTCAGAGAGAGATTAAACCCTATAAGGGTGAATACGTACAATGAGTTGGTCAACTTGGCCATCTCACAAGAGGACTGCATGAAGGCTCTGGCAGCCGAGAGGAAGAGGAAGGCTCCAATGCCGACGCCCAGCGCACCTGCACAGCGATTCAGAATGGTTCCCTCACAGGTGCCCAGCCGACCCCAGCAGTCGGGAAGATGGGTTGCCCGACCCCGCTTGAAGGCAAGCCCCGGAGCATGAACCCAACTTCCTAAACTTACACATGCCTTCCTTCATTTGTATGTGCATTTAACTACAGGAGTTGTTTGAAACCATAGATGCATGACTTGGTTCCCTTGATCTGAACACTAGCCTGATGAGTCCGAGTAGCTGCATTGCTTAATAGGACTCAGTAAAAGTCGAGTGATTTCCTGTCACTCGCGAGTGAATTTCTACAACTTTCATATTGATCAAAAGTTGAGTTTATTTATATATGAAATTTGGTCCCCGCCGCACTTGTGCGTCCTGTCCGTTCGCCCTTCCTTTATTAACCGTCCACGCATTAGTAGGGTTCACCCTTTCTTCTTCCTAGCTTGGCATCTGACCACTTGCCTCCTCGCATGCTCAGCAGCCAGCTTGCACTAGTGTTGGCGCTGAAAATCGGCGATGACCCTCAGCGTCGGACACACGACCTCGGAGAATCTGCTTAACTCCTGTTCGGTTATTGCCCTGGTGCGGTTCGCGCGGCGTGCCAGTCAATCTGACCTATTGATTGAAAAGGAAAGAAAAGTATTAAATTCCAGGGGCTTCGATCGGCAATATTTCCGATCTATCTTGAAAAGCGTATCAGCGAATCAGCCGATTTACTGTAGCGACGACCGGCTATGAACAGCCGATATCCGTGTAGCAATTGTGAGGAAAACTACTAGAGTAACTTAGACAACACTAGAAACGCAACACTTGGAACAGATCTAATCGGCTATTGTGATGATAAACAAAAATAATAACGAAAAGCCGACAGTTCATGTGTCAAGCTGGATAACTGATGATAAAACTAAAACAACAGGTAAAACCTATAATTCTACTTAATATCGATAACTGGTGAATAAATCTAAATGAAACAACAGCAATCCGCCCGAAGTCTTAGATATTACTCCATAAGCGGAACATACCAATTGGCCGGAGATCATGTCGATGCAGCCCCGCCAACTCGTACGAACTCCTAAAAAAAGAAAAGGTTCTGGCGAAAGTATAGTATGAAGAAAAAGTAGATTTGTTGTATTGATTGATGTTGTTGTTTACAAGTCTCTCGAGGCAGCTATTTATACCGTGTTACAACTAATTTCTTAACCGACTTGGATCTATCTCTAATTTTAAATGATAACAAATATTTACAAACACAACTCGTATCGGAGTTGGTTACCATCTCCCCATGGACCAATCTCCTTCTTCAGCTAATCCTCATATTGGCCCGCCTCAGGCCCATACTGGTCAAGCCATCCTGACTCCCAATCAGTTAGCCTCTACCAATTCCTTCTGTCAGTCGGCCGAAACATTGTAGCTTTAATCGGCCGATTCCCAACTGTAGCTTCTAGCCACCGCACTGGCCGTCTTTCTTCTCCTTTGACGCTGATTCCAAACACGTGTCAAAATCCGGTGTCAACACATGACCCCAGTTTTGGAGTAAAACACAACTTTTGCTCCTAAAATATTTCAACTCTAACTCCTTCCCCGAAGAAAATGCAATAGTAAGCCCGGCGAAAGATCATTTTCGCTCCGCAGTCCTCTCTCTGATGATTGCAATTTTTTTTCAACGAAGCGCTTGCAGGCAACCGCCATCCCCGAAATTCGGGTAGACGGCGCGGTAAAAATCCTGCCTTTACCTTTCTCTCAAACTATCCTTAAATACTCACATCCTTCACCGCTTCTTCTCCACAAACTCCGAAGCCTTCCCTCTCCGGCGAATCACCTCCCATCACATTCCGGCGCCCTTTCAGCTTCCAGTTGCATCGATCCGGTGATTCTTCCCTCATCTTCTGATCATCTCACTCTTGTTCATTCCAATGGCTATCCCATCGGCAACTATGGCCTTCATCCCAAAGGTAAATACCCCAAAAATTTTCCCGTTTCACTTTTTACTGTTTCACGCATTTGTTTAGATCCGTTCTTAGCCTTCCTTTTATATCCTTCTTAGGAACTTAAGCAGAGGATCACCATCCCTATTTCTGATGCACTTGGCCTCATTGGTCTTGGCCCCATGGGGAATCCAGATCCCACTGAATTGATCAACTTGGAAACCCACAGGATCCCCTTCAAGCAATTGCCCATGGATCTGAATCATTGGGCAGGCACATTCAGATCTTGGCTGAATGAGACCCCTAGCTGGAGGGAATGGTTTCAAAGGATGTCCAATTCTAAGAGGGTTCTCTAGGATGAACTAAAAATTGGCAAATGCATAAACTTATCTCTATCTCAAATAGAGAGGAATGAACCCTTGGTCATTGCAGCTTCTTATTTCTGGTCTGACGCCCTCAATACGTTCCTCTTTGGACATGGGCCCATGACTCCTACTTTGGCCGACGTCCTGATGCTGACCGGCCTCGATATCTCTTTCCCCGATTCGCCCTTTGATCGCCTGATCAAACCAACTCATCGTCTAGAAACAAAGGGAATCAGCGGGTGGAAAGGTTTCATTGAGAAAAACATGAAGACCGGAACCATCGGCGATAGGGAATATACAACTTTCATGATGATGTGGCTAGAAAAACACTTTTTCTGCGGCAGAGCATTCGGCCCTTCTTCCAACACACAGGCTCTGGCCGAGGCCCTAGTAAGAGGTTCTACTATCCCTTTGGGAAAACACCTACTAGGATCGGCTTATTATATGATGCACCAAATCGCTGTCAAGCTGTCATCCAGAGAGCCGATTAGGAACCCTAGTGGTTTATCACCCTCTGGCTTAACTTATACATGAGCAAGGTCTCCAAGGAACGAGTCGAGACCAAGACTTTCCCCAATATTGAGTCAGAGGATGACCCAACATCAAGATGGCGTTGCACCTCCTTTGGTGAGGCAGTGTCAGCTTTTCTTGGTAGCAGATTCACCTCGACAAAAACAGACGAGTATTTCAGATGTTTCTACATCGGCTTTAGTGAAGAAACCAAGAGACGAACCACTCTTTGAAAACCCTGATTGATTTGACTCAACCAGCAGCTCTTTTGAGAATGAGCTTATGGACATTTTGATCAAGCCCAGGATTCTGCCAGCAAACTTCTTCTCGGGAAAGGACTCCCCAACTTATGAGTTCTACAATCCATCAGTGGCGGCGCGGCGATTTGGCCTAGGACAGATGCTGATTAAAATTTATTTTGAGAATGGCTTTCAAGAGGACTTGAGTACAATCAGCTTTGCAGCTTGACGCCAGATTCCAGCACCATTGACTTGACCAATTGGGTAGTAGCACCCTTCTCGGTTCAGCAATTCAAGTTATGGTGGGGAGAATGGAAACAACACCTTTTCTGTGCATCTCCTACATCATACTGCAACAAGCTGGATCCCGCTAATATTGATCCAAATGCCAAGGTAATACTCTTTCCCAGTCGACTTCTCACTATTTTTTTTCTTTAGAACTATCGCTGACCTCCCCTCTTTGTGCAGTCCGAAAGCCAGCCTCCTCCAACGCGCAGCCGAAGTGGTAGGCTGATAGAAAGTCACCACCCATATACTTCATTTCCAATCATCGGCTTTCACGCTCCGTCAATGCAAGACATAGTCACCGGCCGATTGAAGCAAAAGCTGAAAATATCTTCCTCAAAGAAAACAAGCCGTCGGGTGTGCGCCCGCACGGAATTGGCCGCTCAATCGGCTACGCTGCCAGCCGAACCTACCAGTCACTCAGGAGGTTGATTCCCAAGCAGCCTCAGAAGCCGGATCGGTGGCTGCATCCTTATTAGTAGAAGTTGTCCATGTAATCTTACATGTTGCAATCCTTCTAAGTATACTATCACCGCTTTAACTCGACTCCTTATCAGGTTGCGCAGATCCTCCCGGAGCAAACTTCTCATCAAACGGCCGAACCTCAAGCAGAGACTGAGCCACCAGCGGTCCTTCCAATTGTGGTAAGGAATATACCTTTTGTTTATTCTTTCCAATCTTCAATTAAAACTGACTGACTCCTTGGCGTAGGCCACTCTGGGCACATCAATCGTGCCTTTCCAATAGCCATCAGCTACGCAATTTATAGAGGTAAGACAACTGACACCCATTTATAGATCCATTCACCCCCTCGTACTGATAGAGACTTGTCTTATCATACTTTAGAAGGCTGGTCCAAGTACCGCACCAATTGTTGTCGAATCCTCTTCCTCTGATGAGCCGGCCGCGCCGATTCCCGAGCCAAGGATAACATTCCCTCCAACGCAGGCAGAAGAAATCCGCTTTAAAGAGGTAAAGACCTTTAGTATTTAAATCAGCCAATTTCCTACTACCGTTGGTTAATCCACATCTTCCTCTTTACTTTCTCAGGAGCAAGACACACCCAACAACAGCCTCTTTACATTTGCGGTTGCCATCTCTAATGATGAAGGCTCGTCAGGTGGCTCTAGGTTCAAACCCCGAAGAAATACATGCCAAGCTCCAGAATATCCAAACCCTCCTCCAGGGAAGACACCTCGCCAATTTGACAAATTTTCAACGAAATCAAAGGCCGAGTCCAAGAGGACGCAAAAGAAGCTCTTACACCCATGGCATACATCGAATCAATGCAGATCCCGATGTTCAGAGCCCTACGGTATATGGCTGATCGTGCCAAGCTGGCAAAGGCGTGCGAAGAGGAAGAATCCTACAAGCACCAAGCTCAAGAGGTACATCACCGAATCAGCGCTCTTGAGAACTCTCACCCGGACATCGTCGGCACCATAGACCGTCTCAAACGGCGTAGGGTACAGCTTACCAAGGAAATGGAGCAGGTCGTGAAGGCCATCGCCCCTGAAGAGAAGAAGCTCCACAATCTTTCGATCGTTATCGCTGATTTGAAGCAGGAGAGGCAAACTCTTGCCCACAAGGCCATCCGCCTTCATCACAAGCCAGAGGTTCCTGGATTGGCCGACGACGACCAATGGATGTTACACTTAGCAGACCAGATCCGCCAGCGGGCAATTGCGGCCATTAATACTCTCCTTGGGTGAATGTATCAGACATTGAATCATCCTTTGAAAACTTTTGTACAAACATTTAATGCCCTTTGCCGTTGCTGTGGGAATACGAACTTGAATGTTTCCCCTTCGCAGCTTTTTCACCCAACGGTCATTTGCTTTGAATGGATGCCTTTACTAAGTGTTGCCCCTTACCCTTTTCCTCCCATAAATATGAGGTTTCCACACCTCTTCTAGGGGCACTCACATCTTGTCCATACTTTCTACTTGAACATCTTTAAATCTCCCACCAGGCACCAAGATGTCTTCTTCCTCCGTCAATCAGGTACGAAATCACTCTTGCGTTCCTTGACCAACTCTTTCCGTTGACTGATTGCCCACTGTTTTCCAGCCAACCTGGCTCAACCCTGATCTCGAGTGGGCTATAGAGATTATGCACTCCGAGGAACCACTGGCGCAAGCGGACAGAAACCTAATCGAAGCCCACCGTGAGGAACTCAAACACCATCTTCCAGCCCACATCAAGAAGATTGTGGATCACATCGAAGCCAACAGCTCCAAGAAACCAGCTCAGCCACCAATTGAGAGGAGCCACCAGCTACCTCGCCAAGTCGCTCTCGAAGATGCCATGGCGGACGTGGAGGAGAAGAGCACCTGTCTCCTGATTCAACTAGGTCGGATTCAAAGAGAAATTGATGCAAGCAAAGCCCAATTGAAACACCATTAACCACATCGTAGTATGTTGGTACTTTTATTCTAAGGGCGACTTGTACCATGTTGGCCATGTACCCAAACAATGTATCGAATAATAATCAACCTGTTTGAGCGGAGTTTTTTCTTACTTTTTTGCCCTCAAGGTGATGTCCCCTTGCATCGGCTACACAGACACGAATCAATAGGGATCGGCCGCAAGGACTCGACAAGCTATATCATCGGCTAGCATCTACCCATATGCTGGGATAGTATTTCTTTAAATATCATCCATTTAAAGCCCTTATGAATTCCTCTCCCTCAATAGTCTCCAATATGTACGCATTTCCTAGTGCGCATTGACTGATCCTATACGGCCCTCCCCAAGTAGGCAACCATTTTTCGTATTTGGGATCCTTAGATCCTATTGGAAGGACCAATTTCCATACCAAATCTCCTTGGAAGAACTGCTTGACCTTGACCTTCTTGTCATACCACCTGGCGACTCTTTTCTTATTCTCTTCAATACTGATCAAGGCCCTCAATCACTGACCCGCCAAATCGTCCAGCTCCCCTTTCATGAGGAGAGAATAATCGTCGGCTGTCAACTGATCTTGAAGTGACGTGCATCTAGACCCAGTTCTCAATTCCCAACGTTGCACCACCTCATGCCCATACACTAATTGATAAGGAGATACCTTAGTAGCGCCGTGGCAGGCCATCCTGTAGGCCCACAAAGACTTGCTCAAAGTCGCATGCCATCTCCTTGGTTGCTCCTCTATCTTCCCCTTGATCAACTTGATTATCCCTTTATTGGACTATTCAGCCTGACCATTAGCCTGAGCATAATATAGAGAAGAATTTAACAACTTAATCCCCATGTTGCCAGTGAAATCCTCAAACTCTCCTGAAGTAAACATTGTTCCCTAATCAATTGTAATGGTTTGAGGAATACCAAACCGATAGATAACATGCTCCTTTATGAATTCAATCAGGACGGCCGATGTCACGGCTTTCAGAGGGACTGCCTCCACCCATTTGGTGAAGTAATCAGTAGCCACCAATATAAACTTGTACCCATTTGTCCGATAAGATCAATTCCCCAACCTCTGAACGGCCACAGCTTAATTATTGGGTTCATAGCCAAAGCTGGTGCTCGTTGCACGTTGCCGAATCTCTGACAATCCTAACATCCCTTATAATATTTAAAGCAATCTTCGAGAATCATCGGCCAATAATAACCATTGTTTCGAATCATCCACTTCATCTTGTAGGCCGATTGATGGGCCCAACATATGCCTTCATGAATTTCTCCCATCAGAATCTTTGCTTCATCTAACCCAAGGTATTTGAGTAGCACCCCATCAATCGTTCGGAAAAAAAGTCATCTTCAAGTAGTACATATTTTGTAGCCTGAAAACGTACTCGTCGGTCGACCTTCTTAGATGGATCTTTTAAGTAATCGGCGATCTCCTTCCTTCAATCATCGGCCGCAAGCTCCAGAGTCATGGCCCCTTGAATTGGCTGATACCCAGAAGCATGTTGGGCAAGCCTATTGGCTTCTTCGTTGTACGCCCTGGGAATATGCTCAATAATTGCGGACTTGAACTCCTTAAGTAACTGGAGGCAATCTTCGTAGTAGATCCTCAAGATATCATCCTTTCATTCAGACTTCCCGGTTAATTGATCCACAATGAGCATGGAATCTCCAAAAATTTCTACTGCGTCGGCTTTAACCTCCCTCAATAATTGAATCCGTTTTAGAACAGCTCGGTATTTTGCTTGATTATTAGTGGCAGACGCTTCAATTGGTAGGGAGAAATCATAACTTGCCCCTCGAGGCGATATGACGATGACACCGATTCTTGATTCGACCCCACATGAAGACCCATCAAATATAGTGTCCACGGCGCTGGCTCGACAACGACAAACTCTGGTCCACAGTGTTGCGCCACGAAATCGGCCAGTACTTGCCCCTTGGCAGCCTTGGCCGATTCGTACCTTAGGTCGAATTCTGAGAGGACCAGAATCCATTTTCCAATTCTCTCTTTCAAAATCGGCAGTGATAACATATATTTGACAACATTGTCTTTGCACACAACCACGCACTCCACCGATAACAGGTAGTGCCTGAGTTTGGTACAACAAAAACATAAACAAAGGCACAGCCGCTCCACCGGAGGATATCTGGTTTCAGCATCCAGAAGTCTTCTGCTGACGTAATAGATTACTCTTTCTTTCCCCTCAAACTCCTGGACCAGCGCCGATCCAATAGCTCGTTCATCGGCCGATAGGTACAGTCTGAATGGCTTATCAGCCTGCGGAGGGACCAATACCAAGGGTGAGACTAAGTACTGTTTGATGTTGTCCAACGCTTTCTGCTGTTCTTCACCCCAGACAAATTCTTGGTCGGGCTTCAATTTCAACAAAGGGATGAAAGCTTGAATATGCCCAGACAAGTTAGATATGAACCGCCAGATGAAGTTGACCTTGCCGATTAAGGACTGTAGCTCGGTCTTGTCTTGTGGAGCCACAACCTTATTGATGGCGGCTATAATCTTCTGATTGATCTCGATGCCGCGCTCGTGGACCATGAAACCTAGAAATTGACCAACCGAAATGCTGAAGGCACATTTGTTAGGATTCATTTTCAACCCGTCCTTCCTTGTGCATTCCAAAACTTTCCACAAATCGGCCAGATGCTCTTGATGCCCCTTTGACTTGACCAGGACATCATCAATGTACATATCCACTATGACCCCAATAAGCTCATGGAATATATAATTCATGGCCCGTTGATATGTAGCTCCAGCATTTTTCAAACTGAAAGTCATCACCACCCACTCAAACAAACTAAGATGGCTTGGACATCTAAAGGCCGTCTTTGAGATATCTTCTTCAGCCATTAATATTTGATTATACCCAGCATTACCATCCATAAAGCTGATGACTTTGTGTCCCACAGCCACGTCTATTAAAAAATCAGCCGTCGGCATCAGATATCCATCCATTGGCATAGCTTGATTAAGATTCCTGAAGTCAATGCACACGCGTAGCTTTCCATTTTTCTTATATACGGGCACAATATTGGAAATCCACTCGGCATAGCGACACTGCCAAATAAACCCTGCTTCAATCAATCTTGTAATCACGGCCTTTATATCAGGTAGAATTTTAGGGTTACACTGTCGTGCAGGCTGCTGATATGGCCGATACCCTAGCTTTATAAGCAACCGGTGTTCAACAATGGACCGGCCTGGACCAGGCATCTCATGATACTCCCAAGCAAAACAATCTTTAAATTCTCTTAACAAACTTGTTAACTCACGCTTATACTCGAAGTCTAACTTAGCACTAATATACGTCAGTCTTGGCTTGCTACCGTCGCCAAGGTCCACCATCTCCAGCGAATCAGCCGATGTAAACTCGTGCCCAAGCTTCCCTCTTCTCAGGCGAACTGATCCATTTAATTTGATTCTTCAGAGCTGACTGCTTGGATCGGCTATAGACCAAAATCGAACACCTTTAGGAAATCAGTGTCCCAAGTTCTGCCAGATATGCATCTGACGTGTTCGCAGCTCAACTGTTGCACGTCGGCCGTGGCAACGCTGTAGGCAGAATCGGCAGTGACCACTTCGATGGTGTTGCTGACCCACTAGACGAGGCATTGGTGCATTGTAGACGGGATGCAGCAGTTCGCGTGGATCCAATCCCGTCCGAGCAACATATTGTAGGACCCTTTGCCATTAAAAACAAAGAAAGTGGTGGGTAGGGTCTTACTTCCGATGGTGAGGTCAACGCAAAGTGCCCCCCGAGCCGGAGATATGTTGCCTTCGAAATCCTTGAGCATCATGTCCGTCTTGGTTAGATCTTCTTCTCTTTTGCCCAGCTTGTGAAACATGGCATATGGCATGATGTTCACAGCAGCGCCTCCATCCACTAGCATCTTAGCAACTGGTCGTCCATTGACGTGTCCTTTAAGGAATAGGGCCTTGAGATGCTAGCGTTTTTCATCTTCAGGTTTCTCAAAAGTGGCGGTCATTGGCTCCAAAGCCAACTGTCCCATCTGTTTCTCTATCTCCGCCGCATCGACTCGGTCGGAGGGAGCCATGAACTCCATCGGCAAGATGAACACCATGCTGATGTCAGCTGCTGAACCGTGATCATTGTCTCCTTCGTCAATTTTTCTTCTGGGGTGCCAAACTCGAGACCTGTCCCCTTTCTTATCCACTTCTTGCCTTTGTTCTTCTTCTTGCTGCTCCCATTGGCGTAAACACTGGACTCTCCATTTCTAGGACTTAGTTAAACCATTTGGGCACCATCTGGGGTTTACTGGCTTGCTAGGCGGTTTTGCACGCTCCCAGTTTGGCTCTCGCCCAGGAGGTTCTCATCTGAGACTCTTGCGTCGGCCATTTCTCCTAGCCGATCATGTGCGTTGGTCCTATCCCCCAGCCGATTACGCTGGTCAACTCTGCCCCCAACCGATCACACACTAAAACGGGCCAATCTCCTTTCTCGTGCCTATCTCTACTGATCGGCTCTGGTCCTCGATCCCTGGAGCATGATCTCTTGAACAGGCGGCTGGTACGATACTGACCGTTGCACTCAGGGCAGTTATCGACCGATGGTAATCTGCGGTTATTCTCCCAGCAGTGAATAAAGAATGGACACCTCCAGTGATCTTTGTGTCGGCGCATCATCTCCTCATGGCGCCTCGTGTCCTCTCATTGCCGCTGGTACTTGTTGAGTAATTCTTGGGAGGTGACTGGTCGACGTGGTCTTTCTGATCCTTCACCTTCGGTTTCCATCCATCCTTTCCCTTTGACATCTTCAACCGAGGCCTAATTTTTGGGGTCCATGGCGCCGCTCCTTCTAGCTGATTCTGACGTCAGAACCTTGGTTTGGAGCGCGCTTTTTCCCACGTCGACCATGTTAGCAGCGAAGGGGTGTTGATCGATCTTCATTGGCTTTGCTGGCTTCACCGAGACTTCAAACTTTAGTCTTCCTTGCTCAATGGCTGACCATATTTGTTGACGGAAGATCTTGCACTCATTGGTGTCATGAGATGTGGCATTGTGCCACTTGCAATATTTCATATTTTTGAGCTGCTTGGCTGACGGAATCGTATGGTAAGGTGAGAGTTTAAGCAGCAAGTCAAAGATTTTGTCAGCCTTGGATGTGTCGAAGTCAAATGTCTCCGGTTCCTTTTTGCCGAACGGGCACGATATTGGCTTTTTCCCTTTTACCCACTCTGCCAGGCCGATTTCTACCTCTTCTTCCGACTTGGACCCTTCCACATACACTACTTTCTTCTGGAAATTTTCTTCATTGGTCGAAGGGGCGCACTTCCTGGCAAGATAGTCGGTGAACGATTTGGCTCAAGCTCTCGAACTATTGGGAAGCGTATTTCTCCTCGATGTGTGGCAGGAGTCCTTGGAAAGTGATATCGGCCAACTGGATGTCGGTCAAGACCAGGGTGTAGCACTTGTTCCTGACTTTCCTGAATCTCTGTATGTAGTTGTTCACTGATTCATCGCTTCTTTGTTGAGGCTGGTCAGATCTGAGAGTTTCATCTCGTGGACTCCCGCATAGAAGTATTTATAGAATTGCTTTTCCAAATCGGCCCAGGTAATGATGGAGTTGTGCGGCAGTGTAGTGAACCACTGGAAGGTTGATCCGGACAGGGATGACGAGAATAGGCGCACCCTCACAGCATCTTGTGTAGTAGCCTCCCTGCACTGGATGATGAACCTATTAACGTGCTCCACCGTCGACGTGTCATCCAGGCCCGAGAACTTGGTGAAGTCGGGGACTTTGTACCGATGAGGGAACGGCAATAGGTCGTAGCCAGGTGGGTACGGCGTCTTATATGTGTAATTCTGTACTTTTGGTTTTAACCCGAACTGATCGTGAATTACCTCCGCTATCCTCACGGTCCAGTCCACCTGCTGTTGATGCTACTGCTGCTGATGCACGACCAGCTGAGGAATCAGCATGTGCTATTGAACTTGCGGTACCACGATCGGGTGGTAGACTGGAGCGTGCTGCAGATCTTGTGGCTGGGCTATTGGCTGAGGAGCCGATGGCTGCTGACGTAGTGGATCTGCCGCCTATCCATATAATGTTATCGGCGCTGCAGTTCTGAGTGATTCTGGAGCGCCTGGCACAACCCGTGTCCTTGAGACTGCAGGTGAAACTATGCCTTGCACAACCCCTGTTGTTCGGGACCGCCCCACAATGCACCCTGAACGGTGCTGGCACAAACATCATCTCTACACTGACGTTGACCTCGTCACGTTACTTATTTACGAAGCTAACAATTAACCGAAGCTAACTGGTACGAAGATGCCCACTCTATGATTTTGCAGGTGAGGATTCCCGAAGCTGAAGACCCTGCGAAACTCCCGGTGGCTGACTTCGGGAAGGTTCAATAACCGAAACCCAAGGTTAGCTGACCTCGACCGAAGAAGGCGGAAAGCTTACGGAAGCTTGTTCAGCCCTGATGAAGCTAACGGTTGGGGAAGGAAGCTATCAAGGCAGCCCGGGGACCACATTATCGTGAGACAATCTTGTAATAAGGGTTTTGGAGAGGGTTAGAAATGTAATTCCACCGTGAAAGCGATGTTTTCAATGAGGGTCGAGTTACTGTCTAGTACAGGATATGCTAGGGATGTAGTTGTTGAGTGTGGGCAAAACGGGAATGCGGAAATTTAACTTTATGGCCGTCCCCCTTGAAACGGCCACTATTCATTGATAGGATAGCTACTGTTACACTTGCTTGAGCTGTTATTGCCTTCGTAAACTGTTACACCCTAACTGCCATTTGGTCAAGCCCCAACATTTGGCACCCACCGTGGTCTAACTCGACAAACAGCCCACGATGCCACCACAACGGAAAAAGAGACTTACAGTTCAGAGAGAAGACAGCACAGTGGAGGCCGGTCAGCTTACGGCTCCCGAAGCCACAGATCAGATCCTTTCGGATAAGGAGGAACGCCTTGCAAGAGTCGAGCAAAACTTAAGGGAAAAAGCAATGAGCGAGAGACCCGCAGCCGAAGTCAACCACCAAAGCCAACAACCCATAGCAAACGAAGCTGCCAACCGCACTGACGGCCACCAGCCCGCAACGCCCGAAGCTATATAATTCAAATTAATTAAAATTTGCTCAAATTAAGGTGTCATTTAATTTCTAGGCATTTAATTTCATTTTCCTTAATTCAATTAATTCATCATAGGAATTATTTGTGCATTCATGCTGGTGCATTACGTTTGATTGCTTGAGGTGACTCAAAGTTTGAATTTCCAAATTCGAATTCAAATTCCAAACCATTTTCCTTTTCTCTTTCTTTTTCTTCTTCTTCTTCTTTCCCTGGGCCGAAACTCCTTTCTCCCTCCCTTTCTTCTTCTCCTTTCGGCCCGCTCCCCCTCCTCTTTTTCCTTCTGCGCCCGCGCGGCCCGTCGCCCTCCTCCCTCGTGCCGGCCCAGCACCCTGCCTCCTCCTCCGCTCGGCCTGCTCCTCCGTCCGCTTCTCCGCTCGGCCCGCGCACCGCGCGCCGGCCCATCGCCGCTCGTCCGCGCCCCGCGGCCCACAAACGCCACGCCGGCCCACGAGGCCGCGCCAGCCTGCCTTCGCCCGCGACCGCCGACAGGTGGGGCCCACCGCCGTCTCCCACCTCCGGCCGAACTCCTCCCGCAACCGCCGCGCGCCGTCTCCGCCGCGGACTCCCTCCGCTCCGCCTCCTTCGGAGGGGTTTAAACCCCCGGGGCTCTATCTCTAGGCCCCTATAAAAGCCGCCGCCTCCTCCCGGTCTCCTCCGCCCAAACGCAAGCGCCGCAGCACCCGAAACCCTAGCCGCCCGAGCTCCTAGCGCCGCCGCCTCTTCCTCGCCGTCGCCCGCCGCCTCCGGTGAGCTCCCGACGACGAGGACCCCCAAAACGGGTTCGCCGTGCCCTCCGCTCTCTTTTGGTGCAACCCGCGCTTCAATTGGTGCCCCGGAGCGCCGTTTACGCCTAACTCCGGCGACCCGCCGCCGCTCGCCGTCGCACGCCGCCGCTCGCCGCCGCCGCCGTCTGTTCTCCGCCGCCGCCGCTATGTCATCGACGACCGCAACCGTCGGATCTTGATCCGACGGCTCACGGCCAGTCAATCCGGCCGCGTACCGGTCAACTACGCCGCGCCGCGCCGCTTTTGCATTTAAGCCCCCGCATTTTCCGCAAATCAACCCGCGGTCCAGATCGCGTTGAAAATATTTACAGATCTGCCCTCGCCTTTTTCGGTTTAACCCTTGAGCTTTCCAGAAATCAACCCGCCGTCCGGGTTCGTTGTTTTTACGCGTCAGACCCTCGGTTTATACGCATAATTACGTATAAGCCCTCGGTTTTCGCGGATAGGCCCTAAAAGTTTTGTTCTTCTTACAGAAAAGTCCCTGAATCTTGTTTTAATCATATCTTTTGCATCTTAACTCCGTTTTTCGTGTTCTTTATATCCACGTGTTCGTTTTAAAGCGTAGATCATCTTTTCAAGCTTATTTTCTCTGTTTAGCTATGTTTGATGTACTGTTTTCTTACTTTTGCCCATGTTTGCTTGTATGTGCTCGTGTGACGCGCGTAGACGCCCCGCAGTTCGAGGGAGTTGCCGATCAAGCTTTCGAGGAGTACGAACAGCAAGAGCAAGGCCAAGAAGGCAAGTCGTGTCCTTGATCACTACCTTGTTGTCCTATACACCTTTACTTTCTCGTACTTAACATTTATGCTATGCACATGTTAGGATTAATTTGATGGGTCCCAATTAAGGTTCGCCTAGATTGATTTACCTTTGCCTTGACCAACCGGTTTACTTTATGTTGGGTAGCTCATGCTTAGTGCTTACTTGGTCCTTGGTGGTTTAACTACACACAATGCTTAATCTTGCTTTACTTATGTTATACCTTTCATTAATACAAGATCATTATTTGTTAATCGGAACATGGAGAACCACCCAGGAAAACAGTGCTACCACAAGACTAAATGGCTCTGGTCTTGGCTGATTAATTAGAAACCTTAGTCTGGGGTAACCTTACTCGGGATGAGGCAAGAGGGGGGACTGAGTCGTTGCATTTACCTGGGATGGGTGGTGCACGCCAGACACCGAAACCTTAGCGGGTTACCACTGACTAAGGAATCTTTGTAAAGGCCTCGTAGCGTCCCTATGCAATCACACCTCGGAAGTGTGGTATGGTGCCTTGCAAACACCGCATGGTTGGGTCCAAAGTTCTTTTGAACTTTTACGCGACTTGTGGGTAAAGATGTGCCACCTCTGCAGAGTGTTAAACTGATCGATCAGCCGTGCTCACGGTTAAGAGCGGCCTGGACCCTCACATGATAATATTATCGAAAGATGGATTAAACTTGTCATCATTTCATGCATTTGTTGCTTACTTTATGTTCATGTCTAATTTCGGGTGGTATGAACTTATACTTAGTTAATTGCTAATAAAATTTGACCAACTTAATTAAAAGCGAATGCTATTTATGCCTTAGCCATACCTTGAATTAGCCTTACACTACACTATTCCCCATGACTTGTTGAGTACCAACCATAAGTGTACTCACCCTTGCAAAACCGCTGTTCAGACCAAGGTAGTTGGGAAGAGGAGTACTACCCCGACTTTGAGGAGTTCTAGGCGTACGTTTCTTCAGTCAGCTGCCTGTGGAGTCGTCGTCATCTTTGGAGTTCCGCTGCGTAATAATTAGACTTTGTGGTTTATGTGAGACTTTCGGTCATGTAATAATGGTTAATACTCTCTTTATTCGATTGAACACTGTCTTTGATATTCACTATTGTCGTACATGTGTGTAACTTGATCCTGGCGCACATGTATTTAATGCACTCGATTTTGTCCTTAAAATCGGGTGTGACAACTCAGTCCTCCGAGAGATAGAAGAGGTCAAAAGAAAAAAGGAGCAGTTAGCACGACAAGTGCAATAACAGAGGGAGGCCTCGTCTAGACTATCAAAATTGAACGAAGCTAGGCGGCAGCTGGAAGCACTGCAGTAAGAAGTTGCGAAGCTTGAAAGCCCACTCGAGAATACAAACCAGGCCACAGCTTATTTTTATCAAAGTCCCACCGTTGATCAGGCACAGCTCCAACCCAACCTCAACTTCGGCCAAGGCACCCAACACCACTCGCCGAGGGTGTCCCTCGTGGTCGACGCCACATCGCTGCTCTCAATAGGGCTCCAAACCGCACCATGCCCAGCAACTTACAAGCGAACCACCCTGCCCAAATTCAATGGACGGACAGACCCACATCAATTCCTAATGAGTTACGAAGCCGCTGTAGCTTCAGCTGGGGGAGATGATGTCGTCCTCGCCAAGTCCTTCATAATTGCTTGCGAAGGCGCAGCATTGAACTGGTACTCACTACTCCCTCCACACACGGTGATCAGCTGGCATGACCTCAAGGCGAAGGTTACACAAAACTTTCAGGGTTTCCATTACCCCCAAACGGCCCAAGCAGATCTTTTCCAATGCAAAAAAAAAAAGACAAAGAGCCACTCGCAGAATACGTAAGAAGATATGTCCAGCTTCGTTCTCAAGCGTCGCACATTGAGGAATTTGTAGCAATATCCGCGTGCATCGCGGGCCTTACCCCCGGCCCAACAGCGTCAAAGCTATCAAGAAAAGAGCCCAAAACGATGAGCGCCCTCTTCAGCAAACTCGATGAATACATCAGGTCCAAAGAGGACCACCGCAGAAGAGTGGCGGAACGTAACAAGGAGAGACAAACAAACCAGAACCAAAGCTAGCAACCTTCGCCTTACAACAAGCCTCAAAACCAAAACCAAAAGCAAAATTGTGTCATGAACATTGAGCGAAACCAAAACCAAAGCCAGTGTCAAAACCAAAACAACAATACCCAAAGAGGGGGCCACTCTAGTAGAGGACGAGGTCGGGGAAGACAACAAAAATCATTCTACTGTGTCAACCATGGCCATCAGAATCATCACAATACAGAGTGGTGCCCCAAAAAGAAAGAAGAAGAGAGAAAAGCTGCAGAAGAAGCCACGAAGGCAGTCGCACAAGCACCCAAAACAATCCACCACACAGCCTTTTACCCACACCCAAGCTTTTACCCCAATCAGCCCAGCTTCGCCAACTTCCAGCAACCAATGACTTGGCCTCTTCCGCCACACATACAACCGTACCACCAAACAATCCCACAGCATGCCAATCCAAATCCACCTCAGAAGCCTCAAGAAACACTACCTCCTCCCCCAAGCATTCCAGCTATAATGCCCAAAGCCAGAGCCCAGCACACAAAACAGCAACCAAAACTCCTTACCTACCTTCGGCATGATAATGCCAATCACCGGAGGCTCCTCCTTGGAGTTTGAGAACAAGAGGTAGAGGTGAAACTATTTCAGAGAAGTCAACGTGATCATACCCGACGGACCCCCAACAAAGCCAGAATGGGAACACATGCCCATAACCTTCACCGGGGAAGACTTCAAGCTCAAGACAACCTCGCACAACGATGCGATGGTCATCAAAGCACTAATAGCAGGCTGGACAGTAGGAAAAGTCCTAGAAGACACGGGCAGCTCCACGGACATCCTTTTCGCAAACGCATTCAGAGAAATGAACATTGACATGAACACGCTCGACCCAGCCAACATCCCGCTCCTCGGCTTCGGTGGAAAGCCAGTGAACGCCTTGGGAAAAATTGCTCTCCCAGTTTCGTTCGAAGACCGCGATAATGCGAGGACAGAGCACATCACCTTCGACGTGGTGGAGATGCACTATCCCTACAACGCAATACTTGGTCGTGGCTTCATCACCAAAATGGGTGCAACAATTAGGCAATTGTACCTATGCATGAAAATACCCACGCTCAAGGGGGTCATAACAGTGTACGGTGACCAGCAAATGGAAAGGAACATAGAAAGGGGTACCTCCGGGCCAAAAGAATGTCCACCACCTAGCCTCGTCAAACGAAGCCGAAAGCTCAGCAAAACAAAAGGCCCACGACGAGCCCAAGAGAGATAAAGAAAAAATAAAGATCAGTGCTAACGGCGAAACAAAGCGGGTATAGACGGGTACATCGTAGACAGATTCGTAACAATTGGGGCCAACCTCAACCCCGAAGAAGAGCGTAACCTCATTGAGTGCCTCAACAAGAACAAAGACATCTTCGCTTGGTCCGCAGGTGATACAAGGGGGTGGACAAGGAAATCGTCGAGCACAGCCTCGACATCAGGCAAGGAGCTAGGCCAAAGAAGCAAAAGCTAAGAAAAATGTCCGACGAAAAGGTCCAAGCCGTAAAAGCCGAAGTTGACAGGCTCATCAAAGCCAATGTGATCAGGCCAATCCAATACCCTGACTGGTTAGCTAACACAGTGCTAGTAAAAAAAGAAAAATGGCAAATGGAGAATGTGCATAGACTTCACAGACCTCAACAAGGCCTGCCCAAAAGACGACTACCCTCTCGAGAGGATTGACAAGGTGGTGGATGATGCTGCAAACAGTGAAATGCTCTCACTACTTGACCTCTTCTCGGGGTATCACCAGATCAGAATCAAGGAGGATGAAGGCAAAACAAGCTTCGTGACACCCTTTGGAACATTCTGCTTCGTACGTATGCCAGAGGGGTTAAAAAATGCAGGCCAAACATTCTCAAGAATGATGGCAACAGTCCTGGACAACCAACTTCGGCGCAACATCCTGGCTTATGTGGACGATATCATTGTCAAAAGCGCCAAGTGAAGCGACCACATTCTAGACCTCACAGAAACATTTGCTAACCTGAGGTCAGCCAACCTAAAGCTAAACCCAGAAAAGTGTGTATTCGGGGTCCAAAGAGGAAAGATCCTAGGCTGCTTGGTAACGAAAAAAAGGCATTCAGGCCAACCCAGACAAAATCAAGGCGTTAGCCAACATGTCAGAGCCAACCTCGCTCAAACAAGTCCAACAACTCACAGGCAGGGTCGCTGCACTAAACCGTTTCATTCCAAGAGCGGCAGAGCGAAGTCTCCCCTTATTCAAAGCACTTCGAAGCTCCAAAACATTTGAATGGGGACACGAGCAAAGCAAAGCATTCCAAGACCTCAAAGAGTACCTGCAATCTATGACGAACCTATGCCCACCAGAGCCCAAATCGCCACTGCTACTGTACGTCTCAGCCTCAGCAACAGCTGTTAGTGCTGCATTGATTCAAGAAAAAGAAATCAAAGGCAAAACTAGACAAGTACCAGTTTACTTCGCATTCGAAGCCTTGAGCGGCCCAAAGCTACATTACTCTGAGCTCGAGAAAATCGCATACGTAGTCGTCATGGCAGCACGGAAACTGTGACACTACTTCGAGGGGCACAAAATAGTCGTAGTAACCAACCAACCTCTTCTTGATCTTTTCTCAAACAGGGAAGCTTCTAGCCGTATTGCCAAATGGGCATCTGAGCTCTCGGAGTTCGTTGTCGACTTCGAAAGGCGCACAGCTATAAAATCCCAAGTACTGGCTGACTTCGTGGTCGACTGGACCTCACCAAAGTTCGAGCCTAAACAACTTGAAACACCATGGGTCGTCCACTGCGATGGGGCCTGGTGCCGCAAAGGAGCAGGCGTCGCAGCAGTGGTCACATCACCAACAGGTGTCAGAATCAAGTATGCAGCGAGGCTAAACTTCCCACCAACCGCGAAGTCAACCAAGAGCACCACAGAGTACGAGGGATTGCTGCTAGCCTTAAGGAAAATGAAAGCCATAGGGCAACAAATATTCATCGTCAGAACGGACTCGAAGGTAATCCGCGATCACATCGAGAAAGACAGCAAAGCCAAAGAACCAGAGCTTGTTAAATACCTTGAGTCAGTCCGAGCCATGGAGAAGCACTTTCGGGGGTTTGACGTCAAAAACATACCAAGAGTGCAAAATGACGACGCGGACAAGCTTGCAAAAGCAGCAGCAGAGGGCGAGCCAATCCCACCCGACACATTCTACGAAGTCATAACCTCACCCTCGATCAAAGAAGAACACCCAACCCTCATCAACGCCCTCCAGCGTTACGACTGGCGGCAAGCATAATGGCTTTCCTTAGAGGTCACTTCGAACCTCAGAATGAGGCCGAACGCACACGCCTAAAGCAAAGAGCAAGGGGCTACGCAATCATCGAGGGCCAGCTCTACAAAACAGGCATTTCAACACCATGGCTTCGCTGTATTGATTATGAAACAGGCAGCGAACTGCTCAAAGAAATACACGGCGGTTTTTGTGGGACCCACATCAGCTCAAGGGCTCTAGTAGGGAAAGCAATCCGACAGGGATTCTACTGGCCATCAATCCACACGAACGCACATTTGCTCGTACGAAGCTGTGAGGCCTGCCAGAAAACAGCAAGGCAAACGCATGCACCCTCGCTCCCCATCCAGCTCATCCCACCCTCGTGGCCTCTCCAGAGATGGGGTATGGACCTAGTTGGCCCACTGCCAGCAGCACAAGGAAATTGCAGATTCGCAGTAGTGGCAATAGACTACTTCACCAAATGGGCCGAAGCCAAACCACTCGCCGTCATCACATCAGCTTCGGTGCAAAAAAATTTCTGGCAAAACATTGTCTGTCGGTTTAGAGTCCCAAGGGAGCTAACCGTTGACAATGGCAAACAGTTTGATTGCATCTCATTCACAGACTTCTGCGCCAGCATCGGCATGAAGATAAAATTCTCGTCCGTATACCACCCACAATCAAACGGAGCCGTGGAAAGGGCCAACAGTACAATATTCACTGCAGTCAAAAAATGTCTCTTCGATCAGAAAAAGGGAAAATGGGTCGACGAGCTCCCAAGTGTCATATGGTCCCATAACACAACAGAATCCAGGGCAACAGGCTTCACCCCATTCAAGCTCTTATTCAGAGCCGAAGCTGTAACACCTGAAGAAATAAAAAACAAAAGTTTAAGAGTCCTCAAGCACGGGGACTTCGACGAAATCACCAGAATAGAGAAAGACATGATCGAATTCAACATCAACGAGGCCATTGAGAATCTGGACAAATACCAGGAAGAAACCCGAAGATGGAGGAATCAACACATTCGAGAAAGACAGATCAATGTCGGTGACCTCATCATCAAAAGGAAAAAGAATTGGGAAAACCCAGGCAAGCTGCAAGAGACTTGGGAAGGCCCCTACATTGTAACAAAGAGTGGCAGACCCGGCTCTTTCCACCTCACAGACCAGCAAGGAACATTGATAGCCTACGAAAATACTACCCATAATTGTACACGTTACCTTCGGCTTGCGGAACTATAAGCAACGCCGAAGGTAACAGAGTGGTTTTACTTTCTTTTCTTTTCTTTACTTCCAAGCTTACCTCATTTGTAAGGTCATAGAGTCTGGACTGCACTCTTTTCCTTGCTAGGGGCTCCATAATGGAAAGGTTTTTAACGAGGCAGATCCATGTATACCTTTTTTACAAAGAAAGAAAGGAAACTTCCCCTAAAATAACCGCTTGCGTGACCTCGCGCCAGTGCGCGGAGGAGATATCGTGTGTGAAAGCAACAACAAGTTGCGTGACCTCGCACCAGTGCGCGGAGGAGATTCCGCATGCAAAAGGTAGCAACAAGCTACATGACCTCGTGCTCGAGCACGCAAAAGGCAACACCAAGTTGCACAACCTCGCGACAGAGCACGCAGGAATCCTAACGCCTAAGCACAACAACATTGCAGACCGAAAGAAACTAAAACCTCTCTCCTACAGCTTCGCCAAAGGGGGGTGACATTTTTCGAAAGAACGTGGAAAATTTCTACGACTTCGCAAGAGGAGAATCTGCAAGACTAAGTTATCTAACATCTCTCTCGCGATGTCGCAAAGTGGGGGTGACATGGAAATTTTTTGTAACTCTAAAAGAAAAGACTTTACAAAAAATCGTATCAACTAACCTCGGAAAGGCCCTAATAGCATTATCGACCCCACTCAGCAAATGGTCAAACTACGGCATTGGACATAATCAGGGTTAACTTCTTCGCAACCATCCACCAAGTTAAGCGCACGCATTTCCAAAAGCAATAAACCATGCCGACCTCGCATGAGGTCAACCCACATAAAATACAACAACGCATGTAGTTATGGTTGAAGCGACTCCAGGTCGATGTATCAACCGGCTCTCGCAATGTCTAAGTCAGCGGGTTGCCCGACACGGCAACCCAGCTTTGACTTATCTAACCTCGCAATCGACCCATGTTTGAACGGGATAAAAATGCAGCAGTTACAAAAATAAATACATAAACAAAAATCGGCACACAAGTACTTTACAGGGCATAATCTCACACACAAATAAAAGTATCTGACCTCGTCAACCTTATACACAAAACCCAATAATTAAAAACCTACTTCGCAGCACCCTCCTCTTCGTTAACAGCACCAGGCTGCAAGCGAAGTTGAGCTAACCGCTCACACGCCAGCCTCTTCACATAGTCTTGCCCGAAGATTGACCACATGCGCTCAAATAAGTTCTTCTTTGCATTCTCCACAACATTAGACTTCGTAGCACAGCCAATCTCCGAGGCAGTTGGCACAACGTAATTGTCTTCAGAAATATTCTTAACATGCTCACATCCTTGTTGCTCCAGCAAATAAAAGGCGCTTTCCAAATAGAATACCACGGAGTAGTCGTTCAAGCCCTCAAGAACCTCGGGAAGACTTTTGACCTCATCCAAAAGCCACTCAAACATGCGCTCACATCCTTCATCCAGCGGGCAATCATCGGGCTCGGCGCCAAACACACCAAGGGAGGCTTTGTAAGCTTCATGAACTTTTTCGAACCTCTCCCTCAGTGTAGTTTCTATTTGGATCAACAATTTTGCCTTCATTTCTAACTCAGGCTCCATCTGGCCGATCTTAGACTTCAAACCCGAGACAACCTCGCTGTTGCGCTGGGCACCCTCGCGTAAGCCTTCAATAATTCGGTCCTTCTCTTTTATTTGGCCCTCCAGATCCACTACTTCCGACAACAGACGATCAATCTTGTCGCCCCTGGCTTCGTAGTTTTCACCAAGTCTGCGAGATTCCTCTTTCAACTCTGCGTTCTCAACTTTAACTTTCTTCATCTCTAAAGACATAGCAGCAATGGTCGCTTCAAGCGAAGCTACCTTCTTTGAAAGTTCCGAGGCTGCTTTCTCACTTTTAGCAAGCCGATCCCTCGTAATCATTGACGAATAAGACACCTGCAGGTTTTAAACAAAGAACATTAAGCCAAGTCGCAAAAGACGCAACAAAGATAGTCCACACCACACATGTCATCAAATTAGCCAATAACCATACCTTCTTTACGAGGTTGGCCTCCAAGTTGAAGAGTTCTTCTGAGCTCATCGACTTTACAGCTTGCTGAAAATCTGTGCGTCAAAGGATAAAATTGTAAGTATGCTACAACAGCAACAAAAGCCACGAACAGCAATAACCACCCGCAAGCAGCCCTCACCTTCATATCTTCGTGCCTCGACGGTGACCGGAACAACCTCGCTGTTAGACTTCACCACAGCAGCTCCTCCTTTGCCCTTGGTCCCCCTCGAAGTCGCCCCGCCCGCCTTCTCCACCTTTTTCGAACCACCAACATCTGCATAGCGCTCACAATTTTCAACCTCATCCCTCCAGTCCAAAGTTAGGTTGTGTGGATTATAAACCCTACCTTTTGCGCACGTCGCTAGAACCTCTGTGCGCCCGCTCAAGCCCAGACCTTCATTAAGCCCTCGAAGACCCGCCGGCAAGCTCTCACCTACATCATAACATTTAACTTTCAGCCTCACATGATCCTCACAACTAGGCTCACCAACGTCTCCCATGGTTGCCTCCAAGTCCCTCAAAAATCCCGTCAAAGCCCTCCCACAATCAAAGAACTGAAGATTCGGCAAAACCACCTCTACATGCTTACCAGATCTCATAGCCTCGGCGCATGCAGCCTTGGGATCAGACGAAAATGCATCCACAAGTTTCGCCTTTTCGGCGGCTACCCTCTTCTCATGTTTCCCAGCTTCAATCAAGAGAGGTTGCACACTCTTAGCCTTCGAACTTGTGGAAGGTGCTGCAGTCTTGATACTGGTCGCCGAAGGCGCATCAACCTTGGCACCCGGTACAGTAACACGTGCAAAATGAGGCTTGTTAGCTCCTTTCTTGGTCCGTGTAGCAAGCCCGGCGGACGAAGGCGCAACAGTAGGAACCTCCCTTGGAGGGCGCACGGAGACAGGAACGACGTATGCCAGCTTGCTCAAGTCAACAGATGAAGCTGTCGACATGGATGGCAACACGGCTGACGAAGCCCCCGCAGTAACCTCTTTCCTCTTCTGCGCCTCCAAGTTAAGGGTTTTCTACTTCGCCTTAGTGGCCATTTGTGACTCAATAGTGGGCTTCGCCGCGGGTGCAGAATCAAATTTAACCTTCTTCCTCTGCTTAGCACCAGCACCCCGATAGCGCCTTTTGCCCACAACTTTAGGACGAGCTGGAACTACAATGTCAAGCAAATCAAAAATTCGATTGACACGACGCCCGTGTCTCACAATGGACTCAAAAGAACGCCTTTCTGGCTGGGTCATGGGACCCAAAATTTCGTAGGCCATGTCCTCTACTATCTGAACAAGCAAGTCCAAGTCAGCACCCCTCTCAACACTAAGTTTAAAGCAGGGGTACTACATAGCCTTCTCACTCCAAGACACCTTCTTCTCAACAAGCTCAAACGGCTTCGCAAAATCAGCAGACAAAGGCCACACTTTGGCAGCAACATACTCCTCTACGAGGTCATGCCTAGATATCAAGGGCCCAGTTGCCCTATAAGCAGCCTCGCACTTCGTCACAACTGTCGTCTGAATAAATGACGGAGTTGTGAGCACATCCATCAGCCCAAATGATGCGTGAACAACACCAGCCATCTCAATTTTGACATAAAACCAATGCGTCAGCCACGCATCATCCCATTTATTCCTCTACGTGAAGGTAAGTTCTAACCTCGGCAAATTCCTCTTATCGTTCTTCCTGCGTGGCATGAAGGTACAACACCCAAAGTGATTCTCATAAACACCTTTACCATCATCTGAGTAAATCCTTTTCTTTTGAATGTGAAGCTCATGCAACCTCGCAAAACCCTCCACATCAACACTACCACCAAACATGCGTTGCACCCAGTGAAACTTAGACAAATTTACAATGGTGTTGGGGGTCAACTGGTGCAGCCTAACACGATAGCGATCCAATATAACCGGCAACTGCATGTCACAGGGAAACCGAAGCCCCGCAGTAAACAGGTCCCTAAAAACAACAGCTTCGCCAACCTCGAGCGTAGGAACTGCCTCATTCCCAGGCACTCTGCCCAGCCCCTTAGGAAAGAAGTTGCTCTCCTCAAAAGACGTAATGTCTCGTGAAGTCACCTAGGAGCGCCCGAAGTAGAGAGTAGGAACACATTGAACCTTCCCCCCAGTGGACGTCTTTGACCTCATCCCAACCTTGGCATCCTCCTCCTCCTCCTCAACCTCGCCAACCTCTTTTTCCCCCTCCTCCTCCTCCTCGTCCGAAGATACAGCATGAACTTTGGCCTCTGCTATACCTTTTGCGGCTTGGCTCTGTTCACCTTCACCTTCAACCCCATCAGAAGACCACTCAGGCAAACTGCTGCCGAAAGAGCTTTCCTCTGCAGAAACCAGGCTGTCCTTAGTATAGATCCGTTTCTTTGACCTCTTCCCTTCACCTTATCCACTGCTCGCAGACACCGACTGCGAAGCAGGGCTACCCCTACCACCAGAGGGCTACCCCTACCACCAGAGGCAACCTGAAGGGCCAACTCTTCCGAAGACATTGTCTGCAAACTCTACCTGATGCGGGCTGCCATGAAAAACGAAGATGACACCTCACCAAGAAAATGCAACCAAAGAACCCAACGAAGATGCGTAGAGAAGGCGCAAGAAGCAAAAACTACAGCTTGAAAGCGACAGCGTAAAGTATGGCCTGGCCCCCCGGCAAACCTTATATAGGCACGGTAAAAACCGTCTCGAATCACCAACCGCCGCATGGAAAATGACATCAATACCCCCAACTAACGGTAAAATGCCTCGGCCCGCGCCGCCGTTTAGGGTGACGTTTTGAGGGCGTTTTGGACTTTTCGCGGGATCGGTCGACGGCGTCTCTAACCTCGCCCACGAAGGGGCTACTGTTGGGGACCACCTTACAACGCACCCTGAACGGCACTGGCGCAAACCTTATCTCTACACCGACGCTGACCTCATCACGTTACTTATTTACGAAGCTAACAATTAACCGAAGCTAACTGGTACGAAGATGCCCACTCTATGATTTTGCAGGTAAGGATTCCCGAAGCTGAAGACCCCACGAAACTCCCGGCGGCCTGACTTCGGGAAGGTTCAATAACTGAAACCCGAGGTTAGTTGACCTCGACCGAAGAAGGCGGAAAGCTTACGGAAGCTTGTTCAGCCCCGACGAAGCTAACGGTTGGGGAAGGAAGCTATCAAGGCAGCCCGGGGACCACATTATCGTGAGACAATCTTGTAATAAGGGTTTCGGAGAGGGTTAAAAATGTAATTCCACCGTGAAAGCGATGTTTTAAATGAGGGTCGAGTTAGTACGGGATATGCTAGGGATGTAGTTGTTGAGTGTGGGCAAAACGGGAATGCGGAAATGTATCTTTATGGCCCTATAAAGGGAGATAAACCGTCCCCCTTGAAACGGACACTATTCATTGATAGGATAGCTACAGTTACACTTGGTTGAGCTGTTATTGCCTTCATAAACTATTACACCCTAACTGCCATTTGGTCGAGCCCCAACACCTGTCCTTGAGACTGCAGGTGAACATGAAATGGGACAAAACATTTTTGAGGAAGAGGAAGAGCATGCTAGTGGTTGTGATGAGGAAGATGATGAAGCTGATCATGCTCCAGCTGCAAGACCTGTACATTCTACTTCAACAAAAGTTGATGGCCCTACCCCTACTTCCACTACCTCAAGCCATTACCAAGTACCACTCCAATATGATGAAGAAGAAGATCAGGTTGAGCCAGCTGCTGTTTAGGGGGAGGCAACTTCAGAGTGAGGAACTCCACGACACATTCAGCATGACCATCCTCCACAACAGATGATCGGTAACTTGCATGAGCATACCACTAGACACAGCTCTAAGCAGATTTCACACTTTGCACATTCTACTTTTGTTGCCTCTTTTGAACCCCGAGATATTGGACATGCTTTATCTGATTCTAACTGGGTCAATGCCATGCATGAGGAGTTAGAAAACTTTGAGAGAAATAGGGTTTGGGTTTTAGTTGAACCACCTCCAAACTGCCACCCCATAGGGACAAAATGGGATTTCAAAAATAAACAGGGTGAAAATGGGTTGGTTGTGAGCAATAAAGTGAGGTTGGTCGCCCAAGGTTTTAGCCAAAAAGAGGGGATAGATTATGAGGAAACCTTTGCCCTTGTTGCCCGTTTGGAAGCGATTAGAATTCTTCTAGCCTTTTCTGTGGCTAAAGGTTTTAAGCTCTTCCAAATGGATGTGAAAAGTGCCTTCCTAAATAGTTTTATTGAGGAGGAAGTGTATGTGAGACAACCCCATGGTTTTGAGAGTTCTAAGTATCCTGACCGTGTTTTCAAACTCCAGAAAGCTTTATATGGCCTAAAACAAGCACCCCGAGCGTGGTATGCTAGGTTGAAATCTTTTTTACTTGGGAATGGGTTTGAAATGGGATCAATTGATAAAACTCTCTTTCTCCTCATGCAAGGCAGTGACTTACTAGTTATTCAGATTTACGTGGATGATATAATCTTTGGTGGTTCCTCTCATGCTTTGGTTGCCAAGTTTGCAGATACTATGAGCGGGGAATTCAAGATGTCAATGATGGGTGAACTAACCTTCTTCCTCAGGCTACAAATCAAGCAAAGCAAGGAAGGAACTTTCATGCACCAAGGGAAGTACACAAAGGACGTGCTAAGAAAGTTTGACATGGCTGATGCTAATCCACTATCCACACCCATGGTGACGATGACGGCACTTGATGCGTTTGAAGATGGCGAACCGGTGGATCAGAAGGAATACCAGAGCATGATCGCCTCCCTCCTCTACTTGACGGCGACGAGGCCCGACATCCAATTTGCAGTGTGTCTCTATGTCCAATTTCAGGCTTCCCCAAGAACCTCTCACCGCCAAACGGTTAAGAGGATCATGAGGTATTTACGCTTTACCCCTAAATTTGATTTGTGGTATTCTGCCTCCTCGGCACTCACGCTCTGCGGATATTCCAATATGGACTTTGCTGGGTGCTGACTGGATCGCAAGTCTACCTCGGGCACTTGCCAATTTCTTGGATCGTCTTTGGTCTCTTGGTCTTCTCGCAAACAGTCTAGTGTTGCTCAGTCTACCACTGAAGCTGAGTATGTTGCTGCTGCTAGCTGTTGTTCCCAGTTGCTTTGGATGATTTCCACTCTGAGAGACTTTGGTTTGAGCTTTTCCCATGTGCCTCTTCTTTGTGACAGCACGAGTGCCATAAGTGTAGCCAAGAACCCTGTTCTCCATTCAAAAACCAAACACATAGATGTGAGATACCATTTTCTGAGAGATCATGTTGAGAGAGGAGACATTGACCTTGGCTATGTTACTACCCAAAACTAGCTCGCTGACATCTTTACCAAGCCCCTGGATCAAGCCTCTTTTGCTCATTTGCGGGGGGAGTTGGGTGTTTGCTTTCCTTTCTAAGTTGGGTTTTGGTGCTTCTCTTGTATCATATATGTATAGTCATTTTTCTTGTTTGGCTTTTATTGCATCTGTATCATGTTGCATTTGTATCATATTGCATTAGATGAGCTTCTCTTGTATGCCCTATATACTACCTTATGCTACTTGTGAGATAGTGCTTTGGTTGGTTACTTTGATGCAATATGCAGTTATGCTCTTGATGATCTTGTTTACTTAATGAGATAACTGCTTTCTGAAATCTAATGCTATATCACCCATGAGTTGATGCTTAGTTATGATTTGCCCCTGTTTGAATGCTAGTTCCATTTTTAGCTTATGTTTGGAATGCATGTTCTTTTCAATCTGGTCAAAGATCTAGGTATCATTGCGGATGTTTAGCCCATGATGCACCCCTTGGAGAAGCATGGCTTCTTTGTGCCGTAAAGGCACTTCATGTACCTTGCCTTGTGTGAATCGTGAAAAGCAAAATTCAAGAAATTCACCAAGTCTTTATGCTTTATTGTTTATAGTTTGGCTTGCTTAGTTGTTACAAGATGTCTACCAAAAAGAAGTAGGCACTTGGTTTCAACAAAGCTTCACATGACAAGAGATGCGTATGTGGGTGTCTGCACTGATCTTTTGTCAAGAATGGTTTTTCCTTGTATGAGTTTTCGATGGCCTAGTTATTCTTGCTAGGGTATTTCTTAACAAGGTATTTTCTCATGTGGTGATCTTTTTTAAAAAAACATTGCTAAAACTGCTTCCCATACTTGTTGTAACATGATTTCATCTTGCTGGCGATGCAGTTGCTTCCTGTAATACTCCAAGCTTATCTCTCTTGTAGCCTTTGAGAGTATTTCATGGTATATCTGACAAGCTTGTTAGTTTCTACATTTTCATGTCATGTTTTTCGACTTTCATGCTTATCTTGATACTTGCATTGCCAACAAGGGGGAGAGATTGCACACAAACTCATCTTTTGTCAAGGGGGAGAGTTTTTCATGCATTTGTTTAGGGGGAGTCCTGATTTTAGGGGGAGCTCTGTGAGTTTTTATGCTCTTGTGCTCATTTGCTCGAGCTTCTTACCTCTTCTTGAGGAGCCGGCACTTTGATTTGAGCTTGTGTCTGCTCTTGTGCTTGCTTGCCGGTCGTGTTGAGCTGTTGTACCTCTTCTTGAGGAGCTGGATTTGGATTTTTCATGTGATTGGTGTTGAGCCCATTTTTCTACCTTTTCTTGAGGGATTACATGTTTTTGTCTCAATCGTGTCGAGCCGTTGCCCTTATCTTAGGGGGCTAAGACCTTCCAGTTCGAGTTTCTTTTTTATTTTCTTATCAAACTATGAATTTGTGTTTGGTGTTGTCAATGCACTCATCAAGGGGGAGATTGAGGACCAATGGATGGTCACCCTTGGATGATGAGTGATTGACAACGTTGTGTTGGATTGATGTGCTCTTGGTTTGTGATGCACAAGTGTGGAGCTCGGAGGCGGTGATTAATGGCGAGGTGAAGGTCAAGTAGAGACGGGCCGTGCCGATGGATCGGGAGCGGTGAAGGACGGACGTGAGGCTTGGACTGAGGGACCAGAGTGCCGGAGGATCAGCCACGGTGGCTGACACTTGGGGACATCGACAAGCGCAAGTGTACATGGAGGAGTGACCATGTTGACCAAGTCAAGACGGTGGATGTGCAAGTCAAGCAAGGGTGCTAGAAGACTTGGCGGCCGGGTGGTCGAGGATGGTGGTGACACGTGTCGAGGAGCGGGTTTGGTGGTTTGGGCCGAAAAAACCACAGGCGGATGGTTTCCGGGTTTGGGCCACAAAACCCGAGCGGAGGTTCCGAGGAGGAACACGGAGGCACGTGGAGGAATCACAGAGGCTGCGTCGAGATGAAGCAAGTCTGTGCAGGAAGCATGGCCGTCCGATCGACTGAACACACAGATGGACCAAAATGCCCCTGCGTGGGTAGTTATCTTAATTTTAAATTGTAGGGGTAATTTAGTCATTAGGGGAGTCTCTAAATAGAGAGGGGGGCTGGTTGTTTTAGCACCTCTCCAAGCACTTCATCTATCTAGGGTTTTAGTAATTCATTAGTCTAGTCTCTCTCTCTCTCTAGTTTATCTCTCTAGAGGTCATCGGATGTTTTGAGCATCGAATTCATGTATTGAACCGAGTTTTTTGTTGCAGGAATGGAGACCCTAACCTCCTCGTGTCCTCCGTGTGTTGGGGGATGACAGCTTTGTGCAATTCTCGCTTGTGTTCTTCGCGTTCTTGTTTTCTCCCTTTTTCTCCCTCTCACATTTTTGGTTGATTCGTGATTTCTAGGAGTTCTTGAGTCAAACCGGTCTTCTGGAAATGAACAAGGACATAAGTTGAACCTTTCCAGCAAAGGGATTTGATTGAAACCTCACGAGTTCATAGATCGGGGTGATTCAAGTTTTAGGGTTGAAAGAGCGGTGCTCTTCATAACATTTGGAATTTCCATTGTTTGAGAAATCTTTTTGAGGAGATCATTTCAGAACAGCTTTGGTATGTTGTTGTGATGCTATACTTCAAATTTCGTGATTTTTGGAGGTTGTTTGATCGAGTTTAAAATTTTTCTTCTCTCCTCACGAAGGCTGTTTTGTGTGCTATCGCAAGATCCGATGCAGTATCAGAAGTTCCAAAGGGTAAATTGCTGAAAACCTGAAAGTCTCTGTCGGGAGTTTCCCGGTACTTCCGATAGGTGTCGGAAGTTCTGAGGGGTAATTTGCTGAAACAACAGAAACCCCCTGTCGGGAGTTTCCCGGTACCTCCGATAGGTATCGGAAGTTCCGACAAAGTGTCGGAAGTTCCGACAAATGTGTTTTGAGCCCTGTTTTGTCTCAAAACTTTGGAGTTTTCTTCCGCTTCTTTTTCAAGAGTCTTGTTGTGTCTATTGGTCATTACCCTAGACACCCAGTCACCTAGTTGACTCGTGGATTGCTCGTTTTCGGCTGGCATTGCTTTTTGGGGATTGTTCTGGGACAGAGGCCTAAGAAATTGAAACAAATATTTGAGGCTCCCATTCACCCCCCCCCACTGGTCGCTTTTCCAGTCCTTCATTAGTTCTAGTTTTCCTTTGAGAAACTGAGATTGATTCGTTGTAACTATGGCGACAAGTTCTTTTACAGTGATCCAGGGCTCCTGTTCTTGTTCTCCTCGACTGTGTTGATTAGTCCTTTCAAATTGAGAGCTTGAACCCTTCTTTACTTCATTCATATTTGCAATCTCAGATTGCGCGTTTATACTTTCTTGCTTGTGTTCTTCGATTCGCTTGCAGGGAAAGCCTTCTCGGCGAGGTCAATCAAGTTGTGCTTGGTTGATAACCAATGGAGCAGTGGTGTAGCAGTTGCAGGGATTCGAATCGTGTCTGATTAGAAGCCCGGATCATCAACGTCGAGTCTCCACCAATCAAATTTATCATTACCTTTCAGAAGATCAGGCCAATGCTACATCATCATGATGACGGAGAGGCTGCACAGTGCTCAAAAAAAGAAAATCCGAGCGAACACAAAGCCATATGCGTAGAGTGAAGTTGAGTGCCGAGTCGATGGATGTGAAACATCCAGCAGGTCGAAGAGAAGGACATGGAGGGCGTTGCAAGATGCACTCCATGGGAGTAGTCCCCAAGCATTGAAGCGATTAGTATCATCGGTCCAATGGTCAAAGAAGAAAAAGTTAATCCCAATAGCAGGTGCAACTGCCTGAACACAAGGATGGGCAAAGCCACATGGCATGACGACCAAAAGTAGGTGCTTAGCCTTCGAGGACGAGGACTAGTAGAGCCACGGAGGCTCGCCGACCTGAAATAGGCGCCTAGCCCCCCAGGACAAGGACTGGCGGAGCCGTGGAGGCACACCGACCATAAATAGGCACCCAGCCCCCAAGGACGAGGACAAGCCTATCATGCCCCTAAGACGTAGCTAGACCTGCCCGATGTGACAGCCATAGCATGGGCCGAGGTGAGGAAGTGTGGGCCGACCAGTCAGGCATACCGTTTTCTATACCCAGAGGGGTAGGACAACCGCCTCAGGACAAAAACTCTAGTCGAGAATGGCACTTCAGCTTCCCTGCTATCCTTCATACTGTTGGCTATCTCATTGGAGATATGGCTTGTTGTGCTGATGTCAGTAGCCGGTCCATGGTCGCACAATCGACCATGAGTTCTATACTTGTATCAGTTGAAAATTGTGTCAACCAAAGGGAAGGGGCCATAAGTGATTGGGGGTTGCGGTTTTCGCTGCAGTCGAAGAAATTCTAGGAGTACTAGGAGCCTCAAATATGTATTCATTCAATGGGAGGCCGAAGCCATTTTACATACACAAACGAAGCCATCGCCGCCCATCAATTCGACGAGGCAGGAAAATGGGTGCTGGTGCTACAACTACGGTGGAATGAGGCAACAAAGCTCCTCGCTAACCTTCTGCTAGCATCAGCAACCTACTCGAGAAGGTCGGGGATAGCGGTGCCTTCAAAACTCAATGCACCAAACTCGTGGACATAGCCTTCATAATTCGGTGTACCAGGCCTATGGCTGTTGGTCAACATACCCCATGAATAATTGGCAAATTGTAGCTCTGAGGGTAATTACCGTCGAGAGAAGTACACAAATAAGTAGTCGGTGTGTTGCCCCGCATGCGGATGACAAGCTGGAAAATAATTAGGAAAGTGACTTAGTGATTCGTGGACGATTGTTGAAAAAGCTATGGAGGTCGTCGATAAAGCCGTGATGATTGTTGATGAAGCAAACTAATCGGAGTCGATTCCGACTAGTTGTCGACGGTGTAAGGCCCACCCCGACTAATTTTCTAGTCGAGATGAGTAGTCACCGGTGAGCGTCACGGCATAGTCAAAGTAGTCGTCGGTAAGTTGCTCGTCGAAGTAGTTGAGATTTTCACTAGCGCGATGGGCACGCCAACCTGAAATAGGCACCCAGCCCCCGAGGACAATGACTGGCGGAGCCGCGGAGGCACGCCGACCTAAAATAGGCGCCCAGCCCCCGAGGATGAGGACTGGCGGAATCACGGAGGCACGCCAACCTGAAATAGGCACCCAACCCCCGAGGATGAGGACTAGTGGAGCCATGGAGGCACACCATTGAAAGCATAATGAAAAACCCCGCGGACTCCTTCCGACGTGCACGCCGCAATAACGGAAAACCCGCAGATTCTGTCGCTAGGGTTACGCCGTCACACCCTTCAAAAGCTAAAGGGGTGTAGATCTATTTTCACTTCCATCCATTACACTCGCGTCACCACCGCCACAGTCCATAGAGCACATCACCGCTGCGCCCGCAAACCCTAGGCCGCGCCGCCGCGATTTCTAATCGGCTCGCGCGCACTTCGCTGCCGCCGCCCGAGCCGCTGCGCCACCGTATCCGCATGAAGACTCTTGCGAATATTAGATCCAAATCGCAAGGCCTAGAAACCAAAGAAATGGCGTGTACACAATCACCATCAAAGTCAAACCCAAGTTTAAATCACAACACACCTTACTCTACAAAGAAAGAAAAGTTCAAAATCTTGTCTAGGTGAATGTGGTCAAAATGCACCGATTTAGTACTCGGCACCACGCATCTCCTGCCACGTCAAGTAGGGATCAAGTAGGCATTGGGTTCAGTAATCGAGTTTGAAACCAAAGCAAGGCATCTTCGAGTCCGAAGCGAAGTTGGCCTCCTAGACGGTACCTCGATGAGAACCAGCACTCGCAAGGGTCGGCCGAACCAAGGGTTCAACCGAACTGCCCTTGTCCCCTCTCATCTCCAGCTTCCACGTGGTGACGGTTTAGGTCGATTAAGGGATATTCCTCGAAGATTCCCTCACAAAACTGCCACTTGGAGCTCCTGACTGAAGGAAATCTCCAACTGCGTTTGAAAGCCATAGTTACGACCCTACCAGCGGGCTGGCCCCATAAGGGGTGGACAACGAAGTCCCTCGAGTCGGTCGAACGACTCAGGAGATGAATCGGAAGAGGGACTAGGCAGTGTGAGATGCTCCAAGATGAGCCAAGCTAGCGTTCCCACGGACAGAAATTTGGATCTTTCTCGAACGAACCTGTTGAAACTCAAAGTGAGTGCAGCATGCGACCATCGAGTAATTTGCCGTTTGAGCTCGAAAAACCCGCCTCCACTAGAGGAAGTGCGGGGCGATTAGAAACAAGATAGAGAGCAAAACTAGATTCAAAATTTTTTTATTTCCCCATCATTTGATTTTTTCCAACCCACATTTGCATGCTGGAATTTTTCTAACCATTTTTCCCTTTCCATAAAAATTCTGAAAATAATTTTTGAGCTAAATTTCTTTGAAAAATATTTTGAGCATTTATTGAGCAAACTTTGGCAGAGGCACCCAGGCATGATGTCATGTAACCGTTGGGAAGCCACTGGCCAAAGGGGGTAGTTGGTGGGGCCCACCAGGGTTCAGCCGAACCAGGGACAACGGTCCCTAGGTGCCACCAGTGCCAACGGGTACTAGCCGTGGGGCCGGGCTTATTATTCGGTACTCGGTGGTTTGCCCCATCTATCTACTTAAAATGGACTAAGGTCGAAAAGCGATGGTGTTCGTGATCAAGTATTTGAAAGTACTAATCTCATACCTCATTGGCTTGGCTATTTTTGAGAAGTCCGGAATGAAACGCCGGTAATAGCCTGCTAGACCAACAAAACTCCTAATTTGATGAACGGAAGTAGGTGGCTTCTAGCCCATCACCTCTTGCGCCTTGCTTGGGTCAACTGTTGTGCCTTCACTAGATATGGTGTGTCCTAATAATTTCACACTATCCAGCCATAATTTGTACTTGGAGAATTTGGCATAAAGCTGATGATCTCTAAAATGTTGAAGAACAATGTGGAGGTGTTGAGCATGCTCTTCTTCATTCTTGGAATATATAAGGATGTTGTCAATGAAAACCATGACGAACTTGTCAAGCTCGGGCATAAACACCGAATTCATGAGATACATGAAATAGGATGGAGCATTTGTGAGCCCAAAGGACATGACTAAGTACTCATATAGTCCATACCGAGTAGAGAAGGCGGTCTTAGGGATGTCACTCGGCCGGATCTTAATTTGGTGATAGCCAGAGTGGAGATCAATCTTGGAGAAAACTCTAGCTTTGGCGAGTTGATTAAAAAGAAAATCAATGCAGGGCAAGGGATACTTATTCTTGATGGTCATCGCGTTGAGAGGTCGGTAGTTTACGCACATCCTTAGACTATCATCCTTCTTCTTCACAAAGAGAGTTGGGAAGCCCCAAGGCAATGTGCTTGGGAGAATGAAACCCTTATCTAATAGCTCTTGAAGCTGGGTTTTCATCTCTGCCAATTCCACAGGCGGCATTCGGTAAGGCCTCTTTGATATCGGTGCCGTGCCTGGTTGCAGACAATGGCAAATTCAATGTCCTATCCAGTGGCATTCCTAGCAAGTCATCCAGAAAAACATCGACATACTTGTATACCACGGGAATATCCTCCAGTCGGACTCTACTGCCGGATAAGCGCACAAATTTATGCATTCTTAGGCTAGCAAGTAAAGTGTGGAAGATCCATGGGTAGGTGAATTTATTTGGATGGCCCGTGCTGACCCACATGAGACCTCATGAGAACCCAGTTCTAGAGAGAGCGGGAGTATGTCCACGCCCCGGTTCCATCAGGTACTAGGCTTACTGATTCCCCATACTCTCAGCATGTGTTTAGTACATTCAAAAACTCGACCAAGACTCCCACACGTATTGACCTTAGCAGCCCGTCTTGATCTCAAAGCTCGCATTCCCCGTGTCCACCTCAGGGCCTTTCAACACCTAAGAGGCTAAGGGAGCAGAGTACTCACGAAGAGTCTTCTGGGCCATTGCATTTGATGTAGATGGCTCAGTCGAAATTCGAACACATTTCTTGAGTTGAGATACATGAAAGATGTCATGGATAGTGGAGAGTCTGGGTGGAAGTTTTAGCCGATAGGCAATAGGTCCACAAATTTCTGTGATTTTATATGCCCCAATATATCGAGGAGCTAAATCACATCTCTATCAAACCTACCCTACATGATCAAATCATTATGGCACAGCTAGAGGATGAAAAGGTAAACTCATTAAGCAAAAGCTTTCTCAAAGGGACGAAGGATGCCGTATCGTAGAAGCTGACTTATGAAGCCAACGCGCGCAAAGATGCTGAGCGCTGCTTAGAGGCTGCAATACGTAGTCTTCAGCATGACCAACTAGTAATTTTAGGGTTGGAGGTGGAGCTAGAGGATCTTCGTAAGGTGGCCGGCTATGTGATGGACATGGTCCAACTAGAGACCGACCTGGCCACGCCAATGCCATTGCTCGATCACCTCAAGGTTGCACCTAGTCGACTAAAGGAGCTGTTGAAGGACACCACGGTAGAGTGCGTCAAGAACGTCTTGGCAGTGTTGGCGACACATTTCACCCCAGATCCCCTTGGAGGGTGCTGGGACAGGAGTCACGGCCGGCTTCAATGCGGATGCGCTTCCAAAACTGGCCGACCAATATCATGATGTAGCGGAGAACATTGTCAATGACTTGGACCTATAAAATGAAACTCTGTGGTGTATTAAACTACGCGTGCGATGACTGGGCGAGGACCGGGCGTGTCTGGTCACCTCATCGGCGGGGATTGACCAGTGGCGCTTGGCCAACAGCGCGACGCGATGTGGCGCCAGGCGATGCGCTGTGCGCGATCAACCTGGATCGGGTCTAGGTTGTCAGGTTAAAACACCGACATCTGGCACACCAGGTAGGGGTGATCGTCGAGATCATCGGGCGAGCTTGAAGAACCTCATCTTCAAAATCAATTTCCTCAATGAGAAGCAAGTCACTGAGTTCCAATTCAAAGCAAAGTCGAGAAGCTTGGGAAAATAATTGGATCACGGGCGATTCCATCCACAGAAAGCTGCAAGTCCCTATCCTAGTTGAATCTGACAAGGCAACTCCAAGGATCGCACCGATCAAGATTATAGCTCACGCGGCAACACCTACAATTGGCAAGCCAACGCGCCAGCGACAACCTTGACTACTATCGGCCAGATGTACTCCGGAAGCCTTTCCCACACCTCGGGAATCAACTTAGAGGCTGCTTGCTTAAAACTCAAAATCCTTCCACAAAGGGCGTTGGTTTTTGTGATAGCCCTAGTCATTAAGAGACTAAATCAAAGAATCATCAAAGTGATTAAGGAATAAATCAAAGCTAGCTCCAAGTGACTAAGTGTAAACACCTTTGTAATGATGCACTTGGGAAAGCAAGTAAAAACTATCAGTGAAATAGAAAGGAGAGTAATAGTACTTTATTTTGATAGCTTCCATTTAACATACATGTTCTAGATTTGCAACTTGTGTTAGTAGAATCCATGGTCTTCATGATGTTTTAAATCTAAATGCTTATTGTTGTCTTAATATTGTTAATTGTGTAATAAAAAGTGAAAAATTGATAAAATATTGAAACCACTTTTAGTAGCCTTTGTTTTCCACACAGAATCTAGGAAAAATGATGTTGATGCTTTTATGGTTGATTTACAAGCCTTTTTGGATTTAATGTGCTTAATGGTATTTTATCTTGTTTATTTTATATCTCCACATTAAAAATTGCTTTTGATGTGAATCCAATTTTCATGATTTTGTATTGTTGTCTTCTGTTAGTACAATTTATTTCATAATTGTTTCTCAACAAATGATTTTTGTCTTGCAATTTCGTGCTTGCTTGGCTTATCGTGCAAATTAGTTTATCTCATTGTTATTGTATGATTTGGTATTGTTTGCAGCTAGATTGTTCTGTTAAAAATCCATTTCTTACTATTTCTCTTATTTTTCATGCATTTCATGAGCATTCGCACTCATAGCATCATCTCTAATGCATGCACATATTTCATTCTTTTAGAAAGTGATTTGCCAGAGAACGTGACCCTTGAGCCGAGGCCAACGTAGAGCTCTAGTTGAGCCCAAAGAGAACCAAGGCAAGTCGCTAAGCATATTTATCTCCTACTTTTGAAATGAAATTGTTACTATGTATCGCTATGCATGTGGGTCATCTTATTGCGTTATCAGAACCCATGTTTTTGTTATTATGGACTCCCTAGCTTTGTTGTCATATACCTTGTTGCTCGAGTAGTATGCTTATAATAACTTGATCTTGCAAATTACTTAGCCATGCTTAGTCATAGAACAATCATGTGGTAAGGGAAATGGTCATAGGTTAATCAATACCGTCTCTAATGAAGTTCTTTAATGTTGTTGAACAAATGAACATGATGGGTAAATTTGGATATGAGAATTGAGTAGTAGGAATTGCAACCACCAAAGTTCACAAGTTAACACATAGGGCACGATACATATTAAGCGTCATACATCGCGATACAAGACTACTAAAGGCTAACGGTGCAACTTCTCATTCACTCCTAACCAAAAGTGCTCATAAAAAGACCCCTAACCACTTTAGGACAACCCCCACATGCGACAAGATAAGTTAAGAGCATCTTAAATAAACAAGTAAGTGGATACAAAACAATGGGGACATGATTAAGTTCGGAACATAATTTGTATTCATTATTTTTTCACAAAACTTCATTAAGAGGGTTGAAAGACTCAGGTAATAGGTAGGGTTCATTGAATGTAGAAAACTAAGGGACCTGGTTGTAAACCTTGAAAAGTTCTAAGGGTTGTGCTGTAAAAAGAGAAAATTCAAGTTTGAATAAACTACATTGAAATGGCTAAAACTTTGGAAATCTGTAGAAAAGCATAGGAAAATGATAAAAATACGAAATAAATTTTGGTAGCTTCCAACTGCTCATACCTAACTAGTAAAAATACTTGTTCTTGTGACATAGGTGTTTTCCATTGCTTAACAAAATGCATGTTGTTTAATCTCCTTATTGTGGAATAAATAGATTCCATGCCTATAAAATCTTGATAAAATCACAGGAGTCTCTAATAGTGTTGGAAACCTTTCTGTAAAATTTGTGGAACTAAACTGATGATAGAACTCTAGTTAAAAATCCTTCTTCATAATCTGCAATATAACCATATTTGATTGTTAGTAAATTCGGTGGTTATCAAATCCCTCTCAATTTTTTACAGTAGACATCTGGTGTAGGGGGAAAGCTCTTGTAAAAATTTCATGTTCATATCTTAACAGATGCTTCCTAAAACATTTATTCATGTTGAAAGCTAGACTAATTATTAATAATGATTACTATTAGGACTTGTAGGCTCACAAGTGATTATTTATGTTTTCCATCAGTACCATGATCATCTCTAAAAGGTTGATAAATAGTACCAACACACCACAACCTGTTGTCTTTTGAATAATAAGCTTCTAAGAATTTTGTATATGTACACAATCACCATCAAAGTAAAATCCATATTTTCTTTTCAACCAACCTTGTTTTGTCAAGAAAATAAATGTTTATAAACTTGTCTAGGTGAATGTGGTCGAAAATACACCCTATGCTTTTGCAATGATTAATGAAATGAAACCTACATCATGAAAGGTTATAAATGAAATCTTATGCATATGCATCTCATGTAGAAGCTAACCTCGCTGACGGAACGTACGAGCTCGGCCCAGAATGTGAAGGATACCCTCCTGCTGAGCTGAACATGATCAAGGCAAACCAAGGCCCGAACCAAAGTTCGGAAAAGCCCAAGGCTGATTTAGGGCAAGAAGGCAAGCCCTGGAGCATAATCCTAGTTTCCAAATTATGCAATACTTATGTTACTTATGTTTGTGCATTAAGTTCATAGGAGTATTGAAACCTTAGTTGCATGCTCCCTAGTACCCATGTTTGAATACTAGAATGATAAGTCATTTAGTTACTATGCTAAATAGGGTCACGATAAAAGTCGAGTGATTTCCTATCACTCGCGAACTATAGGAGTTGTCTGTTTACTTAAGGGTGGGGCTTGGTACTATGTTCCTAAAATTGTTGATGCCCAATCTGTATAGAGGAAAATTTGCTAAGGTTGAAACGTGTCGGCGTTCATGGTCAAGTGTTTGAACGTACTAAACACATGCTGAGAGTATAGGGGATCAGTAAGCCTAGTACCTGATTGAACCGGTGTGGACCTATCCCCCGCTCTCTTTGGAACCGAGTTTTCCTGGTGCACCACGTGGGTACAAGTGCAGCCACGGTACGGCGTCGTTCTAGGATTGGTGGGGCCTTGTATCCAAGGGAAGTGGGATCTGGACAAGCGCCGTGAATTGATGGGAACCGTTGATATATGTGAACCCGTCGTGGTACGCATATGTCGTGTGTTTAGGTGCACCTTGCAAGGTTAAGAAATTCGATTCGAATCGTCTTCTTCTCATAGTTTGGGACTACTTGATCATGTGCTGCATTGAGTAAGAAGATGAACAAGGATGATGATTAATATTTATGCTTGATTAATTTGCTTGTTCTACCATGCTTGCTTAGAATATGTGCTTACCTAGAATGGTTATTCAACTAGAACTTGATGCTAAAACTTGAAAGTAAGAATTCACTTTAGAAGCTTTTGGCAAAACAAACCCCTCAGCCAAAAAGCCTTGCATGTCTAGGAGTCAGTGGATTACATACCACCCGATGGGTAAGTCTTGCGGAGTATTAGTATACTCAGCCTTGCTTGTGGCTATATTTTTAGGTAATGTTGATGTTGATGACATGATTGCTAGTGTGACTTAGCTGTGCTAGCTCCCTCCAGGATGGACGGTTGGCGAGGACTGTGGTGAGTGATATCATGGATGGCTTCACCATGGTATCGTGTATCGACATTAGACTTATCATTATTTTCCACTACTTTGAACTCTGAGCGACTTTTCTCGGTTTGTTATAATTAATTTGGGACCTCTGTAATATTTTATTTGAATTGTTGTACTCTCTGGGCTCGTCTTCGTGCGAGTTTTGTATGCTTGTTTCGATCGGAAATACGTGGTTGTATCGGGTGAAACTCGACAGACTACCATTTTGATTCGATCAATGTGTCTACTCGCATGTGAGGCGATATTTAGCACACTTTAGCCGAGTTAATTTGGGTGGTTCTACCATAGTTTTTCCCGGTGGAAAGAACTTCGCGGTGAACATCGCAGAGCATTTCTCCCATGTATTTACCTCTGTACGGCTCGCATAGAACCCTTTCTTCGCCTTCCGAAGGAGAGAGAACTGGAATAGTCAGAGACGAATAGCATCTTCACTCACCCCTCTAATGGTGAAGGTGCTGCAGAGCTCAAGGAACTGTTGCAGATGGGCGCTTGCGTCCTTGTTGGCTTTCCCATAGAATCGGCTAGCCTGCACTAAGGTAATGAGACCCGTCTCCATCTCGAAGCTTGTGTTCCCTGTGTCCACCTCTGGGTCTTTCAACACCTGAGAGGCTAAGGGAGCGGAGTACTCATGAAGAGTCTTCTGGGCCATCGCCTTTGACGTAGATGGTGCAAACTAAGCTGGATCGACTACCGAGAGAGTAATCTGAGGAGGAACGACATGACATCGTACCCTTCTCACAAGTGACTCTGGATTCTCGCTGAGGTTTGACGGCAAGTCAAAACCAGTCATACACTACCTGTCTTCACATCAAAGATAGAGAAGACAATCAAGGCTAGCCTGTTTGAGTTATGATCTATCAACTATAAATATAAACATATACAAAGTAAAAACTTTTAACCAGTGCCTTCCTCAGCAATAACGCCAGAAATGCTTGTTGGTATATTTAACGATCACGAATAAATTCATAAGTGTACGGATGTACCGTTGTAGCATTTCACCCAAGAATATTCCCGAGGGTATCGTATTTCCCGAAGGAAGGCGGGTAGGTCAAAAGAGTTTACGATGCATATGAATATATCATAATATGGATAGAAACACTACTCAAGGCAAGGGTAAGGTAATGACAGATAGGGTAGTATGACACACACAAGAATCATTTCAAGATAACTAAGCTAGGGAGAAGGAGCAAGAGTTAGCCCTATGCTCATATGTACTTCCTATATACTGCACAGATCATACAAGCATAATATACATACACATTGTATAGGGACCAGGCCTATGCACCTAGGCACACACGGGGAGATAGTACCCTACCGGTCTGCCGGCGTAGTTACTGCTAATTTACGAACTCCTACAGCGTACCCGAATGTGGGGGATTACAAAGGATGGATAGGGCTGTCACCACCTGCCACCTGCCACCTACCCCTACCAATCCGTAGGGCAAACTCATATCCAATGAAGATAAGCAATCCAAGCACCATGCTTGCATTGTTAACAACACTCCAGCCATCCCAAGCTATTGTGACAAAGGCTGAAGCCATCATAGACAATGCCATTGAACTGATACCGTGACATAGATCGACTAGCCTATATATGATATATACGCACACAATGTATGTACTATAGCATGGTCTAAAGGTACACATGAGACCATATAATCATATACTACGATAGCAAGGGTATACTACTAGCATACGAGCGTATAAGCCTATCATATCAACATAGCAAGGGTATAAGACTAACTCATGCATAGAAGAACCAAATATAACACTATATGAAGAAGATAAATACTTTGAATAACATAAAGTTAACCTAGGAATGTAAGATACAAGAGCCATACTCTGAACTCCAAGAAGACATGAAACCCTGAAGTAGAGCTACTCCAGCCTAACTACACTAACTTGAAAACTACGAGGGAGAGAGTTTTTCAACTTGTGGTGTGTATGAGAGAGAGGGGAGAGCTACTCTATTTATAGGAGCTTGGAGGCGGTTCTGCTAGGGAATATCCGGGGAATCTTCCATAACCGACATAGGGGCCCCATAAACCGTCGCCACGCATCGCCTGGAGATGACGGGAGTCAAGGGCGGTTCAGCTACCCCCTTATGCCCTTCCTTCCTTCCCCCTTCCCCCCCCCCCCCCCCCCCGCAACCGCCTTCGCCTGGGTGACTGCCTGATGGGTCCCAATGACAGTTGTGTGCGTTATGCGGTGGATTGAGGTGGTTGTAGTAGTTTGTGGGCCCTTCAATCCATGGGATGCAGACATGGCAGCTTCCTATTGGTTGGAGTTGTGTTTCTTACTCCTTAGAGTGTGCTTTCTCCTTCCTTTTGTGTTTATTCACCTGCACTCAAATAATCTTCAAGGACATGTGGAACTACATTATTCTTAACTAAATATGCGTGTAAAAAATGCTAATCCTCCTTTATTCTTGAATATATTGACGGCTATATTTGGTACTTAACGACTATCAATAGCGTCGATGGACATCTTCATCTACCTCGTGCCCGTGGCGGCGGTGCCGAGCAGGATCCGACCAGCCAGTTGAGGAAGATGAGTACGAGGTCGCTCACTGGCTGTTGGGCCCTTTTGCTCAGGAAAGGATGGAGGCGTTGGATCGAGTATGAATGCTGGAGATGGAGCAAAAGTTACAACGTGACTTCATGAAAAGTATAGTGTGTATCCTTTGCTCTTATTCAGTGTCTCCTTCCCGTGCATTGTGGTGAATAGCCTCTCGCTATGGTTTGTTTTTTCGTTGACTCGTTCAGAAATCAGAACTGAGACTTGGCATTGCCTCTCTGGGTCCGTGTCCATTTCTATGCATGACCACGCACATGGCATTGTTGGAGCGATGGACCTACCGCTGTGTCAGGAAAATACAGACCGGTACTTCTACATGTACATCGATATAATACACTGTTACGTACTCCCTCCTCCCTCCATCATAAAGTATATAGATGGTTTTGAGTTTCTAAGTTCGTAAATATTTATCTAGATATGGTGCATACGACATGATGATACATTGGCAGTTTGGCACATTCCTGCTACTGCGACTGCGACGCTGCGAGGACAATCGACGCGTCTGTGATTATCAGCAGCAATCAATGGTCGAAATAAAGTTTGTCCTGTGGTGCAGGTGACACTAGAAAAGTTTGTGTCACGTACTAGTAGTAACAAAAACAGCCGGCGTTAGGAGGAAAGAAGCACGGTGCACGTTCCTGTACCTTGGGTACGGGACACCGTACAGTTGCAGCTCCGTGCACGCAAGCGGATCATTGTGTTATTATTGTGTGGTGTGTTGGCATAAGTGATTAGAAATGCTCATAATTACACCCGAAGAAAAAGTCATATTATATAGAATTATCCTGTGTCGAGTCATTTTCCTGGTAAATCGAATTGCGCACCTTTTTTTGTTTTTCATACACAGAAACGCGACTACAGGCATTTTGCTACAAGAAAAAAGTGATTTATCAGAAGATGGTAGTACAAGAGCATGTGTTATGGCTGATAATCTTTTTGAGGAGCAAATGATTGGATTCGGCATCATCATTACCCTTGAAGATTTTCAGAAAAGGGATGGGATCATGGGAGGGCCGCCAGCATCTAGAGGAGACATCACATGATTTCCTCAAAAGGAAAAAGAGACAGCACACTTTGCTCAAAAGGTAGTCAGCCTCACCCACATTGTTGTCCTTGCTTCCAAAGATAGCGAGCGGTTTACTCACTCATGCAAGTGATTTGACGCCAAAATTAAGGCTTGCTATTAGTATTTGCTTATATACAGATATGCTCGAGTTGCATTCACCTACTAGAGTTGACGAAAAACATAATTAAGCACTTGTAGATTCCAAATTTATTTTTGAAAAAACTCACATTGCTGAGTGTGAGTGTGCCATGGTAGTAGATACATCATACATGCTGCCGTGAACCTCTCAAGAGACCGAAATCATCAGATATTGTTGACCGTTTAGAGTCTCTCCATAAGTGGAACAAAACCCATGAAATTTATGAAAAGAAAATACCCCACCCCTTAAAAATCTAACTTTTTTTGTGAATTTTGATTAACAATTAGTTGAATTATAAGTATATCAGCATATATAGAATTATACAACTAGATATTTCAAAATACTTTCACAATGTATTGGTTTTGTAGCCATAAGGAGCATATTTTGTGAGAAGACAATGGACAAAGTCTAGAGACCGAGTCAAAACAAAATATGTCTTGTATTTTCACATGAGGACATATTCATTTGTTCTGAGACTTCTTAATTCACCTGACGAACACCAACCTTGCATGGGTTAATTACGCTAAATATAAGAAATGGAGACCTGAAGTGCAAGCTGATCATGAGTAATGCTGGATTCATTCGAGGCACGCTAAATTATTTTTCCTGCTACTTGCACGGTAGTTGCTGCTCGTTGGAATCGTAGGAGACAAGTTCAGTCACCAGCCGATTCCAACGACCAAAGCCAGATATCGTCACGAACTAAGGGGTTGTTTGGGAGGGCTTCTCACAGCTTTACTTGTGAAGCCAAAGTCGATGAAGTCAGTTGATTTTGACCTTGACTTACACAATGACTTCATGCTATAATGCTCGTCTTTTTGCAAAACAGGTGGAGTCGAAAATAAAGCTAAAATAAGCCCCCCCCCCCCCGAACAAGGTTCTCCAACTTTCATGTGGGCAAATTTGTGGCTGGCACCGCATGATTAACATATTTGTTTTCTTTCCCCCTAACCTCCCTCCGTATAAGATGAATATAGCCCGCTTCCCATTAAGATAATATATTAGTTCAAATCTGCTTTTGCCTATGTTTATAACAAATATTTGTATGCTGAAACAATTATTAGTACCGATGGAACATTCTTTTTCCATATATTGGAATACTAATTTGGCAAAAGAACAAGCAAACGCTTATATTGAAGAGAAGGATCTTGATAGACTATAAAATTGTAAGTAGCACACGTATAGTATTTCTTGTGAGAAATGAAATCACGAGAACAGAGCTATCATTTCGCTGAAAAAACAAAGGCACTTAATTGGTTTTGAAACTCAAACTGATTGGCCCATGAACTGATCATAATTTGACAGAGCCCTACCACCGGTGTGCATCCATCCATAAAATACAAGGACAATGCGGTGTTTTGTCAGGTTTAAACCCATACCTGCGTGATCAATCCATCCAGATCTCACAGACACATGTGGGGGCGTTTGGTTCGTCGTTTAGCCTCCACTTATATAATAGATTTTGTAAATAATCTACGTTTAATACTTATCTAAATATTCGATGTGACGAGTACTAAAAATAAGCAGGAGAAACGAAACTAGGCCACATCTAGCTGCCAAGCGAACTTGCTAAATTCCACCGCTACAGCGAATTCCCATCCCCCACCGCCGACGACGAGACACCGCGGGACCGCGCTGAAAATCCGGAGCGGCCCCGTCTCGGCGTCTCCCTCCGTCCCGCTCCGTGGATTTGGATCCAAGCCCTCTTCCTTGCTCGGCTTCACTTTCACGGTTTCACCACCCACCAGCGTCAGCGTGCCAGCCACCGGTCAAAACTTCAAAGCGGCCGGGCGGGCACGCCCTGACGCCCCGCACCCTGTGCCGTCCCGCAGGTAAAAACGTTTCCGCCACCACCTCCCCAGCTCGCTTTGCGGCGCTTTGGCCCGTTCCTCCCCGCCCGCGTCCGGCGCCTCTACTTCCGCGCCAGCCAGCCAAGCCAACCACTCCCCTGCGTGCCCCAGTGCCGGCGGATTAACTTTTACTGCTTCGTGACCGAGGAGTAACAACGGATGGCTAGCAACCAAACATCCTCGTTCAAGGGTGAGGTGAGGCGCAGGCAGCGGTAGCGCTGGCGCCTGGCGACGCCCACCGGTCACCGTCCAGGGTCCATTAATGTCCTCCCGGAGGACCGCTACTGCTTGCCGCCTGCTGCTGGGGGGAGTGTGAGCAACCGCGTAGGTGAGAGATTGGTCCCGTGTGCACTGCGGCACTCTCCCTGCCTCCGACCCTCCCTCCCCTGCTGGTCCTCTTCCTCCTGCGACTGCTTGCTAGGTGCTGAGGAAGAATGGGGAAAGAATGTTGGGGGTTCTTGGATGCATTCGCGGGGTTCAGGCTTTGAAGTGACTTGGCGAGCTTCTTGCTATTGCCTCCTGGATTCGCTGCGTTAAGGTCAAAATCTCTGTGTTAGTCTGTTCCCGCATTTGCATTCTGAATGTCATTTCTCTTCTGCGCCATTTTGGTTCCTGATGCATTCTCTACTCTGGTACTACGGTGTGATTCGGTCTCAAGAAGATACTGAAATTTCCAATTTTCCTCCATGTTTTCAGTTTTACGTTTCCTTAAAGTCATGTGGTAAACCCTCGTTTCCCCGTCGAGTTTGCTGGATTCCTTCTTTTGCGATACAGCGGTTTTGTTTTACCGTCAAGCCTACTGCGTTTCTTGGTCGGTTTCGCTGCAGTTCTTGCTTGCAAGCTCAGATTTCTGTCTTGTTTCCTACCATTCTGTTATTAAGTCCCCATCAAGCGTTCTTGCAAAACCACAGGTTCCGAACTTGAATTTTGTATTTGTGCCAGCAAGCTCGTATGGTGGGGAATTCGCATTGGCAGTACAATTTGATCAATTTACTGTTGCCGTGTTCTTATTGCATATTAATGCTCTGCCCCGCGACCCGTCTGTCATTTTCTTTGTCGGGTTCCAACATATTTGGGCTACAACCCAAATGTTATTTTATTTAGACCGCAGGAAACTGTACACTGTTGCCTTGTTTCTTCCCCTGTTCGATCTGAAGTGAGGTTCTTCCGTCCGGCACCCAATTTGGATTTTTTATTTATGATAAGACAAGGATATGAGTCAGTTTACTGACATATTTGCCTTGTGCTGCTGTAATTACTCTTTGTTACTTCCAAAAAATTTGGGCTAAAAAATTATAATATTCTGCAGGAAACTGTTTTTAGCAAGGAAAGGTCTAAGAGGAATCAGTGTGCAACACTGCAACTACATTGCTCCACCTTGGGCCTTTCTGGTTTATTCTGTTGCGAGAGAAAATTCTCATTGAAGTTCTGACAATTCCAGTTTTGAAGTGATAAAAGTTCACCAAGATACCAAGCCAACGGAGAAAATATAGAGATAGTTGAGTTCCAATGGCTTGGCACCTGAGTATCCTTATCATGGCCACAACCTGTTTTATGTTATTCCCAAGAAGTGAACAGTCTTCAGAGAGCGAACTGCTGCAGCAGCTCAGGAAGCAGCTGGAGTACCCCAGGCAGCTGGATGCATGGGGCAGCCCAAGCAGCGATCCCTGCTACACTCAACCCACTGCGGTACTTGCTGTAACCTGTGAGGGAAATGCCATCACAGAGCTAAAGATAATCGGTGACAGGATCACCAAACCACCAAAGTTCAGTGGCTATTCTGTTCCTAATGTCACCCTTTCAGAAGCCTTTGTTGTTGATTCGTTTGTTACTACGTTGGCAAGGTTGACTACCTTGCGGGTTGTTATCCTTGTGTCTTTGGGCCTATGGGGTCCCCTCCCGGATAAGATTCACCGCTTGTCTTCCCTTGAAGTGCTTGATTTGAGCTCCAATTTTCTGTATGGATCGATCCCTCCTAAGCTGTCAGTCATGTCAAAGCTCCATACCGTGACACTGGATCGTAACTATTTCAATGAAAGTGTGCCAGATTGGCTTGACTCGTTCTCAAACCTCACTGTTCTTCGGTTGCAGAGTAACAGGCTGAAAGGATCCATACCAGCATCAATTGGCAAAGCTGCCATGCTTACGGAGCTCGCGCTTGCTGGCAATAGCATCTCGGGGGATGTTCCAAATTTAGCCTACCTAAATAAACTTGAGATGCTGGATTTAAGGGACAATCAGTTGGATGGAGATCTTCCAGAGATGCCTACAGCATTGGTAACAATCTTACTCAGCAAGAATTCACTAAAGGGTGAAATTCCCAAGCAGTTTGGTGAGCTAAACCGGCTTCAGCACCTTGATCTCTCATTCAACTTTCTTGTGGGGAGTCCTCCTGAAGGGCTCTTTGCTCTCCCCAACATCAGTTATCTGAACTTGGCAGCAAATATGCTTAGTGGATCACTCTCGAGTAGCTTAACATGCAGCAGTACTCTGGGCTTTGTGGACCTGTCCACTAACCGACTCACAGGTGATCTGCCTGCTTGTCTGAATGGCAATATGAATAACAAGGTCGTTAAGTTTGATGGGAATTGCTTTAGTGTTGGCCCTGCTCACCAGCATGAAGCTAAATATTGCCAACAATCTCATAAGGGATCAAACAAGGATGTTGGACTTGTAGTCACTGTTGTCGGTATTTTGTTTATTGTGCTTGTGCTTTCTCTGGTGTTAATGGCTTCAAACAGAAGAAGCTGTCAGAAAGTTCTTGCTGAACAACAGTTCCTGCAAAAGCATAAACAAGATAATTCAACTTCAGGAATGTCCTCAGAATTGTTAGTTAATGCAAGTAAGAGCTCTTAAGATTTTGGCGCATTACATATATCTGGCACTTTACCTTCTATGGAGACCCCCTTTTGTTACTTATTGAACTTTGTGACAGTGACTATTTATCTGTTTACAAAAACCAAAATAAAGAATTAAACAGTCCATTTCTCCCAAGTTACGTTATGTCTGAATGAGCAAATGTGACATAGTTTTTGTGTTTCACATTGTTACAGTACAGCATTGGACTTGCCATTTCATGCAATTGTTCAACACTGCAGTTGTGTATATGTAGATGTGAATAACAATATAATGATGGAATTGTCATGAAATCTGAATTCTTGCATGCATGAATTCTAATTTCTCTTAACTATAATACTCACATAAGATGATTTCTCCTGTTTTCCTTGTCAATTTCAATAATCTCCCCTTCATTGCAGGGTGTATATCTCAAGCTGTCAAATTAGGAACACAAATACAGCCTTCATATCGCATATTTTCTTTAGAGGAACTCAAGGAAGCAACAAAAAGCTTTGAAAGGTCAGCATTTTTAGGCGAGGGAGCAATTGGAAAGGTTTGTTGCCATATTTTAATATTCATATTTTTTATTACCAAATGTGATACAGTTAATACTTAATGTTTTTTTTCTTCAATATTGAGTATGGTTTAATCTGTTTTTTATCGCAGCAGAGTAGAAATATTGGTCAGAGTAGTATGAATAGTATTTTGTTGACCTTCCATTTGTCACAACTTATCTTATTTTCAGCTATACAAGGGAAAGCTAGAGAATGGCACCCTGATTGCCATAAGATGTTTGGCATTACACCAGAGATATTCAATCAGAAATTTAAAGCTTCGTTTAGATCTCCTTGCAAAGCTTCGCCACCCAAATTTGGTTTGCCTCTTGGGGCACTGCATTGATAGTGCAGTTGATGAATCAAGTGTGAAGAGGGTATTTCTTGTATATGAATATGTTCCTGGTGGAACTCTCTCTTCTTATCTTTCTGGTAATAACCTAAATTTAAATATGCAGAAGTAAATTTAAATGAAACAACGCAAATTTTTGGGGCCCAATTTGTTATTTACATTGCACTTTCTTTTCTGCCAGGCTCTAGTCCAGAGAAGACCCTAAAGTGGTGTGATAGGCTGCAGTTGCTGATTGCCATAGCTAAGGCTGTTCATTTCCTACATACAGGAATAATTCCTGGTTCCTTATATAACCGGCTAAAATCTTCTAGTATTTTGCTTGACGAACACCTTGTGTCAAAGTTGAGCGACTATGGATTATCGATAATCACAGAGGAGATATACAAACATGAGGTGGGTTTGTCATTCCGAATGAATGTTGCACCTTGCTCTCACCTATTTATTAAATTTTAATAAAGCAACTTCAAGGGTAGAATTCCTGTATTTTAGTATAAAACTAAACGTTTGCTGTTTGCAGGTAGTAGAAGAGAAAAGATACTTACAAAACAATGCTGCAGAAACGTAAGTCCCAGCTGCACAAATGCAGCTAAGCTTGATTTTATATGCATCTTCCAATTGTGCCTAGTTTGATTTCTGATATCCAGTTAAGACATACCGTAAAGTTTAGTGAAGAGTTCATTCCACTCACCAAATGCATTGAAATAGAAAAAGGAAAGGAAATCTGATTATAGGGGTTCATGAATGTCCTAATTAATGCTGATCCATTTCAAGAAACTTATATCTGTGTGTTTTTTTTTAGGGAGGATTCGGAGGATGATGTCTACTCCTTTGGTTGTATTCTACTGGAAGCACTTATGGGACCAAAATTACATGAAAAAGGGGGCCCTTTTGTTTTAAATGATTTGGTATATTCCCCTTCATATTTTACGTTATCAAGTTTTTAGTAGTGATACTTGATCAAGATTTGCTTGGTCCTGAGTAGGTCGCTTATTTACAAGAAGATTTTAGGCAATTTATAAGTACTTAAAATATCTATACTCCTGGTCATAATTAGTAATTAGACTTCATTCTGCATCATCCTTTTCACCTTCACAATTTGTAGTAACAAATATGCAAAATACCTGTAATCAACTTGAGTTACATTTTTTTTTCATTTTCTGAAAAGGATGAGGCATCCGGCGCAACTGATGAATGATTAATTCTCAGTGATCTAAGTTTGGCCTTCATATCTGTGTGACTGAAGTCCAACATGAGCATTAGTCTGGTCATACCAGTACAACTACTGGGGAAAACTACCAACTAAATCTAATAAACATTAGATTGTATCTGCAGGTTGCGTCAATATCATGCCAGGAAGAGCGAGAGGAAGTTCTGGATTCAGTCGTTATTGGCACTTCATCACAGGACTCCTTGTCCATAGTGGTTTCTATCATGATCAAATGCCTATCTGCCCAATCCTCAACCCGACCGTCCATCGAAGAGGTTCTCTGGAACCTGCAATATGCTGCACAAGTTCAGGTGACAACTGATGGTGATCAGAGATCAGAAGTTTCCTCACAAGCATGTTAGCATACCTGAAAATAGCAACATGGAAGCAATCTGGAACCCAGTGGCATCTGTATATTTTTGCAGTTTAAATAGCATGCTAAGTTCTGTAAGCTTAGCGGGGATATGGTTATCTAGCTACTCCCAGTGAAGGATAGCCGGCGGCGGTAACATTTTCCCTGCTAGCAGAACGAGTGCGTCACCATGGTGTTATGTAGAGCTTCCAGCATTTTGCCATGAATTTCACACCTCCGTCGTCAATCCAGAAATGCAGCACATGCTGCGTTCACTCAGAGCATAGAACTAGGTAGCTCCACTTCCACAAAATCAAGAATTGTTGCAGACCTGTTGCGCTTTCTAAATGCTTCATGATAAAACGAAACATAAGAATTTAAAAAAAAAAGAAAATGTATTTTTCACCTTCAAGTATTGTAAAAGTGTGAATTTCATCCCTTATACTCTCTCCATCCTAAATTACTATTCGTTTTGGTTTTTCTAGGTATATGACTTTTGCTACGTATCTAAACATAATATATATCTAGGCAATGTTTTTTAGGCGCTAGGCGGTTTCTAGGCGGAGACCCATCGCCTAGCACCTAGGCGTGCCTAGGCGTTTTGCCTTTTTTTTTATTTCAGCATATATAGCTGAATAATATATATAAATATAGTATTTCAGCATAAGTTGAAGATAAATTAAAAGATAAAGTGATAAATATGACACGATAATTGTCTAATTGATAAAGCCCCACTGCCATATCTTCTTCAATAGGTTTCCATATATCCATCCTCATCATCATCAAACTCTTCTTCTTCGGACTCAAATTCTTCTCCTTTATAAAGTTATCTCACTCTTGCACTTCTACGCAGCTCAAGTTGTTGATCTGCTCCCACTGCATCTCCAATAACAGACCAAGGTATCCCTGTACCTTCCATCTCCTCATCTTCCTCATCTCTATAGACAACTGTTGCACAATTATCTCCATCTTCATACAGAAAACCTTGAGCTTCAGTTGTCTCACTAGACAAGAGAACATCAGTGGTCTTCTTTGACATTATCCTTTCTTTCTTATTAATCAACTTGGAGTTGAATTGAACAAAGACCAATTTGTTGAGTCGGGTTGTAGTAAGCCTATTTCTCTTCTTAGTGTGTATCTACAAATTAAACATGAGAGCATATAACTATCTTAATTCCTGTAAGTTTACTGCTGAAATCTAGTCACTAGATATGGAGTTAGGGACTAACCATTTCAAATGTACTCCAATTTCCTTCACAACCAGAAGAGCTTGATGTCAGAGAAAGGATCCTTGTTGCCAACTTTTGTAAAGCTGGTGCTTCAGTTTCATACAGCCGCCACCAAGATGCTGAAATAAACAACAACTCTTTAATATTAGTTACAAACATACAATAGATGATAACCAGCTGTGTAACATAACTACATAAGTTACCTCTACCTGGATTGTAATCAATTTTTTCACAACTCCTTGCAAGCTTCTTGTTAAAATTTCCTTCTCTATTTTGAAACTTCTTTAGTTCAGTGTTGACAGCCTCATCTTGCTTCTCATCATGATGATAAAAAGTCTCTACACAGCTGATAAATCCTTCTGTTATTGTGGCTTTATCAAAGATTGATAGGTTACCATAGCTGTAGTATGGATTCAGCAGATAGGTAGTCAAATGCAATGGAGAATCTAGTCTTCCTTTCATCTTCTTGTCAATAATAGCAATAACTTCGTTGTAGCGGGACTGAACATTGCCATAGGCTTCCTTGATCTCTCTATTTACCTTCAGTAGTTCTCCATATAGGAAACCCATTGATGGCTTCACATCCCCATCAACCAAACAAAGAACTTTAACCAATGGCTCAAAAACACTCAATATTGTTGCTGTTGCATCTTTTCCTTTTTTTTGACATCACATCCTTCAATGTGTCCCACCTATTATGAACCACCATATTTCTTAGTTGGTCCTTCTTCTCTAGTATGCTGTTCAAAGTGAGAAAAGCTGAAGCAAACCTAGTCACTCCTGGCCTTATTATCTCTCTCCCCTCTGTGAAGTGTCTCAAGCACTCCAATGTTCTTGTATGCCCATATACAAATATGGTGAATGCCTTTGCTTGGTCAATCACCTTCTTGAACCGTGGCATGTTGCCAATTCCTTGGAGCATCAAATTGATTGTGTGAGTTGCACAAGAGCTCCAAAAGATGTTTGGTCTCTTCTCCAAAAGTAGCTTCTTTGCTCCCATGTTGTTAGAAGCATTGTCTGTCACTACTTGCACCACATCATTCGGACCAATGTCTTCAATTGCCTTGTCCACTAGTTCAAATATGACTTCACTTGTGTGTGACACATCTGACATCTCTTTTGAGCTGACAAAACTGGATCCATCAGCACATTTAGTGCACAGGTTCATTATGCTTCTCCTCTTCCTATCTAACCAAGCATCAGTCATAACAGAGCACCCATTCTTCACCTTCTCAGCCTCACGTTCTCCCAGCAAACTCTTGGTTCTTGCATATTCTTCTCCTAGCAAACTCTCTCGTAGATCACGCAGAGGTGGAGGTTGAAGTCCAGGGCCAAACTGTCCAATTGCTTCACACATTTGCTTGAACTCATCATTGTCACAAGCATTGAATGGTATGGCTGCATATGATACAAAAAGTGAGTAGTTCAGGCATGTATTCAAATCTGAAATGTAAAGAAAGTGAGTAGTAAATTACCATGTGTATAGACCCATCTTGCAATATATTTATGCACCTCATGTGTTCTTTCTTTCCAAACTTCCTTGTTCAGCTTCTGTTGCTGCAAAGATTCAGTTTGTTGCTTTAGGATCAATAGCACGTGTTCACTTATCCATGGGTCCTAATTTGTGAGGCTCTGAACTTCCAACACAAGTTACTTCTTCATCCTCTCCTCCAACCCGAGAAACATTCACTTCTTCTCTAAGCTCTAGTTCACGAGCAACTACCTCCTTCCTCTTCCTTTTTGAATCTTCCAATGACTTCTTGCACTTGTCTTTAGCCTCCTGTGTACTCTTCTTGCATTTCTTCGCATTTGTTCCAACATTAGCCACATGTTCCTTCAACCGATGCACTCCACCTTGGCTCCGGTGACCACAGAACTTGCACTCCACCTTGTCCTTGTTGTTTGGATCCACCAGAAACCCATACTCTCATCCCACATCATCTGAATTTCTTTTGAGGACATTCACCTCCTCCCGAGCACATTCAGTGGTAACACCAGTACCAGTTTTAGGAGCACAACCATTAGCAGCACTACCTCCCGACATTCTACATGAACATTGAAGAGCAACAGAGGCATCAGGTATATGAATTGCAGAGATACAGAGCACTAGAGTCTAGAGCAGTGCAAGACTACAAGGTATATGAATTGGAATTGCAGAGATCAACCATGAATTGCAGAGACTACAAGGTATATGAATTGGAATTGCAGATATCAACCATGACTACAATATAGAGCATACAGAGGTACACAGAGCAAACATGCACCATGAATTGCAAATATCAACCATGAATTGAATTGAATTGCAGAGATGACAGATGAGATGAGAAGCCAAGAAGAGTACAGAGGAGCAGGGGGTGGCGGGAGGAAGGACAAGGCCCTCACCTTGGGGTTCCCGAGCGGCGGGGCGAGGTGCAGCCAGGATGTCCAGGGGCGGCGGTGGGCCGGCGGACGGGGGTGCAGGGGACTTCCCAGGGGCGGCGTCGGGCTGGCAGACGGGGGCGCAGGGGACTTCCCGGGGGTGGTGTCGGGCTGGCGAACGGGGGCGCAGGGGACCTCCCGGGGGTGGCGTCGGGCTGGCGGACGGGGGCGCAGCCCCCGGGGACCTCCCAGGAGCAGCGTCGGGCCGACGGATGGGTGCGCAGGCGACCTCCAGGGGCAGGGCTGGGCGGCGGACGGGGGCGCAGGTTCCTCCAGATGCGGCGGTGGACCAGCGGCCGAGGGCGTAGGGAGCTCGAGATGCGACGGCTGGAGGGAAATCGATTCCTTTTATCGCGCAGGGCTTTCCTTTCCCACGCGCACCTTTCCTTTCCCGCTCGCGCACGCGCTCCACCAGCTAAACTTCGCGCGCGCTCCGCCTAGGCGCCGCCTCCTCCGCCTACTCGCCGCGGAGGCGCCGCGGAACTCCGCGGAATGCCGCGGAGCAGGACGCGCCTACACCCCTAGGCCAGGCGGAACGGCTCCACCTAACGCCTAATCGCGCCTAGGCGAGCGCCTAACCGCGCCTTGTTTTTCATTGTATCTAGGTACATAGTAAAAACTATGAATCTAGAAAAGCTAAAACGAATAGTAATTTGGAACCGAGGGAGTATATGCAAACCAGCCCTTTAGCTAACTAATCTGGAGTACCGATCATCCTACCTCAACTTTACAATAGTTTAGTTTCATCCGGCAGCGGTTTCTACCATGTAATCATATACTAATCACTACTTAGCCTTGTCATATTAATAATTCTATTTTCTTAATTTGTGCATAGAAAAAAAATAAATCTTATAAGTTGCATGCAACCACAACTCGTATAATGGTGGAGAGTCGTCTCAATCCTAAAATATAGCCTATGAGACGGTTGTTTCACGAAACAACGACCTCTCTCTCCTCACCCTCTCTCCTCACGTCAGCAAAAATCTTACGTGGCATTTCATGAGCTAACCTATGAGACTGCTGAGGTGTAGCAATGTACTTACTCTTATCATGAGGACCCACACCTGGTCAATCAGATCACATGCAACTTCAATTCTACAAAGATTTTGCCATCAAGAATAAATTTTATAGGAAAACTAATTTAGAAAATTTCCGAAATATTTTTGTGGGCTTTATATTTTTGACTTAGCATATGATATGGCTAAGTAGTGATTGGACAGATGATTACATGGCTTAAACTGTTGTCAAGTGGCACTAAATCGGTTGTAAGCCGAGGTGCGATTATGAGTGCACTAATTTGGTTAGTTACGGGATTGATTTGCATCAATTAGAAAACAAGGTATTACCAGATGTACTTTGAAACTAGACTACGAAGAAGTTACTTTGTATTTTGCAAAAAATCTGCCAAAGTTACTTCCTGGATAGATAAATTTTTTTGAGAAGTTACTTCCAAATGAGAATATTTGTGTTGTAGCAGGTACATTATCATATACATCTATTAGGCTTAACATGAAAAAAAATAAAACCCACCATTGAACAATTAAATTGAGACTTTATGTGTGCAATGTTGGTGCAAATTAGTGGAACTTAGGGGGCGTTTTCTTCCTGTGTCTTATTTTTAGCACGTGTCACATCAAATATTTAGATACTAATTAGAAGTATTAAACGTAGACTAT
>NC_028457.1:16602172-16608208 GCF_000263155.2 Setaria italica | reverse complement strand
GCCGTTTAGATTCCACTTATGTAATGGGTTTTGTAAATAGTCTACGTTTAATACTCCTAATTAGTATCTAAACATTCGATGTGACGGGTGCTAAAAATAAGTCAGTGGAAGAAAATGGGGCCTTAATTTGTTATTCAGTAAAGTTAAGTTACTTTTTCCCTCATCCGTTATATTAAGAAGTTACTCCGTGCTCTAACAAAATTTACTTAAAGCTACTTCATCAGGTGTCTAGGCGCATAGATAATGAAAAGAGCGCATAAATTTTGTAAAATAGCAAACATAAAAAATTAACTATAAAGTAACTTCCTAAGGTGTACAATCTACTTGATATCTACTTCATACAGCCAGGTATTCCCTAGTTAGTTGATTCTGCTTGTCCGTAAATGCTGGAGCAGGGAGGAGAAATAGCACGGGGGTTCTGATTCACTGCCATGACGTGACTTTCTGGTTTCTTCTCACTAGAGCATGGGGGCGCCTCCTGCGCGCCATCTTTCCGATCCAGTTTGGGTCAATTGTAGCTTGCAACAGTTACAACTCCTTCAATCTACATGTTTGTGTTGGAGACATACCCTAGAGACAATCATAGAGATGATGATATCTGATTGTATCCATGATTTGTATATTGTATTTACTGAATATCCATTAAAAGCTACTTGAATTGATCTGCAATTATGTGAATTGTACGTGAAACTTTTTACTTGTATGGTTATTCTAAAAGTTGTCCCTAGTCGGAGTTCATGTGTGGACACACATAAATATTAGACTAGTACATATATTAGTTGATGACTATGTTTCACAAGTCATGGACATGGAGATGTCAAACTAATAATGTAGGCATATATAGAGACATGTGCTAGGACTGACCCAACATGAGAAGTAGTTCTCTCTTTACACAACATGTACGCTTTGTCCTTAGACCTGAGATTGTTGCATGTACTCAAGATGTGGATCGACTTACTTAGGGGCTATCAAACGTTACACCGTAACAGGGTAGTTAAAAAGGTAGCTTTTGGGTTTGTCGAGAAGCATGTTATGAGGCATGGTCAATCAAGATGGAATTTGACCCTCTCTGATTGAGAGAGATATATTTGGACCCCTCGAGTGATCGGATCTGAAAATGCATGACCATGCTACGTACGGTTAAGAGTTAACCTACAAAGGGATTCCGAATCACGGGATCGAGAAAGAGCGGTCGACTTGGAGCTAAACCAAATATCATGAGACAAAGGGAAATAGCATGTACTTGATGTTGTGACGGTTCATCTAATATGATCTTCGTGTGCGTATAGGAGTTGGCACATCTTGCTAGAGACTGTTACCGACTATTGGGCCGAGTAGAAGTACTCGGGCCATGTCTATACGTATCCGAACCCATAGGGTCACACACTTAAGAGGTTGGAAGCCCAATTCGAATATAATCCCGAGTTGGATCAGGTTTAGAAGTACTAATGGACCTCGGACCAGAGCCGTCAGGAACCTCTATAAATATAAATAGAAGGTTGGAGTGCCCTAGAGTTTCATCCCTTTGGCCCAAAACACATCTGCCGCACCTCCCACACCCTCGCCCTGTTGCAACCCGCGGACCTAGCAATCCGGCTTGCGATACTTCCTCTCTGCACGTGTGGATACCTTGGAGGTGTTACACCTGCAGCACTTGGACGAGCTGCGACGAGCCGCAGCACGAGAACGACCTTGCTGCACGTGGACGAGCTGCTGAGGAGCTGCTCGACATCGACGTGATCGACTACGTGTTCAACTACGCTGATCGACTTCGCTGCCCACCACGCGATTCTACATCTTCCGCACCAGTACGTCGAGTGGTAATCCCGTGATCCATATACAGCCGTTTTCCTAGTTTACGCGATAGAAAATTTTTATTTTACACTAGCGTATCCCAACAGTTTGTGTCAACTGGATTTGTTTCCACTGCTAGCTTACTTGGGACAGCGATTTGACTCTTTCGGACATCTGCCTGTCGTAACTGTGAAAGAATAACAAACATTGGCACACAAGATGGTTTGCCTCGGTACGTTACAATATATATATGCATAGACATGTACAATGTCTACTAGCATCAGCAGTAGCAACAAGGGTTGTCGAAGTAGTGACAAACCAACAAAAACCACCGCAACATTGTAGTACCCTGCATTTCTAGTTTTTTATTACTAAAAAGTTATCCCCGCAGAGCTATCGGTGGTTGCTGTAGACAGGAGTGTGCATGCAGCTCTCGGCGTATTTCACCAGGTCTCGGGGGTAATGCAAACGGTCCCCAAACCTGTAGCCAAAAGTTTATGGGAATTGGAGGCGAATGGAAATATTTGGAATCGGGGCAAACTGAGGTGAAGTGTACCAAGCTCATAAGCTTTTTTGCAGCCATGGCGACAGCAATGTGAGCGGAAATCTTTCTGATGCTGGTGACAGGCACGAAGGTTGATACCTTTCAATTCTCTCGAGTGACCTGATCAGCTAGTGCTTCCACTATTTGAATGAATAAAACCATCAGATTGCTTCACACCCAACCCTCCAAGTTCCTACATTTTGATAAATAGTATGTTCATAGGCTCCATTAAGAAAGTACTTACAGGCATCAAGAAGCATGTCCTCATGGACATGGATGGCACCAGGGATAACCAGACCAAGACCAAATTTGGTCACATTTTATAAACATTTTATGAAACACAAATCATTTTTTCACTCATGAAGTCTGCATTTCGAATGGTACTGCAGATCTGACTCTGCTCACTTGAGTCCAGTTATATGCTTCTTCAGCAGTACATTCAGAATGCAAAGATGGATTTGACATGCCTTTGTATTTATATTTCAGAGATGTAATAAGTTAACAAACCACAATTGCAAGACAACACCTCAACATTACAGCCTAGGTAGCAAAAGCTGACAAAAATTACCTCATTGAAGGAAGCCATCGTCTCAACAACATATTTTGTGGATGTCCTTCCAACTCCTGATGTTCCAATCAGAACCGTAGGTTTGATGGACTGGAGAATAAATAAAGAAACATTAGTAAGATTTTGATGAACAACCACCAAAATAATAGTTGGACAACCAATCACAACACTAAAAAGATTTTGATGCATAAGTAAAGGCAGCAGCTGTCAATGAATCCAATCACAATCTTAAATATGCATGAACAATAAGTACCAAGACAGCATCAAACAAGGTCATCAAAGGCTCATGCTCATTTGCACAAGATTTTTTTTTTGAATGATCGGAGTCTTTACGGAGCTAACAATTAAGTCATATTTATAAAATATTGCATCAAGCCATCAGATTTGGAAACCAATTGCTTGATCACAAATTCACAACTAGCCCGAGCCCCTGGTGGCATTCAAGATCAACCTTCAGGTTTATCCTGTACCTACAGGGAAAAAAATTTCAGTTAGGCACTCTACTGTACATTACAAAATTTGCTAATCTTGAAGGAACATTGTACTGTACATTTAAAAAATCTGCTAGTCTTGAAGTTCAAGTCCTCAAAGAAATTGGCATATTCAAGCAACCAAATCTTGCAAATACACAAGAATTACTCTGTAACACACAGGTGAACCAAAGTATGAATTCAGGCAAAGAAAATAACGAGATTTGAAATAGATGCCCAAAAGCCCAACCTGCTTCTTGAACTGGGGAAAAATGTTTCAGTTCCTATTTTACACGCATGCGCTAGTCTGCAATTGTGTAATGACACTTTCCTAGATTACTCATTTCTAATATGTCGTCATAATTATGCAAGCACTTATGTAGCTTGACAGATTAACTGCACTAAAGACAAAATTGAGAACTTGCAGCGAGGGAACCAATATGCTAACTGTCGCCATGGAATTGGTAATCCAACACTACAGGAGGTTGACCATATTAACAAGATCTATATTTTTGTATTGTTGTGGCCTTGGAACACCTAGGCTGCACAACTCTGGTCTCCAATGTGTGTTTCAGTCACCACTAGATTCAATCATTGAACACAATCCAAAGGTGGTTAAGTGCTGCTATTAAGAAATTAACAAACACAAGGAGTACACCGATATACTTCTAAACCTAGAAGTGACAGCACTGTTTACATTTAGAAATCACAAGAGAGTATACCTTAAGCGCCATACAATGGGTAAATCACAGATTCTGACAACTGTTTGAGTAGTCTGCTACTTGCTTCAGATATGGAGTATACAGCACCTATGTCCCGATCAAGCATCAGTTTGTGCAAAACTAAACTGAAAAAAAAGATATGTACAATGGTGACCAGCTAGTTACCTTCAACTGAGTTGAATCTCATGTAAAATTTTCCATAGTCGTAGGTCGGTACTCCTAACCCCAAGTAACAAAATTCTAGCAATGTTTATAGCCTGTCCTGGATCAAATTCAGCACCCTCTCATAAAAGTGAGACAACACAACAAAATTATTGTCATGTGTAGGTTGAACTGACTGGTGCCTCTTTCCGTTGCTTAAATGCAATCTGTCATCAACTAAACTACTGAAAGATCATCCCCTTGAACAACTAAAAAATGTAAAGGTAACAGTCGGATAACTCAAATATAGTCAATGAGAGGTAAGCCAAGTTTCAAACACTAGGCATTAGTTGTCTTGCATGATAAGAAGCAAGATCCATGGTAATAACAAACATGCGTTGGACAACTTTGGTTCCTGCAAAATAAAAGACTGATGTAGCAGAACTCCTTGATCAAGGACATGGAAAGGTGCATACATAATTATTACCATTTTTAACAAAATAAAAGATGGTTCTGAGTACCGACATAGCTAGCAAGTAGCAACTTATTTGATTCCTCAAACTCTAGTACCCCTGATTCAACACAATTTACCATCTTGTAAATTTGAGGCCCTGACATTTGTATGGAACCACCAATCCTGAGTCCTGACAACCTTGTTAACGGTTTTCTCATAGGAATTGCACACCAGATTACAATACTGGATAGTGCAGTCATGGAAAAGCATCTTCATTGTCAAGAGAAATATGCTTGGGAATATAGTGTAATGCCACAAAAATTGCTCACCGGATAGACAGATTAGATATACAGAAATTTTTAAATTATTTGGACATATCAAAGGCACGTTGCCCTCTCAAGTTAATATAATGTAACGTTGCCCTTTGTTGAAGAAAAAAAAAAGTCAAATTCTACATGGACTTCATGTAAACATCAGTTAAATATAACAACCATAGGTGCAATATCTCAGGTAAAAGAACCTGTGACTCAGAAGCCAATGAATCAGGAAATTTGGATTGTCTCCCTGTCAAAGGTTACTACTCTCTCAAATAATTCAACACATATAAAAGTAATCAAATTGATCTCTCATTTAGAAATTTGGATACAAAAGGCAAAGCTGATTACATAATATTCACATTGGTTGGTGGCATTTCATCGAACAGTTTAGGACCATGGAGACAAATAGATTAACAAGCTTAGTTTGAATCATACTGTTGTGAAAATTTTGAGTAAGAAAAATGCAAGTTTAAGGCTCAGAAAGGCAAACCAAGACAAAATTGAAGGATGACCAGGTGTGGGAGTGGGTAGGAATCATGCGGGAGTGCACCAATTGGATCCGCAGCACCAATTCGTTAAGCACTAAGTCTTGATGCTCTGCTCGAAAAATGCATTGAATCTGAGTTCAATTTGGACCAGGGACACATAAGAGAAACTGTAAGAAGCAAGGAGCATCAAAATCCTTACGATGGGGTTATCTTCAATGCTGCAGTTCGGCAAGAATTGTGGCGTGGAGGTGACAGCACCGGCACTCCTCGTGGTTCACCTCACCACCGTCCCCGGGTCTAGAGCCGGCCCTGGCCGTGGGGAGGAACTCCCGTTCTGCTTACGCCTCCTCTTCCCCCACCGCCGGCTTGACACAAAAGGCCATGAGGGAGCGCACGGGGGGCGGACCCAGGGGAGAAGGCGCCTACAACGGGCGGAGGGAAGTGAGGGAGGTGAAGCCGCCGGATCGCATCTTTTTGCTGGCGGCGGCCTCCATCTCGAGGAGTCTAGCGGAAGACGATGGCCATCGGGGGCGATGCG
>NC_028457.1:16561591-16602072 GCF_000263155.2 Setaria italica | reverse complement strand
GCGGGCGCGCGGCGAGGGCGGACGGTGGCGGAAGCGGGCAGCGCGGCGCGGTGCCAGGAGCGAGGGAAGAGGGAGAGAGAGACAGGAGAGGAGAGGGAGAAGGACGGGAGGGGGCAGCTCGTCCAGGGTGGGCGGCGGCGGGCGGTTTTTGCAAAGCGTCAGTTGGGCGGTTTTTGGAAAAAAGGCACGATTTTCGATTCGGAAACGCTAGCCGTCCAGACGAACGGATGCTCCCACCATGTTTTCTTCCACCTAGCACCTTGCTAAATTTTAGTTGCTAAACTTTAGTAAAGCTGTTTGGATACTCTTGCTAAAAGACATTTAATGAGCTGTAAAAGGACCTATCTACCCTTTATGAAAGGTGCGCAGAAGGGGGAAGACAAGCAATAAATGAGAGGTATATGTTGTCCAGCCCACCTTTTAGCAAGTTTTAGCAACCAAAAATTTGCTAAAGTGCTAAACTTTAGCAACTCAACTTTAGCAAGTTTTAGCAAGGGTGTTTACCAGTTTAGCAGCTAAAAGTTGCTAAACTTTAGCAACTAAAGTTTAGCAAGGTGGAAGTAAACACCCCCCTTATCTATTTCTACTGCTTTTTTCTTCCTTATCCCTTTTCTTCTTGAACCTTCCATCTCGATGTATTCCTCCTCCATCCCGGCGGCAGCACGCTCCTCAACCCCGGCAGGCTCGTCCCGCACCCCGGTGGCCTCATCCCCTACCCCGACGGCAGCGCGCTCCCCCACCACGGCGTCCTCCTCGTCCACCCCGGCAGCGGCGGGCTCCTACACTCCAGGAACCTCGTCCCCTACCCCTGACCCTCCCCTACCCCGGCCGGCGGCAGCCTCCTCAGATTAGACGGGATCTCCTCTCCTTCGGTCGACAACGGGCAGGCTGGTTGTCGTGAATCTGAGTGTCGCAATAGATACCTCATGGTGTTGCAATAGTTATTTTGGATATCCCCTACCCCTGACCCTCCCCTACCCCGGCCGGCGGCAGCCTCCTCAGATCCGGCGGCATCTCCTCTCCTTCAACTGACAACGGGCAGGCTGGTTGTCGTGGATCTGAGTGTTGCAATAGGTACTTCATGATGTTGCAATAGTTATTTTTGGATGTTGCAACGGTAGCTTTTGATGTTTCATCTGTTTTGCAACAGTCTAACTTGCCAGCAATTGGGTATTGCACCAACTTGTTCATGATGTTGCATATAGTTGTTTTCTTTGTTTCGTCTCTTCTTCTTTCTTTGTTGCAATGTTGTAAGAGATGTTTTTTTAATTGTTGCAATGTATCTGTTTTGAATGTTGCACGAAGCAATTCGGGATGTTTCATGCACGTAAAGGTGTTGCAATCCTCGGTGTTGCAAGTGTTGATTTTTGATGTTTCGATAGTTATTTTTCAATGTTACGATGAAGCGTCCGATAAAACAAAATTATCGGACGTTTGGGCGCTAGCACTTCCCTTTTCGATTTGTTAAAATATTTTAGAAGCTAGGGGTTTTATGTAAGAAAAATGAACGCGATTACTATAGGACCTGTTTGGGAGCACTCCACTTCAGAAAAACCAGCTCCACTCCACCAGCTCCACACTTTCCTAGCTCCACTCCACCAACTCCAAAAAAAACATAGAGCTGTTGCACGTGTTTGGCTAGTGGCAGTGCTTCAGCTCCAAAAATATGAGCACTTGTTGTGAATGTTCTATTTTACCCTTCGTAAACGGACCCACATGTCATACGCTTCTATTTTCTCCTCTCTTCTTCCTCTCTCTCCTCTCCTCTTCTCTTCTTCCCACGGACGCCACGACAGTGGGCACCTGGCAAGGAACTCGCCCCCGGCCGGCCGCGCCGCCGCCGCGGGGGAGCTCGCCCCCGGCGGGCCTGCGCCCCGGCCGCGCCGCCGCCGCGGGGGAGCTCGCCCCCGGCCGACCTGCGCCCCGGTCGTGCCGCCGCGGAGCTCGCCCCCGGCCGGACTCCCCCGCTGGCCTGCGCCCATGGGAGAAGGAAATGAAGATGACGGAGGAGATAGAAAAATAAGAACCGAACCGGTAACCTGTGTAACCAGTGGTAATGGTGGGTAAATAATCCCAACTCCATGATGATGTCTGAAAAGGAGATTTTTGGAGCACCTCTTGAGGTACTCCATGAAAAACGTGGATCTACCCTCCTGCTCCACCTTTTTCCTGGAGCCGGAGTTGCTGGAGCTAGACGCGTTTGGCTGCGAAATTTTCGGAGTTGGTGGAGTGGAGCAATTTTTAATGGAGTGGAGTGCTCCCAAACACCCTTATAGTCTGAGAACCTCTCCGTCCGATTAGCAGAAAACTTAAGCGATTTTTCGCAAAGTTGCGCGCACTTGTGGCACCATCCTGTGATAGCCGGATCCTCCGGGATCGGGCACCCGTGAAAAACGGCGACGTGACCCAGCCGAATGGCCCCGTAGGATCCCCGGAATAGGGGTCCGAAACAGCACTATTCCCTCCTTCCTTTTGACTGTTCATCGTGAAAGCTGCAGCATTTGAGATATGAGGGAGACAATTGAATTTAGTTAGCAGCAAGAGTATATATGGATATAGAGAGTTTACATAGCTCGTGCTGCAAAAAAAGATTAAAGTGAGAAAGTGAAAAAAACATGGTTTCTGGTTTTCTTCGTAAATGTTATCTCCTTTGATTTTTTTTATACTTAATGACTCGATTATATTAAAAATTAAAACAGAGTACAAAGATTGGGATCTTCCCTCCCAAGGGAAGTTGTAGCTTCCGAGCTACTACAATAGAGTAAGCCAGATGACTCAAATGAACAAACTCAAATTCATCGGTACTTAATGGTCTAAAAAAACGAATTCAGCACTTGTGGTGGAGAAGCATGGGTGGTATTTCCAACGCGGGCGTCGGGCCACAAGAGAGAGCTGGCCACGTAAGAGACATCTTGTAACCCCCGTAAAAACTACATATTTAAATCACTCGTTAAACATGCATTCCAAAATTTTCCGACCGTTGAGCTCCCGAAAAATCCCCTCTTTCCTGTCAGATCCGCCGTTCCCACCCCCGACGTCGTCAACCCTCCTTTTCCATTCCCCGTATTTTTCGCCGTGTGCCCGTCAAGTCCATCACGCGTGCCGTCAAATCCCGCAATTCCCGCCGTCTCCCTCTTTTCCTTTTCCCTCCTTTTTTCCCTCTCTTTCTTCCTTCTTTTTCCCTTCTCCTTCTTCCTTCTCTTTCTCCCTCCTTCCTCTCTCTCTCTCCTTTCTTTTCCATGCCTCCTTTTCTTCTCTCTGGCGCCAGGCGCCCGGTTCCTCCCTCCTGGCGCCGCCCGTGCACCACCTGCCCCGCGCCGCGCTCGTCCGTGCCCGCCCGTGCCACGCACGCCCGCACCCGCTCGCGCCGCTTGGCCGAGCGCGTCGCGTCGCCACCCCTGTGCCCTCATCGACCGCGCCGCCACGCCATCCACGAGATTCTCCACCCTAGCACGCCACCGGCCAAAGTTCCGACCGCCATCATCGCCACGGCCGCACGCCGCTCCTCCCGCCGCCTATAAAAGGGGGGGGCCGAGCCCCTGCACCTCCACACCACCACAAGCGCCCCCTCCCTTGCCTATCATCGCCGCCGCCCATGCGCCACCACCTCAAGCGCCGCCGCCGCCACCAGAGTAGCCACCGGCACCACTCCCTTTTCCCATCACTAGCCGACCAAGATCGCGGAGTACCCGAGGAGGAGCATGATGAGGAGTTCGACCGCGAGCCCGAGCCTGAGGACCATTACCGCGAGCAGGAGCTCCCGGAGGGCTTTGAGGACGGCAAGTCCAACCTCACCCTTTGATGCATATTTAATACCTAGTTTTTCAAACACAACCTATTGGCCTGTTTTATAAAATGCATATTGTTTTATCGCAAGACATGGTTGGATAGCCACCCCTTGATTGTTATGATTATTCCTTGTTGTCCTATATTTGTCTCTAAATATGAGTTGCTCGGTTTAGATGATAAATACTGCTAGAAAGCTTAGGAACTCGTTATTCTTAATCAATCATGACTACACTTGTTTATTCAGAAAATAAATGTGTGAGTGTGTTCATCTGAGGAGATGGGTTTTCAGGTCTAAAGACAAGTGGTGCATGGATGAGATGGATGGGTGTTTCTTGTGTGAAATCCCGGAATGTTGAGCTCGTACCTTAGTGGTTGAGCAAGGTTTGGTGATATCCATCTTGTCATGGTTAAGGACCGAGTTGATGTGTCATCTTGCCTAATTCAACCATCGTGCAACCACTCGACCGTTGTATGGGCAACGGCTTAGCATAAACCCCACTAGCTAAACTGCTAGGCTTCAGGTGTGCTGGTGAGCAACGGGAGCTCATGGAAAAGGATTAAGCTCTTGGTGACTTAGGTCCCGGTTTCGACCTCGTGGATGGGTCGATAACCCCTTGGGTGCTTCCGTGTTGACTAGTCAGTTTTGGCTAAGGTGGGTAATGGCTTTGTTAGGATCTGCACCGGCTCTAAGGTGATCGTGTTGCGGTACCCTACTTGTGGGAAAAGTGTACAACCTCTGCAGAGTTAAAACCTATCTGGGTAGCCATGTCCACGGCATTGGACGAGTTACGGCTTGGTCACATAACTAGCTTTTGGAGATGGTTGGTTTATACAGTGTGTGTTGGATTTTGGAAGTGTCCGGCAGTTGTGCCGTGCGCTACGGCGGACGGGGAGTCCGTTAGCGATAAAACTTGGATCCTTTGTGTAGGATCAACCCCACTTGATGTGTCAGTTACGAAATAAAATGCTTTATGAAAACTCTTTGAAAATGAACCCATGCATGTGTTGAAAATCTAGCTTTATTGCAAATGAACCTCAACCTTATCCTTGTTGTATCCTATGCATACTCTTGCTGTATCCCCCTCCGTGGATGGGGTTGGACTTGTTGAGTACCTTTGTACTCACCCCTGTTTTGTTCATTCAGAGGAGGATCCGGACTTCGTCGCCGAGGATTTCGAGTAGGAGGTTGCGTCTGCACCCAACGCTGCCTGCGGTGTTGGCCCTTTTGCAGGATGCTTCCGCTGACGCATAGTTCCGATTGCAGCCCGGAGTTGGGCTAGACTGCAACTTGGATTTGTATTGTTATCGCTCTAGTTTTACTTTGGGTGTGGCTTGCCCGCCCGCTCCTTCGGGAGCTGTACGGTTTCTAAACTATCTGTTGAATAAATGTGTTATCAGCCTCCTGGGACTGATAATTGGATCATATTTAGTCTCTACTTTTGTGGGGACGCTTCAGGTGGTATCAAAGCCATCATTGGCCGTAGAACATAACCATTAGGACCAAGAAAGCCCTTTTGACCAAATTAAATGATTTACAAAATTTCTTGCTCCCTCTGCTCAATTGCAAAACTGATTTACACCCCGATTCTTTCCAGATGGCCGAATAAGGTAGGGTCAATAGCCATCGCCTGGAGGAGCTCGGTTTTCCCAGGTTGCTGTTCGCCTGCATGGACTGCCTTGGGATTTATGAGCGCTCGGAGTAGTCTAGCCGAGAGTATGAAGACCGCGGGACTCTCCAGTGTGAGATGATCATCTACGTTGGCAGGAGCAGCCGCTTCCCCGACATTCAGCCTTGGAACGTGTGTGCCATTGGTTTCCGGCGGAAAGGCACTTACTAGGTGGCAGCTCGGAAAGTCCTGTGCTACCTGTGCCAGATTTATGAGAGGCACATCGGTCGCACACCGATAAGGTTTTACCCGCTTGTCAAGAAAAACCGCCTGGTTTGGCTGGCCCGGGTGAGGACTTTGGAAGGACGTGGACAGCGCGAGGATGACCCCACCGTGCTCCACATGGCTGCCTACCTCCTCACCTTGGATGAACTCTACGACGAGCAGACCACCCATCTGAAGCAGCAGATCCGTAGAGCCAAGGATGCAGAAGTCATGGTGAGGAGACTCCAGGTGAGATTGGCAGCAGCTGAGGCACGAGCCGCGGCCGCCCAAAGCAATGAGGCCCTCGCCATTGAGGCCCTCAAGGAGGTCGAGGATCGGCACGCGCGGGCATTGAAGGAGGTCCACCACTCGAACCGCACGAGAAGGAAGATGCGGGTCGTGGAGGACGACGAGGCCCCAGTCTTGGATGGAGTCCCTGTTGCCCAGGGGTCCGGGAAGCGGAAGAGCCCTGATGCCCCACCAGTACCACCGCCTTCGGAAAGGGACTATGAGGTGGCCAACGGAGAAGCCTCGGAACCCCTTTCCGCCGGTGGGACCCTAAGGGATGAGGTGCTGGCCCTCCTTATTCCGCCAGAAGACCACTCCGTGCAGGGTGAAGATTCGTCCCGCGAGTAGAGTGCCCCACCTAGAGTTGTACCCCAGAAGCTGTCCCGAGTCTAGACTTGTACCCCAGTTGTGTTGTTGTACCAGCCGTATAGTGCGTGTTTTGGCCCCACCCCAAGTGTTGTAACCGCCCCGGCAAAATAATAAAATCATTTGTGCTTGTTGTTTGTTAGTCTGTGTGCTTGTCGATAGGAGGTCGATTCTGTCTCTTCGGAAATCCGAATTAATTAACTAAACATCACTTTAATATCCAAATCCAAGTCTCATGAAAGTTCACTCAATCTGCTGATGCCTCCCAAGCGTGCTACCAGGACCTCCCCGAGTCAAGCACGTGCCACACCTAGTGCAGAAAGACAGTTGGAAAGGCAGGAACCCCCACCAGCGGTGCACCATGAGGAGCAAGAAGTGAATCAGCCCGAGGGCAGGGGGGAAAGTCAAGTGGGAGCACAGCAGCCACTGCCCCCACCGGTTATTGATTTGGTACAAGTCATGAACAATCAAACCTTTCTGCTGGAAGCCTTGGCCAATGCCATCACCCGCCAAAGGCCCCGCGGACAGGGCATGAATGAGAAGCTGACAGATTTTCTCCGGACCAAGCCACCCACTTTTGGTGAGTCCATCAACCCTCTGGACGCTGATGACTGGCTGCGGGTCATCCAGAGGAAGCTAGAGCCGTTTGGCTGTGAGAGCAGGGACAAGGTTCTCCTGGCTGCCCATCAACTCACTGGGACTGCTTTAGCTTGGTGGGAGAACTACTGCACTGCCGCCCAGAATGCCTCCACTATCACCTGGGATGAGTTCATGACTGAGTTCCGCCGCTACCACATCCCTGCGGCCACCATGAAGCGCAAGGCGAATGAGTTCCGTGAACTGCGCCAAGGCAACAAGTCCGTGGAAGAATACACCTATTAGTTCATGGAGTTGGCCTGCTATGCTCCAGAAGAAGTAGACAAGGATGAGAAGAAGCAAGATATGTTCAAGAAGGGTTTGAACGCAGAGCTGAGGACCCTGCTTACTCCTCAGATCTATCCTGATTTCAACACCCTGATGAACATGGCCATCCTGACTGAGAGGGCCAAAGCAGATGAAAGGAGGGACAACAAGCGCTGGTTCTTGGACAGCAAGGCCCACCAGCAGGACAGGTTCCAGAAACCAAGGAGCTTTGGTCACCCCGTGCCCAGGTCCCAAGCTCCCATGCAGTACCGGACCCAGTATCAAGCCTCCGGTTCCCATCAGACCAATGCCCCATTCAGAAGCCAGAACACTGCCAAGGCCCCACAGAACAGCGCCGGTCAAGTCACCAACAATAGTGTGGCGGAACCGCCCAACTTAAGCTGGTTTAAGTGCGCCTAATCGCTGTCGAAATAGCAATTATCCGAAACGCACCTAAAACAGCATAAGTCCGGTAGTCCGTCGAGTGTCCCTAGGACTCCTCGAAAAACCCACGACGTATCTCATAGCCATACATCAGGATAGTATCCGCGATGGGATAATATCAACAAACATTACATTTTTACATACATATAAAAGGTATGAATTATTACAGAACATAGATTGAAGCAAACTTAGCGGTGCAGTGTTAGACAGAATTCTAAGATTTAAACATAAACAGTTTAGGAGAAGATGTGCATGTAAAACTTATTCTCTAGGGGTATTGTGAGACTCAGGACAATACCCTAGGACTTCGGGGTCTCCTCCTCTGTAGACTCCTGCGGAGCTTCTGAAAGATAGCCACAAGGGGAAAACCCTGAGTACGGGGTACTCAGCAAGTCTTACCCGACTAACCAATATAATAGTTTTCTTGGGGTATATATGGTAGCTTTTTGGTGTACTTGGCTGATGCAACTTTTGTTGAAAGCTTACTACAAGTGATGCCTTAGTTTTATCTTTTATTTGGGTTAAGTCATTACCTAATCATTCTAAATGATAACAGAAAGTAAAAACAACCATAGAGGTTAAGTCATACATCAAATATCAACCAAAGGTATATATATAGCATGAATTGATACTACGATGCTCAACAGTGATCAAGTGCATTCATAACCGAGAATTGCGGCGATCCGGACCCATTTACATCCTGCAGGAGAGTACCCTGATCACCAGTTTTATATGACTGTCCAGGTCGTACATAACAACCTCTCGATTAGCAAAATCAATGATTAGGAATACGACTATCCGGACCCAGGGATGCACCCCCACATGGGACCCCACGTCTGGCCCGATCACCATGTGAGTTTCAGGCTACACCCCTGCCAATCTCCAGCACGTCAAGCGCGGGTACGAAGTATTCCCGATCATAGAGTTTACTAACCTACTGGGCTTTACTGGTCCCATACCCAGTAAGTGATCAGATGCTTATCACTTGATCAAAGGTTAAGACAACGAATCGGGCCTTAACCAAATTAATCTAGCAGACAGAACTACATCTCTAGCTTCCGTCCGCTTTCAACTTTCCAAGTTATTTTCATAAGCAACATGTATGACTCAAAAATTTTCCTTAAGGTTGGTAAACCAAGTATGTAAGCAAGTAAGCAATTCTAGACTTGGGTATCTTCTAAGGTTTGAACAAGTGGCAAAGATGTCCTTAAAACAAGGTATGATCATACATAAGAATAGGTTTCAAGCAACTCCTAGACTTAGTGCATACATAAAGCAAATAACCAATAATTAGACACATGAAATAATGACTCCAAAATGGATAGGTATAAATGCACCGGGGCTTGCCTTGTTCGCTTAAAAAGTTAGTATTCTCTGACGGGTTGGCTTCACAGGGGACTAACTCAAAAACTTCTTCGAACTCCGAAGGTCCTTCTGAAAATTCCAAATATTCTCCTTCTAGTGCTTCGGGATCTATAGCACAATACATGCAGGGGTTAGAAATGCAAAATTTTGAATAAAAGACTATACAACTTTCCTTCATGATAAATTTGCAAGCCAACAAGGACTATACAACTTATCATGATAAAGTTGCAAGCCAACACACGTAAACCCAAAAGATTAACCCACAATTTTATTATTTTTTTTTTCTTACTCAACCTTCCTTAAGGCTTTTTCTTTTATCTTTAGAAAAAGTTATAATTATTTTCTAACTTGAAAATCTAATTTCCTATGAGTTAAGAATAATTTGTGATTAAGAAAGTGTTATTTCATATTTTATACATTTTATAACTATTAAGTATTTATTTAATTACCTTAAAAGGAAGGCATTAAATAAATACCCAAATTTTTATTATTTTTTTTTCTAGGGTGTAAAAATTTTAATGCATAAAGGAAAATAAAACAAGCCTAACAAAATTGGTTTCACTAATTTTGGACACTCCTAGAAATTTCTGTGATTTAAACGGTGTAAAACGGATTTAAACTAATTACTTTCTTAAAGGAAATCTAATTTTCCCGAAAACACCTGGAAAACTTTTCTTACTCAGCCTAAGTCTACCCCCTCTCATGCGCACTGGGCCCCACGGCACGGACCCACCTATTCCTATTCTTTTCTACCCGCCGGCCTTATTCTTCCCTTAACGGGCCCCGTGGGCCGATTCTCTTTTTCTTTCCCCTCCTCCGGCCCGACACCGACCCAACGGCCCTTTTCCTTTTTCTCTTTTCTCACGAGCGCGACCTGCTTTCCACTGGGCTTTCGGCCTTTTTCTCTTTCGGTCGACCGCGCGCGTGTCACTGGGCCTCAACGCGCCGGCCCACAGACGCCTGCGCCTTCCCGGCCTTCTTCTCCCCCTCTCACTTCTCACTGCCGCGCGGGCCCGAGCGTCCAGACGCTTCTTCCTCCTCCCGCCAAAACGCGCGCGACAGGGGGCGGCGCGAGTCGCTGGCCGGCGCCCCACCGGCGGCGAAGCTAGGCCAAGACGGCACCTCTACACCTTCACGCACCCGTGCGCGGCAACAGCTCCTCGGGAGATGGCCGGAGCCATCCCCTCCACGGCGGCGGGCGGCGACACCTTCGGCCGGTCGTGACTACTCACGACGACGGCACAAACTACTCGAACGACTACTCTCCCACCATCCTAGGACCCTAAGGACTTGCCTACGACGACTGAAGAAGGAAGGGAAACAGTGCAAGGTAGGGCTCACCGTGAGCGGGCGGCGCGGCGATGGTGGACAGAAGCGGCGGCGGTTCAAGGCGTGACGACGGAGAAGCTGGGCAACAAGTTGCTAGGGTTGCTGGTGGGGTGTGGGCGGAGGTGTGGACGGAAGGAATCGGCGGGAGCTGCGGTGTGGCGGTGGAATTTTGCTCGGCGGCGGCAACGGAGACAGAGGCGCTGGCGGCGGTAAAAAGAGCGGCGGTGAAACGGCGGCGCGGGAGCGGTAAATATATGAACCGTTTACCGCGCGCATGGGCGACACCGTGGCCTACTCATAGGCTTGCGTGGTGAGGAGGTGGCCTAGCTATTTGCGCTGGCGAGCGACCGACGACGGCGGCGGCGACACGTCCTGTTGCTCTGTCATCGCCTCCTCCCCTTTTCTTTTTAACGCCCGAACTTCAGAGCCTCCCTATGGTAGATTTCCAATCCGACGGTGCACGTGGGTCTTAACCAAAGTCGTAGATAATTTCAGGCTTTCCAATACATCTATAAGTCTTTGCCCGAGATAAACATCAAAAAGTCTTCAATTTTAAGTTTTTCCTCGGGCAATGTCTGAATCCCGTTTACCCTTTCATTCAGTTTTGTCAGTTAACTGACAGTGGCACTTGCTTCACTTTGGAGCTGAGTTTAGTGATCCAATTCCTCTCCTTTCAGTCCAACTTCTTCCCAAATGTGTTCTACAACATCCCAAGGTTCCATTTTGCTCAAGAACTCCTACCCCTCTTGATCTACATTGCTCTGAATTCAAGTCCAAAGTCGACCCTATACTGCTGATTTCAGACTTAACCATTTTCAGGGTGACAGTCAACTGTGACAGTGTGCTGACTTTGAGCTCAATTTCGAATTTGTTCCCTTCCATGTTCCTGGCCAACAACACTCAAATCTTGTGGTCCAAAGTTCATACTTCAATATGGTATAGTTGTCCTGATGCACTTATTTGAAAAATTCTTCAGAATTCAATTTTGAAAACAGACTCTGCTGCTGTTTTTTTCTGAATTTCTGTTTTCAGACGAGGAACAGTAACTTCAGTTTTCTTTTTCCTTTCTTTAATTCCTTTGAGATAATTTGCACCATTTCTGTTCCAAATTCTTGATCTCTAAGTTCTAATCACTCTTACACTTGTATTCCATATTTTTGCCGAATTTTTCTGAATTTCAAATTCAAAATTCAAATTTCGGCCAAATTTGACCCGAATTTGATTTTCGGCTAATTTCTTTTTCTTTTCTTCTCAATTTGCTTTTAATTCTTCAAAGTCACTTAGATGACTAAATTGGCAGCTGTTACAAATAGCAGGGCATGCTTCAACTGCCGTGAGCCGGGGCATTTCATTGCCAACTGGCCCTACGCCAACAAGCGAGCTGCATAAGCCTTCTCCAACGCAGTGACTGGGCCAAGGGCAGCAGTGTCAGGAGCCAACCGTGTTCTCGTCCGTAGCAACAACAACCCCGGCAACAACAACAACAACAACCAGCAGATGAGGCAGCCCCAGCAGTTGTTCGGACAAGCTCGCGTCAACCACATCAGCGCGCAAGAGGCTCAGGAAGCTCAGGGCGTGGTACTCGGTGAGTTTCTAGTCAGCTCAGTCTTGGCAACAATACTCTTCGATTCTAGGGCATCACATTCATTTATATCATCAAGCTTTGTGGATAAGCACCACAAACCTATAGTACTACTAAAGGTACCCCTAATAACCCAGACGCCTGGAGCCGACATCCAGTGTCGACTAGGTTGTTCCCGGGTAAGGATCAATTTAAGTGGGGTAGGATTCCTAGCAGACTTAGTAGTACTTGAGTCTAAGGGGATAGATGTGATCCTTGGAATGGATTGGCTAAGCCTACATGATGGTCACATAGGATGTGCCGATAAGGTGGTACGCCTGGTTAATCAGGACGGTGTACAAGTGACCTGTCACACTCGGGAAAGTGGACCCGACCCAATGGTTTTTAGCTTGGAAGCCAAGGCCATAGAAGGAGTTCCGATAGTGAGTGAGTACCCTGATATCTTTCCTGAAGAACTACCTAGAATGCCCCCAGACAGGGATATAGAGTTTGTAATTGACCTTATCCCTGGAACCTCCCCTATAGCCAAGAGACCCTATAGAATGGCAGCATCTGAGTTGGCAGAGCTGAAGAAACAGTTAGGTGAGCTGCAACAGAGTGGCTTTATCAGACCTAGCTCATCCCCGTGGGGAGCCCCAGTGCTCTTTTTCAAGAACAAAGACGGAAGCATGAGGATGTGCGTGGATTATCGCGCACTGAATGAGGTCACCATCAAAAATAAATACCCCCTTCCCAGAATAGATGACCTATTTGACCAGTTGAAAGGAGCCAAATATTTCTTCAAAATAGATTTGAGATCAGGTTACCATCACCTCAAGATCAAGGAAAGTGATATCCCGAAGACAGCTTTTGTCACCCGCTATGGCCAGTTTGAATTTACAGTGATGTCCTTTGGACTGACCAATACCCCTGCTTATTTCATGAACCTCATGAACAAGGTGTTTATGGAGGAGTTAGATAAGTTTTTCGTAGTCTTTATCGATGACATACTTATTTACTCCAAGAGTGTCCAAGAGCATGAGCATCATCTACGGGTAGTGTTGGAGAAATTAAGAGCCCACTGACTCTATGTTGAATTCAGCAAATGTGAATTTTGGCTCGAGAAAGTGGCATTTCTTGGTCATATTTTGACTACAGAAGGAGTAGCAGTTGATCCTGAGAAAGTTGAAGCCGTCTCCAACTGGCAGCAACCCACTAATGTTAGTGAAATTAGGAGCTTTCTTGGTCTAGCTGGGTATTATCGGAGGTTTATTGAATGATTCTCTAAGATAGCCCAGCCCATGATAGAGCTACTTAGGAAGGACAAGAAATTTATTTGGACAGAGTCATGTGAGAGGAGTTTTCCAGAACTGAAGAGAAGATTGACGACCGCCCCAGTATTAACCCTATCGGATATCCAGCGGGACTTCGTCATTTATTGTGATGCTTCCCGACAAGGGTTAGGGTGTGTCCTGATGCAGGATGGGAAAGTAGTGGCATATGCTTCCCGCCAGCTTAAGCCCATGAAAAAAATTACCCCACCCATGATTTGGAATTTGCAGTAGTAGTGCATGCTCTCAAGATCTGGAGGCACTATCTGATTGGGAACAAGTGTGAGATTTACACAGACCACAAGAGCCTAAAATATATCTTCACTCAACTAGATCTGAATTTAAGGCAAAGAAGGTGGTTAGAGTTGGTCAAGGATTATAATCTGGAAATTCACTACCACCCCGGTAAGGCTAATGTGGTAGCGGATGCCTTAAGTAGAAAATCCTATGGACAGATCGGACCTAAGGACCCCCACTTGTAGGAGGAAATGGCCCGACTAAATGTACACATCATCCCTTAGAATACCAGCCGCAAGCTAAGTGTTCAGCCCACTTTGGAGGATAGAATCCGAAAGGCCCAAGGTTTAGATCAGGACTTGGTAAGAATTCGCAAGCAAACCGGAGAGAATAAAGCCCCAGACTTCAGAGTGGATGACAAAGGGACCTTGTGGTACAAGGATAGGATTTGTGTGCCCAAGGAAGGTGATTTCCGACAAACCATCATGAATGAGGCTCATAACTCAGCATATTCCATCCACCCGGGATCCACCAAGATGTATATGGACCTAAAGTAGAAATACTGGTGGAATGGGATGAAAGCGGACATAGCCCAGTTCGTCGCTCATTGCGATATTTGCCGAAGGGTTAAGGACGAACATCAGAAGCCAGCCGGCTTACTACAACCACTACCCATCCCAGTTTGGAAATGGGACGAGATTGGCATGGATTTTGTTGTGGGTTTACCCAAAACTCAGAAAGGGAATGACTCCATATGGGTAATAGTGGATCGACTCACTAAAGTTGCCCACTACTTACCTGTACGGACCACCTATGGTGGAGAAAGGCTAGCTTAGCTCTATGTGTACAATATAGTGAAGCTACATGGTGTGCCTAGCAGAATTGTATCGGATAGAGGGACCCAATTTACCTCTAGATTTTGGAAAAGTTTGCATAAGGCCATGGGCACCAAACTGGATTTTAGTTCAACCTATCACCCCCAGACTGATGGCCAAACAGAAAGAGTGAATCAGATTATGGAGGACATGTTGAGGGCATGTGTCTTTACTTATGGTAAAGACTGGGAACAGAGTCTACCTTATGCAGAGTTCTCATACAACAACAGTTACCAAGCCAGCTTAGGCATGTCACCGTTTGAGGCTCTCTACGGAAGAAAGTGCAGGACCCCGTTGATGTGGTCGGAAGTAGGAGAGCGCACTCTAGTGGGACCCGCCTTTATCAAAGAGGTAGAAGAACGAGTGGCTGAGATACGAGAGAAGCTGAAGGCAGCACAGTCTAGACAGAAGAGTTACTCAGATAAAAGAAGATGAGAGTTGATTTTCAATGAAGGGGACTTCGTATACCTCAAGGTCTCCCCGATTCGAGGTACCCGGAGATTCCAAGTGCAAGGAAAATTAGCCCCTCGGTATATTGGACCATACCAGGTGTTAAAGAGAGTTGGAGCTGTGGCATACCGTATTCAGCTGCTCGAAGAAATGTCGGATATACACCCGGTATTCCATGTGTCCCAGCTAAGAAAATGCCTAAGAGTGCCAGAGGAGCAAGTACCGTTGGAAACCATTGATTTGCAAAAGGATCTGCGGTATCAGGAGGTGCCCGTCAAGATTTTGGACACGTCACCAAGAGGAAAAGGAATTCAGTAGTGTGGATTTGCAGAGTCCAATAGAGTAGGCATGGTGAAGAAGAAGCTACTTGGGAACACGAGGATGCGTTAAAGGAGTTTCCCCATCTTTTCAGAATTCAGCCGAATCTCGAGGACGAGATTCAATTTAAGTGGGGTAGGTTTGTAACGCCCGTAAAAACTACAAATTTAAATCACTCGTTAAAAATGCATTCCAAAATTTTCCGACCGTTGAGCTCCCGAAAAATCCCCTCTTTCCCGTCAGATCCGCCGTTCCCACCCCCGACGTCGTCAAGCCTCTTTTTTCATTCCCCGTATTTTTCGCCGCGTGCCCGTCAAGTCCATCACGCATGCCGTCAAATCCCGCAATTCCCGCCATCTCCCTCTTTTCCTTTTCCCTCCTTTTCCCCTCTCTTTCTTCCTTCCTTTTCCCTTCTCCTTCTTCCTTCTCTTTCTCCCTCCTTCCCCTCTCTCCTTTCTTTTCCCTGCCTCCTTTTCTTTTCTCTGGTGCCAGGCGCCTGGTTCCTCCATCCTGGCGCCGCCCGTGCACCACCTGCCCCTGCGCGCGCCCCGAGGCGCATAGCGCCCGCACGCGTGTTGGGCCCGCATCGTGCCAGGCCGCGCGCTCGCCCGTCGCGCCGCTCGCCCCGCGCCGCGCTTGTCCGTGCCCGCCCGTGCCGCGCCCGTCCGCGCCCGCTCGCGCCTTGGCGCCTAGCGCTTGGCCGAGTGCGTCGCGTCGCCACCCGCCGGTCGCCGGTCGCCGCCCTTGTGCCCTCGTCAACCGCGCCGCCACGCCGTCCACGAGGTTCTCCACCCCGGCACGCCACCGGCCAAAGTTCCGGCCGCCATCATCGCCACGGCCTCACGCCGCTCCTCCCGCCACCTATAAAAGGGGGGGGGGGACGAGCCCCTGCACCTCCACACCACCACAAGCGCCCCCTCTCTTGCCTATCACCGCCGCCGCCCGTGCGCCGCCGCCTTAAGCGCCGCTGCCGAGCCGTCGCCACCGCCTCCAGAATAGCCACCGGCGCCCCTCCCTTTTCCCATCACTAGCCGGCCAAGATCGCGGAGTACCCGAGGAGGAGCATGATGAGGAGTTCAACCGCGAGCCCGAGCCCGAGGACTAGTACCACGAGCAGGAGCTCCCGGAGGGCTTTGAGGACGGCAAGTCCAACCTCACCCTTTGATGCATATTTAATACCTAGTTTTTCAAACACAACCTATTGGCCAGTTTTATAAAATGCATATTGTTTTATCGCAAGACGTGGTTGGATAGCCACCCCTTGATTGTTATGATTATTCCTTGTCCTATATTTGTCTCTAAATATGAGTTGCTCGGTTTAGATGATAAATACTGCTAGAAAGCTTAGGAACTCATTATTCTTAATCAATCATGACTACACTTGTTTATTCAGAAAATAAATGTGTGAGTGTGTTCATCTGAGGAGATGGGTTTTCAGGTGTAAAGACAAGTGGTGCATGGATGAGATGGATGGGTGTTTCTTGTGTGATATGCCGGAATGTTGAGCTCGTACCTTAGTGGTTGAGCAAGGTTGGGTGATATCCATCTTGTCATGGTTAAGGACCGAGTTGATGTGTCATCTTGCCTAATTCAATCATCGTGCAACCACTCGACCGTTGTAGGGGAAACGGCTTAGCATAAACCCCACTAGCTAAACTGCTAGGCTTCAGGTGTGCTGGTGAGCAACGGGAGCCCATGGAAAAGGATTAAGCTCTTGGTGACTTAGGTCCCGGTTTCGACCTCGTGGATGGGTCGATAACCCCTTGGGTGCTTCCATGTTGACTAGTCAGTTTTGGCTAAGGTGGGTAATGGCTTTGTTAGGATCCGCACCGGCACTAAGGTGGTCATACTGTGGTACCCTACTTGTGGGAAAAGTGTACAACCTCTGCAGAGTTAAAACCTATCCGGGTAGCCGTATCCACGGCATTGGACGAGTTACGGCTTGGTCACATAACTAGCTTTTGGAGATGGTTGGTTTATACGGTGTGTGTTGGATTTTGGAAGTGTCCGGCAGTTGTGCCGTGCGCTATAGCGGACGTGGAGTCTGTTAGCGATAAAACTTGGATCCTTTGTGTAGGATCAACCCCACTTGATGTGTCGGTTACTAAATAAAATGCTTTACGAAAACTCTTTGAAAATGAACCCATGAATGTGTTGAAAATCTAGCTTTATTGCAAATGAACCTTAACCTTATCCTTGTTGTATCCTGTGCATACTCTTGTTGTATCCCCCTTCGTGGATGGGGTTGGACTTGTTGAGTACCTTTGTACTTGCCCCTGTTTTGTTGCTTAAGAGGAGTATCCAGACTTCGTCGTCGAGGATTTCGAGTAGGAGGTTGCGTCTGCACCCAACGCTGCCTGCGGTGTTGGCCCTTTTGCAGGATGCTTCCGCTGACGCATAGTTCCGATTGCAGCCCGGAGTCTGACTGGACTGCAACTTGGATTTGTATTGTGATCGCTCTAGTTTTACTTTGGGTATGGCTTGCCTGCCCGCTCCTTCAGGAGCTGTACGGTTTCTGAACTATCTGTTGAATAAATATATTATCAGCCTCCTGGGACTGATAATTGGATCACATTTAGTCTCTACTTTTGTGGGGACACTTCACATCTGGGGTCCTCTTTGTTGCACTCCGATAGTACAGCCGGCACTCCCCTCGACTGTCTGACCGAGCTGTGTCGTCGAGGATTTAGAATCTTAAGCCGTCATAGATGTTGATTGTGCTTCACCGAATTCGAGATGTTGGTGTTAGAAAACACGGTATGCTACTCACTAGCACATAAAAATAACCACGTAAATAGGATCACTTGTGGGTAGATGATCATAGATTATACTTTCGCTCGTCGCGCGTCGCAGCGGAAGTCTTAACGAAGCGCGAGTGGTCGATCCGATTGACATCGAGAAAGTAGTCGTACAATCTGACGAAGTGCGCAATCGACCGACACCTCTATGGTGTGACATCCCTAGTAATTAACAGGGCAATCAAAGAAAACATCAAGAGATTAAGAGACAATTCAAATTTGCTAAGTGTCAAATTCAAAAAACACTTCAAAATCTAGCTAAGTGTTGAAAACACCCCCTAAATGACACTCACTTGGGTAGGATTTAAAAACAAATTTTTATATAAGAACTCAAATTTTGGCCAATGTAAAACTTGTAGAACTTTTCAAACTGAACAACTTTATAATTAGCACTTTTTCTGATTTTGAGTGGAAGGCATTCAAAAACTGGGTCAAAGTTGGATCAAATTCAAGTCAAATTCAAATCAGCTTTGCTGGCGTTCCACCAAAGTTTCAACAATTTTATCTCCAAATCTGTTGTGTTTTTCACCAATCATCCTTTGTAGAAGTTGGAGTCCATGGTTCAACCTCAAACTTTTATATTTGAATTTTTCATCGTTTAGTTCAAAACTTGGGAGAAAATCCGGCACAAAGATCCTATCTTCGCGCGCCACACGCGAACCTAGAGCGTGGTCACCACGCGCGGCGAACAAGCCGTCGCCATGCGGCGCTACCTGCCTAGCTCCGCCCCATCGCCCAACCTCCACCGGTGACGCGACAGCACGAGCGCCGCGCTGCCCAACCAAGCGCGCATGCAATCTCCCCCGGGCACGCCTTATCTTTCCCGGCCAACCTCGGTCCACGGGCCACGAGACGCTGGCACACTGCGTGCCCTTCCGGCCAGTCCTGATGTGCCCCCTTGCTAGCCAGCGTCATGCCAGCGCTGTTCATGCCAATGCGCAAGAAGGAGCACCCGAACGTCGCCTTATCCTCACGCTGCTTTGCCACTATAAAAGGGACATGCCCAGACCCGCCGGTGCCATCCCTTCACTCCCCGCACCCGAGCTCCGCCGAGTGCCATTAGAGCTGCCTCCATCGAGCTCCCCCTTCCAAGCAGCACCGACACCACCCGAGCCCTCCTTTGCACCACTAGAGCCTCGCGACACCTCCCTAGCCCCTTCCCCCAGCCATCTCCACCGCCACCTTCGCTGGAGACAAAGCTACCACGCTGCGCCTGAGGCCTCGCCGTCGAGCCACCTCGCCGAACCTCCTCCGCCCTCAACTCCTACAGCCCAAAGATCACTGGGGAGCTCCTCGTCACACTTGCGCCCTTAGCCCGCACCCAAATGGCCGGACTTCGCCGGAATCTCGCCGTCGGCTAGCCGCCAAGGGTTACATTGCAAAACCTGAAAATTAGTTCCAGGGTTTAGGCGTAAAATGCAAGGGTCTAGTTGTGAAGTTTCAAAAGATCTAAGGGCCTAATCGCGAAACCTTTTTTTCCTTTTTGGTTTTAAATTGATTAAAATGGCTGAAACTTGGAAAATGTCTAAGAAATTTTAGAAAAATGAGAAAAATGTAAAACTTGTTTTGTTGGGTTCCTGATGATGTCTAGTTCAATTTAAAAATATTCATGTGCATGTTACTGTCCTGCATCTGGTGCTATGATTTATTTTGTATAAAAGCTAATAAATGCCTTATAAATCATATAGAGGTCTAAAAATTGTGAAACCAATTTTGTTAACTTCCTTTTAACATTCATGATCTAGATCTGCACCTTGTGCTAATGGAATCCATGATGTTCATACTGTTTTAATTGAAATGCTTAATTGTTGTCTTAATCTTGTTATTTGCATGATATTTGGTAGAAAATCGATAAAAATGCAAAATAAATTCTGTTAGGTTCGTGATGTCCATGTCTGACTAGTAAAAATACTTGCTCCTGTGAAATATGTGTTGTTCATTGCTTAATGAAATACATGTTGTTTAATCACCTTGTTGTGCAATAAATGGTTTTTGTCCTAATAAAACTCTGAAAAATTCCCAGTAGCATATGTTGGTGTTTGGTAACCCTTCTGTAAAATTTGTGGAACCAAACTTCTGGTAAAACTCTAGTTAAAAATTATTCTTCATATTCTGCAATTTAACACTATTTTATTTTTTTAGTCTGTAGATGTCAAATTCATCTCAAATTTTTACAGTAAATAACTTGTGTAGAGGGAAACCTCTTGAAAAAATTTCATGTTCATATCTTAACAGATGCTTCCTAAAATATTTATTCATGTTTAAGAGCTAATTTAATTATTAATATAATTGCTACTAGAGATGGTAGACTAGCAAGTGATTAATTATGCTTTTCATCAGAACATGATCACGCTTAAAAAGATTGCTAAACAGTAACATATGACACCACCTTTTATCTTATGAATACTAAGTTTCTAATAATCTTATATGTGTACACAATCACCATCAAAGTAAAACCCATGTTTCCTTCACAACCAACCTTGTTTTGCAAAGAAGAGATTTGTTACAAACTTGTCCAGGTGAACGTGGCCAAAAAGGAAGAAAGGTGTATAAGCTTGTCTAGGTGAATGTGGTCGAATATGCACCCTATGCTTTTACAATAATTACGAAATGCAATCTACATCATGAACGGTTATAAATGAAATATTAAGCATATGCATCTCATGTAGAAGCTAACCTCATGATGGTACGTATGAGTTGGAGAGATTTCTTGTCACTCGCGAGCTATAGGAGTTGCCTATTTACTTATGTTGGAATCATAAGGTTGACGGGCGGGGATTGGTATATGGTGGATGCCCCGTCTGTTGAGAGGCAAACTGCTAAGGTCGAAATGTGTTAGAGTTGTGGTAAAGTGTTTGAACATACTAAACACATACCGAGTATGGGCTCGGGAAGCCTAGTACCTGTTTGAACCAGAGCGTGGACTTTATCCCCGCTTTCTCTAGAACCAGGTTCCCCTGATGCATCATGTGGGTACAAGTGCAGCCTCGGTACGGCATAGTTCTGGGACCGTTGGGGCATTGTATCCAAGGGGGTGGGCCCTGGACATGTGCCGGGGATCAATGGAAATGGCTGATATATGTGAACCTGGCGTGGTACACATATGTCGTGTGTTTAGGTTCACCTTGAAAGGTTAATAAATTTGATTCAAATCGTCTGCTTCTCACAGTTTGGGACTACTTGACCGCCTTTCTGCACTGAGTAAGAAGAGGAACAAGGACGATGATAAATATTGATGCTTGATTAATTTGCTTGTTTCACCATGCTTGCTTAGAATAGGTGCTTTCCTAGAATGGTTAAACACCTAGAACTTGATGCTAAAACTTGAAAGTAAAGATCTACCTTAGAAGCTTTTGGCAAAACAAACCCCTTAGCCAAAAAGCCTTACATGTCTAGGAGTCGATGGATTAGATACCACTTGACGGGTAAGTCTTGCGTAGTATTAGTATACTCAGCCTTACTTGTGGCTATGTTTTCAGGTAATGTTGATGTTGATAATATGATTGCCAGTGTGACTTCGCCATTAGATCCCTCCAGGGTGGATGGTTTAGTCGGACCCATCCTCGTTGGGCGAGGATCGTGGTGAGTGATATCATGGAAGGCTTTGCCATGGTATTATGTATCGTCATTAGAACTATCATTTTCTTTTCTGCTTCTTTGAACTTTGAACACTCTTTATGATTTGAACAAACAGTTTGTAATAACTTATTTTGGGACCTCTATAATATGTTATCTAGATTGTTGTAATCTCTGGGCTCATCTTCGTGCGAGTTTTGTATGCTTGTTTCGATCAGAAATACGTGGTTGTATCGGGTGAAACCCGACAGACTACCGTTTTAATTCCATTAAAGTGTCTATTCGCATTTGAGGTGATGTTGAGCACACTTTAGCCAGGTTAATTTGGGTGGTTCTGCCACATACGACAGTCCACACGTACGGGATGGGATGACGAACCGGAGCGTGCTAGCACTCCATGGCACGTACTCGGAGATCCCCGCAATCAACCTTTGATATGGGAGGGAGGACTGCAATAGTGCAGCACCGGACATGTGCGTCTGACATGATATGAACCCGCTAGGGTTGATTCCCGATCTTCGATGAGAGAGGCGTGGATAACTCGATTGGTGGATGGAGATGACGTTCACAGCCCAACTACAGCCTTCCAATCTGCGCCTTAGCAACCGATACACCACCTCCAATGGCTGCCACGATCTTGTGGAGCGCGTCACCCGGCCACTAGGGCACTCGTCCTGCAAGCAATCGAAGAACAAGCAAGAACAAGTAGAACAAGCAACTCAATTGCAAATATGGAGATGAAAACCAATCTGAAATCACAAAGTTGGGGTTCTGAATCGAATAGAACGGATGGTCTAGTCGACACACACGTCTACATGGAAGTAGCAATGGCTAAACTTTCAACAAAACAAAACCCAATTTATTTGTGGTGGCTCTAATCCTTATTAATACCTAGGAGGATGACCAGGGGGGTGTTGGGGTCGTGCTCCAACCCTAGGACATGTCCCTAATGGACCCAACATGATACACGGCCCATTGGGCCAAAATAAGGCGACGCAGCACCTCTGGATAGAAAACCTCTTGGTAGTGTTTCGGTGATTGCGGCCGCCTCAGAATAGATATGGATATGAGTCTAGATCCATATGAAAATAGACTTCATAAGGATTGCAAGGAGTACTTTAACGTCTAAAACGGAGTCCGGATGAGGTCATGGCGGCCGTTGCAAGTTGGGCCAGAGCTGCAGTCCGAATCCAGCACCAAAACGTGTTGGATTGGATCTCTTTCTTTCCTTGGGCCAAAAGTGACGTGATGGCCTGGTGGAGGACGTTAGGAATACTTGGACTTGGCCCCCAATCTACTTCTTTGGTCCTCCATACCTTCCATGTGTGTTTAACACTATTTTTGATCCATGTATGTATTTCTGAAATTGACAACAAATACACATCATGGTGCAGCATCAATTCACAAATGTATCACGTATAATTATGATAAAGAATTCTTTCACCTCGGAGTCAAAAGATGCCAAGATGGTTGTATCCGAGCATGTGATGTCCTCATCATGACAGTAGCAGCGGCGGCGCACCAGCTCCTGGTGTATGTGGCGGCAAGTGGGAAAAGTGATTAGGGTTAAAAAAACTTGTGGCCGGTGATTAGCATTTGTAATACTTGCTTAATGGGCCAGCAGTTCAGATTGGGCCAGGCCCTCTTAGGCATCCAACAGTCTCCCACTTGCACAAGAGTTAATTATGCAAGTATCCATGTGTTCCAATCCCTTAAGTGTGTGACCCCGTAGGTTCATGCAACCAATGGACATGACTCGGAAACCATTTCTGATCAATAGTTAGCATTGGCCTCTAGCAAGGCGTACTGACTCCTGGAGGTCCACGAAGATCATATCTTGCATAACCTTGACACTCGTCAATATTGTATTCTTCCGCCACATGACACCTAGCCAAGTATAAGGTGAGTGAAGTGCTACCCTTATTCTTAGCCATTTCTCGCTCAGTGAAGAACCTTTTTGATCAACTAACCTTTAGGCCGAGGCATGGCCATGCGCTTCTAGTTCATCACACCAAGAGGACCCAGAGGAGTCTCTTCCTGAAACGGGAGGGGCAGATTCCTTCTTGACTCGGTACACAAAATCTACTTTTATAACTACCCAGTTATGGAATAGCATTTAGCAATCCCAAAATACGATGCTCCACAATCCGAGACTCTCCACCGATCTCAGGTTAGAGGACATAATATGCGTGTCGTTACGAGACTCACCGATAGCAGTGTACTCGCGGTGTCTCGTAGTGGGTCTATCCAGCACCGTGTTCCTAACACGTGCCTACATTGTTGGCGCAATATCCCATATTGCCAGGACATGTGAAACAAGATCGTCCACCCAACACATGTACTAGCTTATCTCTACATCACAGTCTCGCATGACAGATGGAAGTTGGGGATCATTTTTAGTACAATGTCAATATTGTACCATGGAGTTTCACTAACGAATCACGTATTCGCTAATCACATATAATGACAAAGTCATGGAACATATCACTGAAAAATGCATATTACAAACGTTGACATGATGTCATCATCTTATGACTACCTTTATGGAATACATCATCATAAGCCTCCCACTAGTGCTAGTCAGTTATGCTAGCATCTCATGGCATTGACTTCGTATACATCTCATGCTTTGCTTGTAGGAGTGGCTTAGTCAACAGATCTGCAATGTTCAGGTTGGTGTGCACCTTGCCTATCTTCACATCTCCTCGATCGATGATTTCTCGAATCAGGTGATATCACCGTAGTATGTGTTTGGACTTCTAGTGCGACCTAGGCTCCTTTGCCTGTGCGATAGCACCACTATTGTCACAATAGAGGTATATCAGACTGGAGCAACTAGGGACCACGCCTAACTTAGAAATAAATTTTTTGATCCATACAGCTTCCGAAGCTGCAATATACTCAGCTTCTGTTATCGAATCTGAACTGTCTCTTGCTTGGAACTTTTCCAGCTCACTGCCCCACCATTGAGGCAGAAGACATATCCTGATTGAGATTTGCTATCATCCTGGTCAGTTTGGAAGCTACCGTCGGTGTAACCATTTACAATGAGATCCTCCGAACCTCCATAAACTAGGAACATATCCTTAGTTCGTTGGAAGTACTTAATGATATTTTTTACTACAACCCAATGACCATCACCCGGGTTTGATTGGTACCTGCTCATAACACTTAGAGCATACGAAATGTCGAGGCCCGTGCGCAACATGGCATACATGATCGAGCCAATAGCCGAAGTGTATGGCACCCGACTCATCATTTCTTGCTCATTAGGCGATGACGCACATTGAGTCTTGCTCAAGGTTACACCATGTGACATAGGTATGAATCCTTTCTTGGAATCATTCATGTTGAACCTATTCAACACCTTGTCAAGGTACATGCTCTGGCTCAATCCAATTAAGCGTTTAGACCTATCTCTATAGATCTTTATACCTAGTATGTAGGCTGCTTCTCAAAGGTCCTTCATAGAGAAACTCTTTCTCAATGAGATCTTGACATCCTCCATAAGCGAAATGTCATTCCCAATTAATAGTATGTCATCCACATACAAGATTAGAAATACGAGTGCGCTCCCACTAGCTTTCTTGTAAACACATGCCTCTTCTTTATTCTTGAGAAGCCAAACGATTTGACTACCTCGTCAAAACGAAGATTCTAGCTCCGGGATGCTTGCTTTAGCCCGTATATAGACTTCCTAAGTCAACACACTTTTCTAGCATTCTGCTGGTCGACAAAACCTTCAGGCTATGTCATGTACACATCCCTACTTAGATTTCCATTAAGGAAAGCCGTTTTGATGTCCATTTGGCAAATCTCATAGTCATAATATGCGGCAATTGCTAGAAGGATCCGAATAGACTTCAGCATGGCGACGAGCGAAAATGTCTCGTCATAGTCAACACCTTGAATTTGACGAAAACCTTTCGCTACTAGTCGTGCCTTATAGATGTGAACCTTTCCAACAACGTCTATCTTTTTCTTGAAAATCCATTTACACTCAACGGCTCTCATGCCATCGGGTGGACCAACCAGGTTCCAAACCTGATTCTCTCTCATGGACTCCATCTCAGATCGCATGGCATCAAGCCATCTCTCAAACTCCGATCCCATCAATGCTTCTATCCATGTTTTAGGCTCCTCATTGTCCAACAATAGGATGTCCGGCTGCCCTGTAATCAGGAGTGTGTACTTATCAGGTGCGCGACATGCCCGTGTTGATCTTCGTGGTTGAGGTTCATCATGTTGGTCAGCGACCATCACTGATTCATCATGTCGCACCTCATTAATGGGAACTGAAACATTTTCTTGTGTTTCTTGAACTTCTTCAAGTTGCACCATCCTCCCACTAATTTCTTTCGAGAGAAACTCTTTCTCAAGAAAGACAATGTTTTGAGCAACAAACACTTTTTTCTCTTGACGGTTATAAAAATAGTATCCTTTGGTTTCCCTAGGATACCCCACAAAGACACATTTATCAGATTTGGGCTCGAGTTTAGTGCATGTCAAACACTTCACATAGGCTTCGCAGCCCCAAATCTTCAAGAACGATGAACTGGGATGCTTCACAGTCCATATCTCATATGGCGTCTTCTCCACAGATTTAGATGGTACATGGTTTAGTGTGAACGCAACAGTCTCTAATGCATAGCTCTAAAAATACAATGGAAGATCATCTTGACTCATCATAGACCTCACCATGTCCAACAAGGTTCGGTTCCTCCACTCAGACACACCGTTGCAGAGTCAGTTGTGGAACAATTCCGCAACTCTTCAAATGACCGCTAAACTCATGGCTCAAATATTCTCCACCATGATCCGATCGTAGGAATTTAATTGTCTTGCCGGTATGATTCTGTACTTCATTTTGGAATTCTTTGAACTTTTTAAAGGATTCTGCCTTATCCTTCATCAAATAGATATAGCCATATCTACTCAAGTCCTTAGTATAGGTAATTAAGTACTAAAAATCACCTCTTGCGACCGAGTTCATTGGACCACATACATTTGTATGTACTAGGCCTAATAACTCGCTTTCTCTCTCGCTATGTCCAACAAAGGGAGTTTTAGCCATTTTTCCAAGTAGGCACGACTCCCATATCTCAATTGATTCAAAATCGAAAGGATCGAGAAGACCATCTTTATGGAGCCTCTCTATGCGTTTCTTGCCTATATGGCCTAAACAACAATGCCACAAGTAAGTAGGATTTGAGTTATTTACGTGAGTTCTCTTAGTACTAATGCTATTGATTTCTGCATCTTCTAGATCAAGAACATAAAGCCCATTCACAATGAGACATTTCCCATAGTACATGCCATTCATAAAAATAGAACAACACTTGTTCTTTATTATGAATTCATAACCATCATCCTCTAAACATGAGGAGGAAATAATGTTCTTATTCAATGCAGGAACAAAATAACAATTATTGAGTTCTAGCACTAATCTAGAAGGCAATGACAATGGATAAGTACCGACGACCAACACAACAATCTTTGCTCCATTCCTGACGCGCAAATCCACTTCGTCTCTTGCAAAGTGTCTAATTATTTTTAGTCCTTTCAACGATTTGCAAGTGTGAATCATTGCACTAGTATCAAATACCCATGCATTATTACAACGTGTAGCAAGATTAATTTCAATAACATTAATACCTTGAGAGGAGGTCTCACCTCCTTTTTTCCTTTTATCTTCCAAGTACTTCTTGCAATTCCTCGACCAATGTCCCTTGGCACCACAGTGAAAGCAAGCATCATCAGTAGAGGCACCATCTTTCTTTTGTTTTTCTTTGGCCTTGGATGCCTACCCGGAAGTCCCACTTTTGGCAAGTTTCTTAGCCTTCGCTAGCGCTTACGCTTCTTACCATTCTGGACTGTCATCACATGACCAGAAGTCTTCCTAAGACTCACCTCTACTGTCTTAAGCATCCCATGCAACTCAGTCAATTGCAGTATCACATCGGTGGCGAGATCGTCATTGAGGGGAAAACCCAGTCTCTGCAAGCTCTCAATGTACCCAATCATCTTAATCACATGAGGGCTGACTGGAGCACTTTTAGGATCGATCTATCTAGGATCGATCACAGATTGAAGTTTGATGCACTCGACATTTTCTACAAAAGTAAGATATGCAACGGTTTGCACTTCTTTTATTAACACTTTTAATGAAAGAATCCTACTATGTTGTGCGAACGTCCCTCGACGTTGCATAGCAGGATGAGATCCAATGTTCCCTATGATACTAGTGAGCTTTGGCATCACCGCTAGCATCATAGTGAACAAGGTAGGGAACAATTGCCAATCGCATCCAATGCGACTCGTTTGTTGGGTGACATCATATGTCTCGGCTGCCAACACTTATGCCCCAAAATCCAAGTCCAACTTGATAGCTCTGTCAAGCAAACCAACACTATGCCGTGGTGTCCAATACCACCCAATGGATGAAGGTAGGAGATGACATCCTACTTTGGCAGACCCATCACCTACTAACAAGACCCTAATGGTGCAGCTGTTGGAAGGGCATAAAATCTTAATTTTTCGTGAGGAATTTATCATGCTCATCATAGGCAGTGCATAATAATAATCATCACATATAATCAAATTATTGTGATAGCATGGTCTTTCTTCGTCCAACGAAAATTAGCACATGCCGACGACCGCTAGTATGCACGCCTACACCGAGATGTCGCATCTTGGGCACCTTCTCCAAGGTACGACATTCATCGAGCCACTTCGCTCGTGTCAAAGAATTACATAGTCTAATTCAGCTTATACACGCTAGTAGCTAAAATAAAATAATACATCACATGAGTGGCATGCAGGCCGAATAGGAACAGCCTCAACCCGACTTTAATAATTTGTGAGACGCATGCCACACGAATTTATTACACACAGATCATCAAATAATTTTGAGGCCATACCATCATATCATTCTCAGTAAAAACAAGTTAGGCGTTTCTATGAACGATGCAACACGTCCCCCCCATTTTTTTTAAAAAAATATGATCTGGTCCCGTCAGCCGATAACGGATAGAACAGCTTTTCGCATGATGCCAGCAAGCTAACATACATGCCGTTCTAGCTGACATAGCCGTTCACGCCGCGTATCGATTGCTTCACTACACGAACTCACAACCTCGTGGTCAACCGCGCGACGCTCGCGCGCTGTTGTAAAGACGGCCAGTTAGCCAGTCATATAATGAGAAAGCAAGAACGGAGTAATACAGTCTGATTCGCGCGTAATGCTATTCGCCAAAACGATTTGATCTACAACCAACCATGCAAAGTTTTTAATCTAGATCAAAACAACACAAGCACAACCCTGGTACCATTGTTAGAAAATGCGGTTTTCTACTCGTTACCACACAAAAATAACCGCGTAAACATGATCACTTGCGAGTAGATGATCATAAATTTTACCGTCGCTCATCGTGCGTCGCAGCGGAAGTCTTAATGAAGCGCGAGTGGTTGATCCGATTGACGTTGAGGAAGTAGTCGTACAATCTAATGAAGTGCGCAACCAAACAACACCTCTATGGGAGTCCACATTGCAGGATGAGGTGACGAACCGGAGCGTGCTAGCACTCCACGGCACATACTCGAAGATTCCCGCGATCAACCTTTGGTCCAGGAGAAAAGACTGCAATAGCGCACTACTTGCGTGTGAGAGCAGCAGCGGCAGCGCACCAGTTCCTGGTGCATGCGGCGGCACACCAGCTCTTAGCTCTTGGTGTATGCGGCGGCAGGTGGGAAAAGTGAGTAGGGTTAAAAAAAACTTGTGGCTGGTGATTAAGTATTTATAATACTTGCTTAATGGGCCAGCAGTTCAGATTGGGCCACGCGCATCCAACAGTTGGCTCTACTCTTTTCAACGTCAAATCTGAGGACCAGCATCGACAAGAGTCAGAGGTCAGCCCGAACGTTGAGTATTGCCACTTCGGTCTCGTTTGGTTTCTCCTGCTTATTTTTAGCACCCATCACATCGAATGTTTAGATAGTAATTATGAGTATTAAATGTAGATTATTTACAAAACCCATTATATAAGTGGAGGCTACACGACGAGATGAATCTATTAAGTCTAATTAGTTCATGATTTGACAATGTGTTGCTACAGTAAACATTTGCTAATGATGGATTAATTAGGCTTAATAGATTCGTCTCGCCGTTTAGCCTCCACTTATGTAATGAGTTTTGCAAATAGTCTACGTTTAATACTCCTAATTAGTACCTAAATATTTGATGTGACACGTGCTAAAAATAAGCAAAGGGAATCAAACGTCCCCGAACATTTTTACTGCCAAGTACAGAGGATGTAATGGATATTGCTTCGGAGATGCAGAACGTTGGAGATGTGCATGTGAGTCTTTACTGACACAGCTTGACTTTCACCTTGAAAAACTTAATGATGGTCAGAAGGAGGATGGAAAGAAGTATCCTTTCGTTGACTGCAACCACAGCATAGGCTTGCATGCTCAGCACGTATGAAAACGTGTCCACCTCCGGTCATTTTTTTCACCTCCACGGCTCCACAAGGAGACCAAAGTGGGACCCACCCAGGCAACCAAGTTGGGGCCCATAACCGCTTGAACACTGGTGATGGGAACCACCGGCGAGGCCTGAGCGTCGAACTCGTCACCGACCAGCACCTCCGTGAATCCCCAGCCACTGGCGACCACTCCGGCCACGGACCCAAACAGTGCCACCTCGCCCACAGGAATTGCCGCAGACGAAGCACGGTAGCACCCCCAACCGGAGAAGGTAGGGATACAGGCACATGCCGCGACATTCAGCAAGAGGGAGCAGAGGTGATGTCTTCTTGTCGCGGAGCCCACTTGAGCAGCACCACGCCGCCCCCGTGGCCACCGAGTATGGGGAGAAGATGAAGGGAGAGCATAAAGAGCTTTATTGGATCACTCACCTCGCCATGCTGGTGGAGACCACCGCCGGCAACCACGCCGGTGAGGAGCCTGCCCACCACCACCCAAGACAAGGGAGAGGACTACCATCCTCGACTACATAGACTACATAGCCATACGACAAACTAAAATAGGTAGCTACTCCTACGAACAACTAAAGAGCAAAGGCACCCGGACTCGCCGCTGGCGAGGACGCCGGAGGAGAGGAGGGAGAGGGTCGGAAACTGGGAACTACAGAGAAAACGCAACAGGCAGCCTTTGATCCGGTCTGGGCCTAGGGGTCCTTATCAACTCCCTTTATTCCGGCATCCCTGCCCTGGCCAACCGTGCGGGCTACGTCACGCTGAAATCGCGACCGGATGTCTGGCCACGACCGATCCGGCAGCCTCGGGGCCGCCACGCGGTACACGGCCTCGCGGAGAGCCCCTCAGGTCCACGGCGTATCGGATTGGGGTCCGGGGGAGGCCCTTGGTGTACAGTAAATGCGGCCATTTTTCTTGCGGCGTGGCCCTGTGCTCCAGGATATTCCTCCACCAAGAAGAGGAAATTCGGAGATCATGCTGCTTTTGTGGAAAGGCACCCGCCTGGCGCTTTGCGGGGAGCCCCCCGCCACCGCCGCCCGCCCCCGGTGCCTGCCCACGGCCGAGGTGCTCCGTCCTGAGGTGCAGCGCCACATGTTTGCTTTGCGCCCCTGGGGTAAGTGGTAGACTACGACGCGGCCTAGTAATTAGGGCTCATCCCGGAGCCCCTTAGGCCTAGCCGGGGCTGCTAGTGGAGCACGCCATTTTGCAGGGAGCCCCTCGGGCCCTCGCCTTATCAGTTCCAGGTCCGGGGGTTGCTCTGTCCCGAGGTGTTGGGCTATGTGCCTTCGCCCTGCTGGCTGGGAGCCTCGAGGATAAGGGCGTGCTTGACTACCCCGCGTTTGTTTATGCTAGGTACATTAAAATTTGTTGCTGTCGGTGGTGGTGGCGTGTACGTGTGCATCGGCGCAGTGTTGGCATGCTCTTTGCTGCGCTGACATGTCCTTCGCTGCGCACATGTGGCCGCCGGCGTGTTGGTATGTAGTGCCTTCTTAATGTTGGGCTCTATCCATATATAGCCCCTTCGCTTTACTGTGCTAGTGTTTGGGGTCCCAGAGTTTCCCCTGCTTCGTATCGCCCACTGCAACCATGGCGTGCTCTGGGCTGCGTGATGTTTTGCCGGCGAGCAAGAACTGGTGTGTGCGTGCTCGTATCGCTCGCATGTAGGATTATTGCGGTGCACGGGATGGACGGCCTACTTTGCATCTCAATTGGTGCTTGTGAATGAAAAGGTGCGTGCTTCTCATCCAGATTGTGGCTGTGCTTGTGTGTGTGTTTGTGCTGATTCGGCTACTGGGTGTGCAGGGGGACGCTATGTGTGCGAAAGTTGCTGGTGTGACGTTGATATGGTTAGGAGTACCATCGAGGAAGGTGGTCTGTATTCATTTAGTAAGTTCCGTGTGATCAATATGAAGCCTTCCTACAAGCCTTTTTGTGCGAAGATCAAGCTCACCTCGTGGACAAAGATGGTTTGTATTGAACCTGTCGCTGAATCGTTTCCTCAATTTGTGTTCCACCTGTCGCCGCTTTCTGACCTTTCTTCGCGGGTAGGAAGCTAGGCGTATTTTACAAGTCGGTGATGCGGTATCGACTGTTAGGTTACTTGCTATCTTTTTTATTTTGTTTCCCTCTTACAATGATTGTGTGTGCTTCCAGATGTTATAGCAATGATAGTTGGTGTGTCTGACATTACTCATATACGGGTAAGGAGCAACTCGGTTGACATGCCTAGGAGAGTCATTGGTCTCAAGTGTAACAACCCTAGCTAAATTAACCTTGCTTCAGCTTGGATAAAGTGATTAGAAGCCTAATCTAGCACTTGAATGGTCAAAAATGCCCTTTAGAAGCTCAATTTAGGGGTAATTTAAAATTTGAATTTCATATAACAACTTGAAATTTTGTCAATCTAAGAGTTGTAGAACTTTACAAACCAAACAACTTTTCTTATTGGAACTTTGAGTGATTTGGAGAGGAAGAGATTCAAAAACCAGATTTAAACCCAGTGGCAAATCAACCTCATTTCAAAAATGCTAAGTGTTGAAAGCAGTGCTGAGTAGGGTACTTTAGATCTGGACTTGACTTGGAGCTTTTACAAAAGTTTTAGAGTAAACCTTGAATAACAACTTTGTTAAATTGAGCTTAGACTAAATCATCCTAGAACATGCTCAAACCCTAGGCTAAACTCAGCATAATTCTTAAACTCAGCCCTTGAACTCTAAGTCTAAAACAGTGAAAGACATCATCTTGGCATGCAGTTTTCTCACAAAATTTAAACTGAGCCTGAGCTAAGCCCTTTATAAAAGTTGGAGTCCTGAGTGTGTAATACGACTCCACTTATTTGACCAAGGCCCAAAACTCAATAGAACCTTTCCAAAACTTGAGTCAAAGTCAGCCAAAACAGTCAACTCAGCCCAAAACATGAAAATCAGCTAAGTCTGAATTTTAGGTGTTCCACCAAACTTTGAAGCCTTGTATCTTCAAATCTAGCTAGATTTCGAACCCAAGCCTTTTGTAGAAGTTGAAGCTGGACCTTAGGACAACAATTCATAGTTTGGGAAAATTTTGACCCTATTTGACCCTTCGCCTGAACCGCGTCGGCCCCTTCGCCCAAAGCGCCGCCGCGGCATGTCCCTCCCTCACCGGCGAGCTTCGTTGCACCCTGTCACCAATGTGATGGGATGAGGTAATGCCTGAACTCGCTAGTAGAAGAGCGAGCTGATCCTATACTCTGGCCGTGATCTCCTTCGCCCAACCCGCACCTCGCTTCGCCCCACCTCCCTCTGCCATGGCGACGTTGCCCGCTGGCCGAGCTCCGTCCGCCAACCCACCGCTTGACAACGACAACTCGTGCACCAAGCTCTGCCAATCCGCCCGCTCGACAAAGCCGCTCCTGCGCGCTTGCAATCGCGCCGAGCCAATGGTCGGGAGATTTTCTCCCCGCAGCCCCGCTTCTTTCCGCCAATACTCGCCGCCGGCCAATGGCACCGCCCAGCCTTCCTTCCCCACTCGCCTCTGGCCACGTCTGGCACCAGCATTCGCCCCGCCTCACCCCTCCACATCTCCCCGGGCCTATAAAAGGTAGGACTGTGCCGCCCAAGAGCTCACCCGCGCCGTCACCCCCTGCCCACTCCTCTGCTCCGCAAGCCGCCACGCTACCCTGCCGTGGAGAGCCTCTACCCACGCAGCGCCGCCACTTGCCACCATCCCCACTAGCTTCCCAATAGCCCCGTGGAGCTTTCCCCGCCGCCCGTTGCCCTCCAGCGACATCGCCGGCGTCGGAACACTCGAGATCCGCCACCGCCGCCCGCGTTTCCTTCCCCACCACCGTTCGCCCTCTCTGAGCCATCACCGCCACCGCCACCTTCTTCAACCCTACTCGAGGTGAGCTCACACGTGTCCCCAGCCTGTCGTCCCCTTGGATTGCGCGCTAGAATCGCCGGATTTCATCTCGTCCGCCGCCGGCCGCCATAGGGTTAAGGTTGTGAAGTTCAAAATTTCGTAGGGACCTATTTGTTAGAGTTAAGGGCTTATCTACGAGACTTTGAAAACCTTAAGGGCCCCGATGTAAAACTGCCTCGGTTTATTTGATTTATTTTGGCAGATAAACGGATGAACTTTAAAAATGCACAGAAAAATCTAGAAAAATTGGAAAAATACAAAAAATCAACTTTGCTGGACTCAATGAAATGTGTAGTTTCATTGAAAAATAATCGTGCACATGTTGCTATAGAAATGTTCTACTTATGATTTATTTCTTGTTTAGGCCTTTTAATGCATAGTAAATCAAGGAAAAAATGCAAAAATAACAAATACAACTCTGAGATATTTGTTTCAGTGAGTAGAAGCTTAGAAAAATAATTAGAGCCCTGGCATAGATGTTTAAGTCACTATTTTAGTTTTATCTTTGTAAGCTAGGGTTAAATTTTTGTTTTTGCGTAAGTAATGTAATCCATTAGAGAAAAATATGAAACCACCTGGGTTAAATCACTTATGAAACATACTTGCTAGGAAAAAATATCAGTCACTGAATGAAACTTGACAAGACAGGCTTAACTTTTTGCACAAGTTAAATCATAGCAAAATATGGAAAATAGATGTCCTTCACCAAAAATCATGGAAAAATCACAAAAGCTCCTGTTGCCCTTGTGTAACCTCCTGTAAAAATATCAGAGCCAAACTACCGCTAGAGCTGGAGTTAAAAATAGATCCCTATGCTATGCCATAGGGTACTGTTTTGGATGAGGTACAGAAAAATATTCAGAAATAGGATAACTTTCCAATTGGACCTTGAGCAACCCTAGAGTGACCCCACCTTTCTTGTGAAATCTAAGTTGTAAAACACTATATGTGTACACAATCACCGTCAAATACACCCGAGGTTTAAAGCACGAAATTACTCATCTAGTGTATAAAGTTTAATGTTTCTCAAAGTGTAGTGGTAATTGCACTTAATATGTGTTTTTCAACTTGAATTGCATCTTGCTCGCAAACTTGTGAAACTTGAACATTGCATATGCATCTCGTGTAGAAGCGAACCTCGCAGATGGAACCTACGAGTTGACGCCTGCTGCCGAGGAAGGATCTGCAGAGCTGCACCCCATCAAGGCCTAGCAAGATATCCCAGAAGCTGCCAGCGACTCTCTCACTAACATAGTTCAGGAAGGCAAGCTCCGGAGCATAACCCTGATTTCTAAAATTATGCACTACTTATGCTAGTTATGTTTGTGCATTATGTTTATAGGAGTTTCTTGAAACCTTAGTTGCATGATCTTAGGTACCTTTGGTTGAACACTAGTATGGTAGGCTGAGTAGCTGCAATGCTAAATAGGACTCGGTAAAAGTTGAGTGATTTCCTGTCACTCGCGAGTTTATAAGAGTTGGTTGCTTGCTCATGCTATAACCATAAGGATGACAGACGGGACCGAAATTGGTTCCGGCTTGGTGGTTTTGTCCTGTCTATCTAGTGGTGAAAATTCTAAGGTCAAAATGTGTCGGTGTTTGCAGTCAAGTGTTTGAAAGTACTAAGCTCATACCTAGTATGGGATAGGGAAGCCTAGTACCTGATTGAACTAGTACATGGGTATACTCTCCGCTCTCTCTGGAACGGAGTTTCCCCTGGTGCACAATGTGGGTACAAGTGCAGTCATGGTACGGTGAGGTTCCGGGACTGTGGGGCATTGTATCCAAGAGAAGTGGGCCCTGGCCACGTGCCTGGGGATTGATGGGGACGGCTGACAAGTGAAGTGGACCCGTTGTGGTACGCGGATGTCATGGGGTTAGGTTCACCTTGCAAGGTTAAGAAACTCGATTCGAATTGTCTACCGCTCACAGTTTGAGACTGCTTGACTACTGTGCTGCACTGAGTAAGAAGTGAAACAAAGGATGATGAATAATATTGATGCTTGATTAAATTTCTTGATCACATGCTTGCTTAGAATAGGTGCTTACCTAGAATGGTTAAACCAACTAGAACCTGTTGCTAAAACTTAAAAGTAAGGACCTACTTTAGAAGCTTTTGGCAAACAAACCCCTCAGCCAAAAAGCCTTGCAGGTCTAGAAGTTGGTGGAGTAGTTACCACCCGACGGTTAAGTCTTTCTGAGTATTAGCATACTCAGCCTTGCTTGTGTCTATATTTTCAGGTAGTGCTGATTTTGAGGAAATGGTTGCCAGTTTGACTTGGCCGACCCAACTCCCTCCGGGTTGGACGGTCGAGTGGAAACCATCCTCAGACCGCGTGGATCGTGGGAATTGATATCATGGTTGGCTTCGCCATGGTATTATGTATTGACATTTAGCTTCCGCATGTTTTACTTCTTTGTTGTTTGAAACCGTGCAAACTATGTCTGAATTTCACAAAACTTTGATGTAATAATTGTTAACTATGTTAATATGATGGGAATGTTGTAATCTCTGTAACCACTCACTTTCGTGTGAGCAATGCTTCTTGATCTTGTATATGTGGTTTATCGGATGCAATCTGATGGATGACTAAGTTGGCTTGTTTAAGGTGCATGATCGCGTATTAGGCGACTTAAGTGCACTTTAGCCAGGTTAATTTAGGCGGGTCCACCATAGCTGGTATCAGAGCTATAAAATATATCAGAGAGAACAACAGACCCTAAACACCTTTTTCTAAATGGTACCTTAACAAAGATATAGTAGAAATAGATGAATTCTGTAAAAGGTGTGTTCTGCTTGCGTTGTTTTCCCTTGGATACTTTAGATCTTACACCTAATCCATCGATGTTGCGTCTACTTTTGTTTGTGTTTGCTAGGCTTGGTGATGATTTCACGAAAGTAGATTGGATTGTCGATGAACAAGGCGGTGACCACCATAGGTCTGGTCAATTGCCGTTAAGGAGTGTGTCTGAACTTTGACTTTTAGATCCTTGGGATGTTGAGGTAACTTAACTTTTTCATTTCCCGTGTGGTTTCAATGGTGGCGTACGCCATAGTATTTGGTTGTGGTGTGTACCTGTTCCTCTTGTAGGCTACTAGCTTTCTATGTACTGTGACGGTAGTGAGGATTAGCGCCGCCCAGCCATGGTGGTTTTGGTCCTGTGCTAGATGCTACAAGGCTTCTGCTCCGTATGGATCCGAGTATCGTTGTAGCGGTGGCTACACGTCTACTACTGCTGTTCCTAAGTACGTTTTTTTGTGGCAATTGTTTTGTTACTGTTGTTCTTCCCCCTGATTTTTCATGGTTGTAGGTATCAGCTTTGTTTAATTTGTTCCGATGGTACGGCTGCTGCCGAATTTGTGCTATTTGGAAGGGTAGCTCAGCAAGTGGTTGGCAAGTCTATTATGGCTCTGTTGATGCCAGATTTTGGCACGTGTTTTGAATCGGCGTCAGGGAAGGAAAAGATTGGCCGATGCGGCGGATTAAAAGCTACAGTTGGGAATCGGCCGATTGGTGCTACAGTATATCGGCCGATTGGCGAACGTAGTTGATGAAGGTCGGCCATTTGGAAGGTTGGGGCAGCTGGGCCAATATGGGCTTAAGGTGGGCCAAAGAAGAAGATAGAAAGAGATTGGCCCATGGGAGTATGATAACAACCTCCGATACAAGTTGTGTTTGTAAATATTTGTTATCATTTAAAATTAGAGATAGATCCTAGTCGGTTAGGAAATCAGTTGTAACAGGCTATAACTAGCCATCTGTAGAGATTTGTAAAAAACACATCAATCAATACAAACAATCTACTTTTTCATCATACTTTACTTTCAAGTCGGCGACTTCGCCAATACATCTTTTCTTTCATGAGTTCGTACGGATTGGCAGGACTGCATCGACACGATCTCCAGCCGATTTGTAAGTTCCGTTTACCGAGTAATATGTAAGAGTTAACTTCGGGCACATCTCTGTCGTTTCGTTTAGATTTATTCACCAGTTATCGATATTAACTAGAAATATAGGTTTTATCTATTGTTTTAGTTTTATCATCAGTTATCCAGCTTGAGATTCGAACTATGGGCTTCGTTATTGTTATTCTTATTTATCGCCGTATAGCTGATTAGATCTATTTTGAGTGTAGCATTTGTAGTGTTATTTAGCCTACTCTAGTAGTTTCTTTACAATCGCTACGTGATTATCGGCTGCTCTATAGCCGGTCATCTCCACAGTAAATCGACCGATTCGTTGATACATTTTTCCATACAGATCGGAACTTTAGCCTATTGAAACCCTTGGAATTTAATACGTTTCTTTCCTTGTCAATCAACAGGTTAGATTGACTGGCACGCCGCGCGAACTGCACCAGGGCGATAACCCGAACAGGAGTTAAGCAGATTCTCCCGGGTCGTGTGTCCAACGCTGAAGATCATCGGCTGATTTTTAGCGCCAACAGGCTCATATGAATAGTGACGGGATTCCGAGGGAGATTGCTGCTATTATGTCTCAAAAGTTTACTTTTGTCGTGTCTGTTAGTCAGAATAGTTTGAAGTAGAGGGCTGTGTCGTTTCAAGTTAATGGGGGTGGAGTCTTTTCTTGGGAGGCAAGCTTGTATGCCAGATATATGGGATTACGATGATGCTGAAGGTACGGAGGCATTGTCTTTCTCCAGCAATGCTGACGCCCCCTAAGCAACCTTCTGCTTCTGTTGGGTTACTTGTGTGGGCGACGCGTAACTCATCACGTCGAGTGGTAATGATGGCCTCTAATGGTATTTTTTTTTTGTGGTGAGGTAAATTCGATCTCTGGCCTTTTCTTATTTGTGCTTGTATGTAGCCTCTGGGTGCTAAGCGAGTGGATAGCTCTAGGGATACGCAGGTTGAAGGTGTTGGAGGACCAAGTTCATCATCGGTAACGCTTGACCAGTTACGTGTTTTGTTTTTTTTTGGTTTCATGCGTGTTATCCTTTGTTCGCCAGCTGCTGGATTTAACTACCTAATTTCTTCTTCAATTATTGGTAGCAGGTGCGCCCGATGTTGTTGTTGCAGAGAATTTGAAGATTCCTGTGGTTGCAAATGGTTTGGTTGATAATACGGAAGCCGAGGAAAGGAATCCTAAGGTTTTGTTCTTCTGCATTGTGTGTGTTTGTTTGCTCGCTGTGTGGTTACTTATGTATAATATTTTTAGAGTGGGGAATGGGGCGGCGATGGCCATGATAGCAATAAGGTTGATGGTGCTGACGAGCATGAGAAGGCTAGGGATGCTAAGGGAGCTAAATTGGTAGCGACGAAGAGGTTGCTCTTTGATTCCACTCTTTTTTTTTCTGTGGTCCATGTACTTATTTTTCGTTGCGTTATCTGATTGTAGTGATATTGATTCGATTTCCAGCAGGCGAAGGTTGAATCATTTGTGATGATATTGCCACGGTTTCCTATAGGCAATAGTTGGGTTAGCATGGTGTTCTTCATGTTCAAGTGATGTTGAAGAGTGTTTCTTTGTGAAGAAAGCAGAGTGGTGATGGTCTAGGGTGCTTTGTGGGTTGTGTGGTTGTACTTGTTGTATTTGTTGTTGTTTTGTTATTGTTTTGCCTTTATGGTTGATGCCGTTGGCTGGTTTAACTTGTGGATCTGTAATATATATACTTAAGTACTTGCAGCATTGTGCATGTGTGGATTCTCTATTTTGGTGTGTTCGGCATTGTGCTAGTGTTTTTTTATGACACAGAGGAGGAATGCACAGTTGGAGATAAGGCAGCTAGATTTTTCCACGATTTTTCTCTTCGGGCGTGGTTGCCGGATTTAGGTTGTTTCGTATCTTTCCTGGTGATGATAATTTCTTTGGTGGTTGCCCTTTTTGCTACTGCACCACAGGTGCGAATACGCGGCACCTGTGGTTCACCAGAGTGAGCATATCGATTTCTTGGGTGCTTGTTCTACTTCAATGTGTCGTTGGTGAGTAGCAGTTCTAAGCTGTCTGTTCGGTGGCCAACATGCAGTATGTTGTATGATTGGTTCCTTGTGTGGATACACGGCAAACACTACGTTGGAACCAGCGACCTTGTTGTTATTGTACATGCCTTGTTGACGGTTGTTCTGTTATTAGCTGCGCTATTGTATCGTGTTTTTGGTGATTCGAGTTTCTTCGTCACTGCTGCTTTTGCATTGCTTCAGTGTAAGTGCTGGAATGACTTGGTATATGTTTTCAATTATCATACTGGACGCTAGGGAGTATGATGGTTTGTTACTACCTCGTATCACTGTTGTTTGGTTTCTTGTTGCGCTGTAGCTGGTGTATTTTTAGGCTCATATCAAGGATTGTTGGCCTCCGTGTTTTGGTGAATACAACATGTAATGGGCCGTTACCAGTTATTTGGCCGTTAAGAGTTGATTAGGTCCATGTAAATGGTGGGCCAAAAATCGTGGACTGAGCTTCAGTTGTGCGTTCCTGGTTGGTTGAGGTGTCTCTAGGCAATTAAATAACTTCCGCATAAATAGATGTTTCTGTGTGCAGGTTGTTAAGTGTGCCATTTTGTCAGCAGTAATCCCGTCATGCGAGCGATACGAGCATGCACACACTGGTTCTTGCTCGTCGG